>NC_067130.1:12871509-13174539 GCF_021347895.1 Acanthochromis polyacanthus
GCATCACTTCATTATTAAGGACACACTAAAGATAGCACAAATGAATAGCATGCTGTAGAACTATAATTACAGTTGTAATGTTTGTTGTTTAACACACAAAACATGTTATTTAAAAAGAGACATGCGGTTATCATCATGTTGTAGGTAATTGTTCCCTGTTTGCACTTGATAAGCGACACTCCCTTTTCCCTGCATCTCTGTTTTCTTTTAAAGTTTCTATTTGCTTTCAGGGATTTTGCAAAATAAACCTGCTGGGTCGGTGATATAGGGTTTACTTGCCGGCTCTGGGTTACATTATTTTCTCTCACTGTTTCCCTCATGATTATTTTTGCATGTTGGTTATTGATTCTGGATGGAGGTCACTGGTTGACCCATGGGTGTGTGTATTTTTAGTTTGATCTAACCCATGAGCTCCTTCCTCCCAGCTGCTCCCCGCACACTGAAACTGTAGTGATCAGCAGATTTAACACTTATCGTATGTGTCATGGTTAGGAGAGCGCCAACCACCCCTGCATTATAGAGAGAGGGTTTTAGGGGGGATGAAAGCTTTGACAGCCATCAGGGGGCATGATGTCATGTGAGGGTCTCTGCTTGTAAGCCTGGATGTTTTCTGCACCGATGAAAATACGGAGCTCCAGAGGATACATCTGGAAGTTTCACAAAGAGGAATCCGACACCATCGAGCCGCCGTGTTCAGTCAATGAGTGCAGGGATGCAAGTGGGTGGAGGGAAGGAGGGACAGAGATGAATGGTAGAGAGATGAATGATGCTCATGAGGGACAGAGGGACAGTGAAATAAATTAATGAATGGATGAAAGATAGGAAGCAGCTTAAATAGCGAGCAGGGTTGAGGGAGCTGGTTGAAGCAGCTCTTGGGATAGCCGTCAGTTTGCTGGTTTGGTCCTGAGTGAAATACTTCAGCAACAATTCAGTCGTTAAATTGTGCAAATGTTCCTGGCTAAGGATAATTGGTAATGACTTTGACGATGTCTGTGTAGGTTCTCATTCATCCAGGTCATGGTTATCCAAAGTAGTTTAAATCAATGCACTGGACTTTAAGAAAGTTCTTTGAAGACGTTTCACCTCTCATCCAAGAGGCTTCTTCAGTTCTGGTGGTGGTTGGTGTTGCCTCAGCTTTTAAACCTCTGCGAGGTGTGTTCAGGACTATTATTCCAATGACCAATACCAAGACTTGTCTGACTACTCAACGATGGTCATTGTGACGATACCTGTAGTTTTCTTTTGCACCGCCATGAGGTTGAACATTTACCTTTATTTTTTATGTCCAAATACTCAGAAGACTACTGACCATCCCTTCAATTTCAGCTGTAATTTAAGTTTAGAGTAAATTACCAAAGTTAGCAGACTCACACAATAAACATTTGGAGCTCATTTCACCAAGTTTTTCATTCAACCAGAGGAACAACCGATCATCAGCGTGGTCGTTTATTGGATACAATATTCTTTATTTTTCCAACTATCGTTATTTTTTAAACTGATTCACAATAACATGAATACATTTCAAAATATGCTACTTTGCCTCTAATGCAGCCATCTCTCCCTATCTGTAGTCATCACTTGGTGGTCTTGAACATCGTCTTACACACAGCGAAATCTGATTGGTTACATATCATAAACAATTGTTTGGCAACACTGAAGGAAGGATGTAGAAAAGTTGTCTTTTCAAAGACATTCCAGTGAAATTTTGTGTGAGAGTTTGAGTATCAGCCTTTAAAAAGTGACATTACTTGCCCCCTAATGTGAGCTGGGACTCGCAAAATGAAATTAAGTTTGACTTATTAACTAATCAAAAGCAACAACACAACAACATCATCATTGCATTTGCGTATAAGACTGGCAAATCACAATCGGCACAAAGCACCACTATTTATGAGGCTATATCTATTATGGATGTCACCAGATCATACTAGAAATGTTGTAGTTAGTACCACTGAAATGCCACATATATGTGATATGTACAGTACCCCCTGATTCTTATGTTTTCAGAATATTAAATGACTGTTATCGTCACACATCATTCCCATTTATACATATGGGCCAGTCCAGACCTCCCCCACAGTCTGGTAGACCAAAAGTTGTGTTATCATCCATTTTGATCAGTGATAAACAGAAAGTAACCTCAATGTTGTCGTCAACCTCTTGCAGCTATATTAATAAGCACGCAATAAATGTCTAGTGGAGTTTTCACTATGGAATCATATAAAAATACAGTTCTGTAACATGCGGAAAGCATTGATCTGAGACAAAACTCAAACTCAAGCCTCCTGTGTAAATTTTACTGCCTCTTTCATCCCCTCCAACCTCCAAATGTGGGCTTTCGTTTCCTCTTTGAAAGTGCAAAATCGCAGCTCCACTGCCGTAACAACCTACAGAACCTACTAGAAGGTGGACGAGAAGATCCTTCTGACCATGAAAGATCTGCAATGATGATGAATGTTTAATGGGCTGGTAACATCTAAAACTGGTTCAATATCAGGAATTTTTCAGGATATGAACAATGTGATGACATGTTAATATAAAATTGACTGTAAAAAGTGACTTTGAGGTGTCTTTTGGTGTTTATTCCAAATGTAAATCATTTGCATTCTGGCGTTTGGTTGTCTGTAACTTGTCCCTGATCATCTGTCGTACTCTGTTGCTGTCTCGATTCGAAATGGTCAAAGCTGTCAAATCTACAGTACCATTAAAGAACGTACATTAAAGAAGTACTGTCAGATTTTCAGAATTTTGGTCCCAAAGTGTTGGTTTTCATGCATTTCAGCTGTGTTTTTCAGTAGTTCATTTCCTGTTTGTCTCACGATGTTAATAATCTGCCAATCACATGTTTCACTCATCCTTTAATGTGCGTTTTTAGGAATCAAGTCTGTTTTCCTGAGTTTAATTTACATAACCACAGTAATTTTCATCCAAACTGTTGGTGATCTACAGCTCAATGGCGACCCAGCTGCTCTGCTAACATGCTGCTCAGAGCTCCTAGCTCTAGCTGCTGTTGTTTCTAATTATGCAGTGTCTTATCTGGTCTTATTTATCCAATCCTCCTCTGCCTACAGACATTATCACTAAAACTCAAAGGAATTCAGCCCCTTGTGTTCTCTGTGGCGTATAAAGACACAAACACGCCCACATTCGTAACCTCTTGTGTCCACTACACACCCACATACTGTATGTTTGCCAAGAATAAAGCACCGTATGAGCAGACAGCCAAATGTGAAAAATGAAGTCAAAGTAAGCAGAGCTAAAACCTGTCAGAGGTTCATCTCATGATAACCATTCCTGGAGTGATTAGAGAGGAACATGTGGATACTGCTTTAGCTCAAAACAAAAGGAGATGGTAGAACTGGCTGAAAAATGAACAGTGAGAGGAGGATTATGGGGAAATTAGAGGGAAAAGATGAGAGAGAAAAGCAGTGGAGAAGAAGAAGAAAACAGATAAAGATAAAAGAACAAAGAAGGAAATCTGGAAATATTTCAGTTTCATAACTTCTCCATGGCTCGAGGCTGCCTGTTTCCGTGCCAGAATATGAAACTTGTCTTTCATGCCAGTGTTGTCTGCTGTTAAATGCCAGCATATGGTGCAGAACAGGCCCAGGTCCCACCCAAAGCCCTTTCTGACCATATTCCTTTGAAGGGTCAAACATCAGTGCATCATAAATACATTAATTCAGTCAGTGTTCACTCTGACATGAACATTATCCAGTTTCTGAGCTACTACAGATGTTTGCTGACCTGGATTTTAGGACATTTGTTTCAGCTGCCTGTCTTGGATCAACTTTACAGCTGACACGTTTCTTACCACAGCTAATTAAGGTCCAGTTTCAGGGTTACCTAATGACTTTGCTGCCCACAGGTGCTGATTTACGTTGAGCTTTAAAGCTGTTTATAGTTGGTTAGATATGTTACAGATGAGCAGGTGCCAGTTGGGTGTGTGGTTTTACTGTAGCTGAACCAGGCTTTGAAGCCTACAGGTGCTGTGTTGGGTGATTTTTAAAGCTGGTTTGACGTCTCATGGGTCAACAGGTGCTGATCTCTGCTGCTTTCTGCCCTGCCTCTATCAACCAGATCTGATTTTTGCCACTTCGCTTGATGTCCGGTAGAATTGTTAAAGGGCTGAAATGAAGTCATTTTGGTTTTGATGACTGTGGCAGAGAGGGCAGCAGGGTTTTATTGCGGGTTATTGTGGCAGACGGGCTGCCAAGACCAATCAGGGCCACAAGGTGCTTGACTGAAAACAGGCCCCTTGTAGCCTCTTATGACTGTGATATTTAAACCAATTTAAATTGTGCATGTCTGGTGAACAAGAATGAGATTTTTCTTTCGATAAACAATGACATGAATGAGCTTAAGTCCAGATTATTAGCAGAGCAGCAGCTTCAGTCCTCTTTATCTACTCAGACAAGTGTGGTTCTAGCAGCACTGAGCCCAAGAATTACAGCGATCATGCACATGAAACAGACTTGAAGTTAAAAAATGCTTGACTGAGTGGTACACGAGACGTCATACAGTCTGTGTAGACAGCTGGATGATTAGCATATGTGTTCATGCATACTATCTTTTAGTGCCTGAGATATATGGCAGCAGTGCACTCGACCAGTGTTAGCCAAAGATGCTCACACTGAAAATGCTAACATGCTTATGTTTAGACATCATTTACCATGTCCAGCATTATTGTTTAGCATAGTTTACCCTTGAAATCTCAGCAGCCACTCCAGATCTGATTGATCCTGTTTCCATGTCGGGAATAATTCAGAATCATAGGTAAGACTAAGGCAATAAACTAAACTTTAGCTTAATATTAATGTTTTGATGTTTGTGTTTGCCTCCATCAACTGAAAGCACAAACTCTAATTTTTTTTGTATTCTCTGTGATGTTTATGGATGGACGAAATGCTGCTTTACTGACTGAGATTGTTTCACCTAAAAGCACAAATGTCAGCCTCATTGTGGAGCTGAAGGAAAAGACAGGGTCACTATGGTTCAACCTCTGAATGAATACCTCTGTATTATGTAGAAGCAATTATTGAAGAGATATTTTCCTGGTTGTATTAAAAGCCTAATCTGCTGGGAGGGAAAAAGCCACAGCTCCACCAGAGTCAGTTGGATTTGTCCTCTGGGGACCATGAATGACAATCCTTCCTGTAGTTGTTGAGATATTTGTGCTTGGAACGAGGCTTGCACGTAAAGAAACGCCTCCTTCTTCTGCTCACCATGTGTGATTGAACCATGCGGACCCTCCAGACAGTGATGGACATCTTTATAAGCTGGTACCTTAGCGGCTCATGAGTCCATTTCCATCCGGAGAGGGAGAAGCCTGCTTATTGGTTTTCCAGGGCAGATGTTAGCCCAGCTCACGAAAATAGCCAGTTACATAACTAACTGGTTTTGATTTGAGCAGAGCAGAGCCAGTAGACACCAAGTACAGCTAAAAGAGATTGGTATACACAAAGTATGTGTCTGCCAGTGAACAGAGGACGTTCCTCAGTGATTTACAGATCAGGCCAGCGTGACTCTGAACTGTACTTGAGCTCTGACTGTGATAAATGATAAAGGCTCGGTTGGCTAGAGGCCATCTTAAATCTGCTAAATTAGCTGTGTGTGTGTGTGCATGTGTGTGTGTAAATGTGGATTTGAGGGGATGTCTATAATCAGGTTAATAAGAACAGGAAATAGAGCTTCTCAGAGAGATGGAAAGAGGGGGGTCACAGAGGAAATACAGAGAGGATTGAGGGAGGAACAGAGGGTGTAATATTTCTTGGCTGGGATTCCTTTATGTGACTCCGCAGGTCTGTTTCTGTCTCTCTGGGAATGTAGAAAGTGTAATCTTATACGAAATCTAAGTGGTCAACATCTAAACATGACTGGAAGCAGAATGTTTTCATGACTGCTATGTTTATAAGAAGCAGTGAGAAGGCCTGTGACAGCTTATTGCATATAATTTATGCCTCTAAACCTCCTGGAATTATGGACTACATACATGCACTGATCCCTCTTTGAATCGCTCTGCCTGTCTTTCTTTCACAAAGCGTATCCTGTTGATATGCACCAGAGGTTTGTGATTGTCTGGAGCCTGGAGGGGCACATGAACAGTGATAGCATTTTAAACTGGTGTTTAACTATAGTACATTAAAGATGGGTTTCAAAGGAAATTATCACTTGAGTCGTTTTATTTCTATCCAATCCCTAGAATGCATTTTACATCCAAATTCACATCCTTTCTTTTCAGAAGACTGGCTCTCAAACAGCGAGATGTACTTAGCCCGTCAAGTGAAACCACATGACTTAACTTTTCCAGCAAAGCTAGCTACCTGTCGGTGCGACTAAATATCAGCAAGAAAAATTAAAAATAAGACCAACATTTGCCTGCTATTTTGTTTTCTGTTTCTTTTGTTCAGACATTAGGTGAATAGAAAGATGTTAAATACCTTACTTGACAGTTTCGGCGAACACCTGCCTCCTGACACGTCACACACTGTCAGTGAGACGCTTCTGAGGAAGGCGAGAGTGTTTGCCGAAACTGTCAAGCAAGGTATTTAACCTAACCTAATGTCTGAACAAAAGAATCAGAAACAAAAATATCAACAAGAAGACATGATGAACATTTTTGAGCTAACATTTGCCACCTCTAGTAGGATACTGTAGGTTGACAGTGAAGAAGACAATGACATTTTTTTCCGTTAAGCTCAAATGTTTTGTAATTGTTAAGTTGTACAGTGTCCCACCATTACACAATTATGGAAAACTGCCAGCATTTAATGGTGAGATACAAATGAAAACAACATTTTTTCTTGATGTATAGGCTTATATAAAAAATTACAAGTACTATCATATCAGATGATAGAAGATCTGGATAGCTTAGACTCTGACTAGCCCTTATAATGACCAAGACAAGAGCTTTGAAGTAAAGATAGTCAAACTACCCTGAAAACAGCACAGTGATCATACGGTTAACGGTTACATTGAAATGTAAAGAATAAGATGATACTGAATAAGCTGCTAAATTTCAAGACTGATGCAAATGAAATGTGACATTTACAAACTACTGCGACAGCTGTCTGATAGAACATTAGTACTTGTCATTTAGAAACAGGAATTCAATTTAGTTCCATTTAATTTGATTTATTCCTGTAAAGGCATGTGTATGCAGCAGTTCACTGCCCAGAGCAACAGATATGCACCCAGTCAATAGTTAAAGCCACAACAATTATGCGCTTAAAAAGAACCTAAGATGAATTTGTGAATAAACACAATGAAGGTTTACAAGATTAGAAGAGCTTCACAGGTCATTGTTGAAAATAGATTTATATGTAACGTAAGAAATAAGACTCTGAAAGCATTAAAAACACTTAAAGTCCCTCTCTGGTCATAGAACAATCCCCTTAAACATACTTATGTGTCAATCAAAAGAAAAAAGTCTTTTTATGCCTTAAAATGGCTTTAAAGGTACCTTTTTACTCTTGCTTTCATACAAATGTGCAGATCTATGCCTCTATCTCCTCTCCACACCACTTCCTGTTTGCTGCAGCTGGAGCACACCAGCTCACCTACGATTTTGCTCAAAGACTGTAAAACTGCTCGATGCTGCATGATAGCAAATCGTAATATTGGAGTAATTCAGTCACAGTCATAAATAATAACATTGTGGAACCTCTCATCCTGCAACTTGACAGGACTGATTCTTTAGTTTTGTCACATCTGAAACCCTGCAAGTCTGAATCCGTGTTTTTCAGTCTGACATCGGTTCAGCGTCACGGTAGGAACGCTCAGTAAGCATATAAAAACCTTTCTTTAACCAAACACCTGTAAGGATAATTAAGAAGTCTCACAGTTTATCATTTTGTAGATTCAGAGATATTTCATGGCTTAAGTGAAAACATAAACATAATTTTGGCAGTGGAAGTAATTTGTGTCCACCCTGTGCGCGTCATAAATGTCTGTGCACAATTTCAGGCCAATCCATTCAGCAGTTCTTGAGATCAAAGTGTTGGACCAAGTGGCCAAACAACCAACATCATCTGTGGAGCTTCACCACCGGCGTTGCTAAAGGGTCGAAATATTTCAGACTTCATATGGTGCTACAGTCTCTGTAGGGTCAGACACACTGGCTGCAAAGCATCATCATCAAAGGACAAATAGCTGCTCTTTATTTGTGTCTCTATGTATGTGGTCTGTGTGTGCATGTTCTGTTTTTAATCCCACTGTTTTGCTCCTCTTCACTCCCTCAAAAGTCCGGGAATTGAATAAATTATACTGCAGGAATTCCCTGGCACGGTAGATATAAAGAGTGTCATTGTGGTGCAGGCACAATGACACATGGATGGATTTATATAGAGCCTCTGTGATATACTCAGACAAACCCAGACTGTGCAGAGTGCAGAGAAGAAGCCATTGTCCTGCAGTTCAGACTTCAGTCTGACCAAAATGCTTCACACTGATGCTTGAAATTCCTCCAGCATCCTCCGGAATGACCGTGGGCATGAAATATAGTCCAAAAAGTTCATCTGTCATCCCAGTATTCCATTTCTATAACTCACTAAATGCTGTTGACATAATTAGATGCATTGTGTGGCCAAATTACTCAAATATCCATTTTTATTTATTGCATTATTATGTTATTTTACTTAATCTGTTTGTTTTTCCATTTCCAAATTACATCTTGAGTATTTAATAAATATTTATTGGGAATGTTTACGGCTTTTCTGTAATGAGAATATTTGTACACACATCTCTTGTTTCAGTTTATTGATATAAACACACTCTAGAGAGCAGTTCAGTTGACTAAAATGATAACAATAATGCAATACAGCTCTCAACAACCTTATTATACGTAACCTTTTTCCCTCTCTTCGTCTTTGCAGTGCTGCTGGCCTGTGTGTTGTCCTTCAACGTGGACCAGAAGAATGGTTTGTCTTTCAGCGGCCCACTGGAGGACATGTTTGGCTACACCATCCAGCAGTTTGAGAACAGTGAGGGGAAATGGTGAGTGTCTTTCACAGGACATTTCGAAGATGTGAGGTTATCAAGAGGCCAAGCATATGTCATCATGTAGCTGCTGTAGCATTTCCTCTGCTTCTTACAGATGTTGACTGAAGCACAAACCCATCTCAAGCATGCCCCTTGTTACGTATATGATGGAAATTTAGCATAATGATCTCATGTGTCAATATTTTATAAAAAAGAAAGTCACCAGAGTCATCTTTGTTAGTGATATTTCTGTCATACTTCCAGCATGGTGCAAGTTTGAACTAAATGTGATCAAATAAATGCAAAGGCTGCAGCAGTGCAAGGTTAAATGAACCCTCCTGTTGTTCTCATTTACAGGCACCAAAAAATACTGTTCCTTTGTCTGAAAAAGATGTAAAAATTCAGCAAAAAATTCCCCAAACTTAAAAAAAAATTGCAAAATCTTCAGGAAGAAAATTCCAAAAAATTCATTAAATGTTTCCCTCAAAATTTTCATTTTAAAAAAATCTCAAAATTTGGCAAAAATATACATTCAAAAAATAAAAAATAAAAAATTATGAATATTTTTAAAAAAATGAATAAAAATCTTCCAAAAACATCCTAAAATATCTAAAATGATTACATATATATCAGTAAAAGTTCTAATATTTTCTTTAAGAACATTCAGAAAACAATCAACGAAAATCCAGCGAAATTCTTAAAGAAACATTTTTTTTTAACATTTCTTTTTTTCCACCAAAAAATGTTTAAAAAAATCCCAAAAATGTTGACAGTGTGAAAGTTTCCACCTTGAAATTTTTAAAAAATAGATTTAAAATAAATATTTAAACTTTAAAATGGGTCAACTTGACCCGCATAACGACACCAGGGTTAAATCTAACTGGCTTTATTAGGAGCAGAGTAATAACATTGTCAATTATCTTATGTGAAAAGCTTATGTGAAAAATTCAGTTTAAACCGCAAAATGTCTCTCAGTTTCAAGCTGAATTCAAGGTGATTCTTCTCACATTCAGTGAGTACATAAGAGAAGGATTTTACCCATGTGGTGAGGGTTAAAATTGGTGAAAAAAGGTTTTAAAAAATAGCGCAAGTTTAAATTTCACTCATACCAACTGCATGGATGTTTTCAGTTATAGTGTTTATTTCAGCTCCCGCAGGCCTCCATTGGAAAACCTTTAATAAACTCACTGCAGACCTGCTCAGCACCAAATAGTACTAAAGCTGTTTGGGGAGCATTGAGGAGCTAAAGAGGCAGATATTTCCCTCAGGAGTTGGTAGAGACCTAAAACAGAGCAAAAAGAGAGTAGATGTTGGACTTACATTTCCAGTTGGCCAGAAACATGACTCCACATTAATGGTAAAGTTGCTCTGTATAATCTGGATACAGAAATAATCACTTGCTTTATGTGTAGTCTGGCTTTTTTGTATTATTTTAATAATAGTTATGGTAATCTTGGGCAATACTAAGCCCAGGATACAGTGTGATGCCTCTGCAAAATAGTGTTTCATCAAAAGTTCCCATTTTAAACATGTAGGTTGCTGCTCGGAGATGTTGTATCTTATAGCTCAGGGTATTTTGAAAAATGGAAAGGGAAGAGAATGCTGCATGGAGTATGTGGCAGAAACATAGACTGTATATATAGTGGACATAGCATCTGGCTCCAGAATTGAAGCCAACTCGGAAGTGTCAAAAACTTGCAATATCACGCCGTCCGCTAGAGCTGGCTCCAAAAAGCTTTTTCTCCATAGACCCCAATTCATTTTTGGAAAAAATAAAATTTGATAGACTGATTTTCTACAGCTCAGGATTTTTTTCCCGTTAGTTTTCATGGTCAAAATGAGAGATCAGATGGCTGATCTTAAAATAAATCAATACTGAATTTTAAATAAATCGTTAAAGTTGGCAGAACAAGGGGGCGTGGCTATACTTGATGGACCGCAACAGAAGCCTCTGCGGTAAAATGTGGGCGGGATAAGAGAGTCCTCAGCCAATCCTGCCCCTAGTTGCTCTCCAGTCCAGTCTGTTTGATGACGCTTTTTACATCACTGGCTCCAAAAAATCCAAAACGGCGACCAGGAAGAAGCAAAATCCGGGCTTCATTTTCTCGGCGTTGAAACCAACGGGTGACGTCACGGTTAGTTTACGCCTGGGCAGAAATGGCAAGCTTATCCCCACATTTAGACTATTTCAAAGGAAAAAAGCCAGATACTTCCTAAGGAGGTGATGGAGACCAAAAACAGAGCTAAAAGACAGTGAATGTTTCATTTCCATTTCTCCGCTGGGCAGGAACACGGCTCCCAATTATTTCAAGTGTTGCTGTGTTTCTGGATTGTCACTTCCTTTATAGGTGACCATAAATTGGTGTTGTGTTTACAGCATGTTACTGCTGCCCCTCAGTGACCAATTAATCATTTACTGTGGGTTTAAAGTTTCAGTTTAATGTCTCTGCATTTTTATGGACATTACAAAACAGGCACCAGAGCTTCACTAATCACGAATTTATTTGAGGATTCACTCTCAGAAATGAAGAAAATGTCTGTCATCCATATGATGGTCAGTAACTAAAGTGATCACTATTTAAAATGTATCGCTAAAGGACAACAGAAAAGTCTGTTCTTTCCTTTTTCAACTCATGCCTGCTTCCATCTGTGGCACTGCTTCTTCCCGTGCAGCAGGTGCCAAACATGCATGATGAATAAAGCTGGAAGGAACAACAACTCGCCTGCCAACGAAGGTGTCGGACAGGCACAAACTGACACCTCTGCTCATAATTATTCCATCCCTGTATCCAAAAATATTTATTGTTTAGAAGCGCTCCGGCCAAAATGCTTCTCATCTGAGAACAGTTTAACTCGCCAAGACAAGGACTCAGTTCAGTTTGATTAAACTCTCCTACCAATTCACCTGTAAAACTAAGCGAAGGCGAGCCCAGCAGCTGCTGCTGTAATGAGGATCCTTGTCTTTACTGCTGGCTGTTAACCATAAACTGGCCGCCAGAGCATCCACATACCCGGCCTGTAAATACACTGAAGCCAAGCACCCGTGGCTCCGCGCTGAAACAGTCTGGGAACACGTTTTAAAAACCCTGTTAAATGCTATTTGAGTGTGGTTAATGGCCCTCTGTCTCATGTTCTTTCTACGTTTCTCCTTTAGTTACTCTGTTTGCTTCTCTCCAACCTGTTGTAGACCGATTCCTTCCCACGTGTCTGTACCTGGTGCTGCTCAGCTTTAATGGTCTTATCAAGCTCATATGAGATCAGTTACAGTAATTCACTCAGCACTAATCAGTGGAGCCGACTGTAATGGAACGTCCTCCATGTTCCCTGAAAACACTTTGGCTTAGTTACATCTCCAAATAGCACTGCTTTGTTCTAGTTCAGAGAAAAGTATTAGACTGAGCGATAAGAGTTTCAGTGAGGAAGTTGAACCTGGGGGAAACAACAGAGAGCAGAGTCAGAGATGCTTGAATGATGGAGAGATTTAGAAGGGTAAAATCTGAGAAGATTTGTAGCTCTCAGCGCTACATGCGGGAGAACATTTTAATGACAAAATATTGTGATGTAACACGTTGGTTACCATAAGTGGGAGGGGATTGATTAGTTGCAGATGTCTCCAGCAGGCCTCCACCCTCAGCAACGTTGAAAGGTGAATCAGCTGCTCGGAGAAAATACGTTACATATGGCACAGATGGTTCATCCTTTCATCAGAGTTCCTCGTAACTTTACGTCATAATTCATTTAGTCTTCTTCCCACAACATTTCTGGAACAGATCTCAGAAAAACAGCAAAATTTCCTCCTGCAAACAAATCAATTATGTCTTGTTTGTGTAGAGAATTTGTGAAAAATCTGGAGAATCTTTCTGGTGTCAAACAAACAAAGCATGTCAATGACTGATAAGATTTCCTGAAAGTAGCATGAAATTAGCTGTCCACAAAGACTTTTTGACCTGAGAAATTGTTCAGCATTTTGGGAAATATTCTCATACATGTCTCATTTATCAGATATATAGATGTAGTATGTTCACCGTAAAAAATGACAACAAGTGAACACTGTGTCAGTTACCTGAATCAATTTACTAAACTCGCTATATATTTTGGTCACACAATTCGGTATCTGTATGTAACATACGCATACACAACACACGCCTGTGCTCACACAAGATCGTTTTTTTATTTATTTAGTTAGTTGAGTTGATCTTAAAAGGCCAGATTCTATGTTGCTGTGATTTCTGAATACACAAATCAGTGTTTCCCCTAGGATTGGTGCCTCGGGGGGGTTTCGCGTCGGTCGTTGTCGCCGTCGTACAAAAAGTCGAAATAAGGAATTTGAGTCATAATATGTTTTATCATGTATAGCCACGCCCCCTGGCTCCGCCAACTTTAACGGTTTATTTAAAATTCAGTATTGATTTATTTTAAGATCAGCCATCTGATCTCTCATTTTGACCATGAAAACTAACGGGAAAAAAATCCTGAGCTGTAGAAAATCAGTCTATCAAATTTTATTTTTTCCAAAAATGAATTGGGGTCTATTGAGAAAAAGCTTTTTGGAGCCAACCCTAGTGGAGGGCGTGATATTGCAAGTTTTTGACACTTCCGGGTTGGCTTCAATTCAGGAGCCAGATGCTACGTCCACTATATATACAGTCTATGGGTCAAAGCCCGACATGCGGTGGTGAGATGATGACTTTTGCTGCGGGGCAGGTGGGGGGGCTTGCCGTGCAGAACTTTGGCTGCTGTCACTTGGCCCGGGAGAGGCAGAGCTGCTCTGGGTGCTACTGCTTGAAGAGCCAGAGGGGCGGCTGGTGTTGCCATTATCACCCTGTGACTGTAAGCGTTTAAAAAACGCTGAGATTTTGCTTTGTTTTTCATGTGCCATTTTCCGACAGTCGCTGGCGGGAGTCTGCTCACATGTGCGCTCACGCTTGTGTGTGTGTACACGTGTGCGCGCACGCCGATATTAAAATATATAATTTTCACCATTTTGTACCACTTATTGAGCGTGTGAATCATTTTTAGCCCATTTTTACGTTACGGTGTTGAAAGGCTTCATCTAATTATTTTATAATAATAATAATAATAATACTTTATTTATTTTTAGGCCCAATATTACGACAGACGTCGTCTCAAAGGACCAATTTTGCATCATAAGAATTCATGCTGTTATAAAGAGCGTCATTTTTTTTTTTTTTAATCTCTATGAAGTTTCATCGCGGGTCCCACTTCCCTTCGTTCTCTTTTCATTTTTAGCACTCCTACATGATTGAGAACAACAACAACACATGGCCCCGCTATACGGTCGTAATTACCTCATGGCGCGCGTCACTGTCATCAGAGGTGGTTTTTCTTCTGCTTCTGTATTTTATGGCTGAAATAACTCTATATTTTGGCCGTAGTTTGTTGTGGAAAGTAAAACACGAGACGCGCCACTGCAAACTAGTGTTTGTGTGTGTGGTGACTGTGGGGTGGGGGGCAGTGTGACTGTTTACAAGACGGAGGGAGGGGGGAGTAGACACAGTGGAGTGCTGCAACGAGTGCTGTAAGGACAGCATGTGGAGCGACCTTCATGCAGGAAAACTAAAGTTTGCGTGTAAAAAAGTAACAATTATTTTAATTTAACTTGACCTTCTGGGGGGCGGGGGGTGCCGTTGGGGGGGCGGGGCGCACCCCTAATACAATGGTAGGGGAAACACTGCAAATTGAGGAATGAACAGTCTTGGCAGAGTACCGCGCTCTCTGAGTGTTTTTTTTGTTCTCATCTATATCTGTGTGTATCATTAGTTTTGAACTCTTTCTTGATAAAACACATTGAGTTGAAAATGCACTTTTTTGGCTCTGATGCATCTGATCCCTTTATCTGTAGTCACTCTGTGCTCTTTAGCAATCCCCCACTAAAATATATCTGATTGGTTACAATCAGATATGAAGGACAAATGTTCAAAAGTTCTGTCTTAATCAGATTAAATGAAATATTAAGTAGAAGTTTTACCAAACTTGGACCGCCCGGCGACACAGATGACCCCTGTGACCTTCACAATGAGGTCACGGTCACCAAATTCGAACTTGACCTGTGTGTTATTATGGTACACCTGTGTACCAAATATGGTGAGGCTACATCAATATTTTATGGAGTTATCGCGCACAAACCAAATCGTTACAGACAAACAACGGAACAAGCAAGCAAGACCACACAGCTCAAAACAATACCTTCTGGCAAACGACGTTTGTCCGGGCGGTCATAAGCTGCAGCATTTCATAAAGTTTGGGGTTTTTATTTTTTCTGCAAGTGTATATCAGTTTCAAATATTGGTTATGAACCTCCGTGATTACTAATAATGAAATATTGGCCCTAAAATACCACAGCAGTCAGCCCATATTGGACAGTTTAGATTCTGATCTGATGCTGGTGTGAGATATAAAGCCAGTGGATCACCAAAGTAATGAAAGCGTTCATCCGCTGGGAAACAATAAATGTCTGCACAACATTAATAGCAATCCGTCTGCAATCCATCTTCAGATATTTCAGCACTGGACTGACCAAACAAAAGAAAAAAGAAAGATTAAATCGTCATTAAACCATCCTTGATTCCCTGAACTGCCCTTTTTTTGCATTTATACAAGCAAGAAATACAATAAGACACAGAGGAGAAACCACACTGTCATAGCTCGGTGCAGTTTATCATGTTGCTGCTTACCTAACTTTGAAGAAAAAGAAAACCTGTTGAGTGTCATAAAAACTCATAAAGTTGTGTTGTTTCTCACAGGCAGCTGACAGCAGACTGAGCTGAGTGTGTTGTTTTACTCTACGTCCCTCTTTAGATGACCAGGGACCATTAGAGTTGAGGAATGTTAATAAGCCTGAGTGTTTAGAAGAAGGCAGATGACAGACTCTTTTTAGCATCAGAGTACTGATGGAGCGACATGATGTTATGAAACACACACATGGACTTGTGCTGTAACACAGTCGCACATATTGTACCCACATGTCCGACACAGAGCTACACATACAATAACACTGCACTGATCCATCAGTATGAGTCCACCAGTATGCTGTGAAGTGACAATTAAATCGTGATTAACTGTTGCTTTTTATTCCCAGCTATTTTATTAT
Organism: Acanthochromis polyacanthus; assembly: GCF_021347895.1. NCBI lineage: Eukaryota > Metazoa > Chordata > Actinopteri > Pomacentridae > Acanthochromis > Acanthochromis polyacanthus. The sequence goes on from NC_067130.1 coordinate 12,887,600, forward strand.
TAGTGTGTCAGGGTGATAATACATTTACCACGACATTCACAGACCCATACGCTAATAATAATAAGCTAGAGCAGCTTTACAAGTCAATCACAACCCTTGGTTTATGTTTAATTTAACTATCTGAGTATAATTAGGCCACGTTTAAATTGTTGCGGACCTTAGAAATGAACCTCAAACTCACTGATTACAACTTGCCAACCCTTAATTTCTGTAATAATATGTGAATTGTGCTTGTTATCGTAATTGTAAAACCGTGATGCTGTTCTGTAGTTTTTGGCTCCATTTCGAACCAACTAGGTCCCAACTGTTGTTTGTTTTTCCAGGGTTCTGATTGGATCACCGCTGTCGGGTCAGCCAGCCAAACGAACCGGAGACGTCTACAAATGTCCAGTAGGAAGGGGGGACAACACATGTGTCAAACTGGAGCTGCCCAGTAAGAAAACTGTTTGTGTGCAAACTGTATAAATCTGCCTGTCTTCTGTCTGTTGTGACCCCAAACCGACTCCATGATGCTGAGATCAGGGCTCTGTTTGGGCCACAGCATCTGGTGCAGGACTTCTTCTTGTTCTTCTTGTGGTTGAAGTCAGTTTTGTAAGACAGTGGCAGCAGGTTTGGGCTTGTTGGGCTTACGACAGATTGAATTTTGGACAGACACTTTTGTCATGGTACTGGGTGATGGGTAAGAGTCTAAAAATGTAAAGTGCATAGTACAGTATATAACAAATGTCAAATTAGGAAAAAAATGTGCATTATTTCTGCAAATATGCCAATATAACAAAAAGAAAAGGCAAAACCTCTATACTGTTAAAACACTAAAGACAATATAGCAACCTTTGAATTTATGATTAGTGATTTAAGTTAGTTAGATTACACACAGTAGTATTTGCATTTATAGTGTAACAACCACTAGGGTACTTTAATAGTATTTTTGATGCCTTAAATAGTGTTTGCATGGATTCCTTTCAGGCTGCATATGAACCCATCTACCTCCACCAGTAATATAGGAGCACTCTGTAAGGCACTCTCTGCTCCTTACATTATTACTATTGCACCATTATCATCAGCATGCAGACTGTTTATACAATTTAGTTCATTCACATTTTCTCCTATTTGCATTTTAGTATCCGGGTAGTAAAGAGGCAATGCTGAGTTAATACTACATGATGTCATCTTGCAAAAGCAGCCCCAAATACAAAGACAAAGGACATCAAGATAAGATATCAGAGGTGGGAACAACTGATGCTGCATTGGTGTCGTCCAAACAAAAACCAACATGTCAGATTTTTTTTTCTTTCATTGTTGACCAATACGAGTGCAGAGGATTCATTCAATCAACACAGAAAAGTGAAAATTATCTAAAGATTGTACAACCCAAATTTTATCTACATGTGACCTGTGAGTGGATCTTCAGGGGATTTTTCTTTCTTTTATGTTGGATTTCTGAGCACCAAACAGACAGCATCGTTCCTGTCATTGCTTGTTTGCACTGTTATTTCCGCTAGTTTGTCTCTGACTCCTTTTATTCCAATTTCATCATGCAGATTATAAAGATGACATTTTTTGGCTGTCGTGTATCTTGGTCAAGTCAAATTAAGAATTCATATCTCTTTGATCATATTATCAACTTTAAATAATGAAAACAAGATAGATAAATAGGATTTTGAAACATTAGCAACACAGAAGTGATGCCCCTGTGTGTGAGCAAATCTATGCAAGCATGAAAATGTGCATAGCTGTAAGCGCAAACATTGTGAATCTCAGTTTGTAATTGTAGCTTACTACTGTGTGTTTACGTACGCCGCATATCTGACTCTGTCTCCTGGGGAAGAAGTTTTGCCCGTTCGAACCGGAAGACTCTAAATAAACAAAGTTTTAATGTTTCATCCTTCCAATTTCTCGTAATTAAACAGATAAACACAACTTCGCTCCCGGCCAGCAGTCTGCAAAGCCTCTATTAGTGCTCATCTGTGTGTCTACGCATGATAACACAAACGTTAACGTGTACAGTAGATCTGAAACGCTCAACTCCGAGACTAATACTTCAGTCCTTCAGCACAGCTGTCCACACTTCAGAATTATCAAGTAACCAAAGTTCTAGTCATCCTGCTGTTGCTCCATTATTGGCTTCATGTGCTGATAATTCACACTCCTCTACTCACCAGTGAAGAGCCCCGTATTTGTTTTTATCTTGGATGAGTTAGGAGGGCAGAAATCTAAATCTCACAAGCTTAAGTTTAGTCTGGAAAACCTCCACTGGGAATTGATTTAGACTTACAGTTGGAGTCAGAACTCTCAGCAACACAGTGGGAGGAATGTGCATGGTGATAAAAACGACAGTGCTGTTGAATTTAAACTGAAACAAGGTATGACTCAGCAAGTGTGTGACCTATTTGTTACCTTGGACTTTGTTGGTGGATATTTAAAGAGATATTACTTGAGTATCCTTGAACACAAAGCAGACCGAGGACAAGTCAGCAGGACGCAAGACCCTGTCGGTCTCCTGAGTCACTGCAGTTTGTGCCCACTGACGCCTCAGACTCATACTGGCAGATCTGTCTCCATACTGAGTTCACACTTTCCCAGTTATGAAGGAGGCCAAACCATAATGAGCAAAGTTATATTGTGTGGTTATTGTGTTGTAATATTTAATCACACTTGCATCCGACCAATAAAACTGAAGGCTGGTTTTGCCGCGACAATTATATGTGACGAAATCCTGGCAGGAGACTCCGTCGCCCACCATTTCAGGGCTGTCTGCTAAACAGTTCTGCAGTATGTTTACATTCTGTTTGAAAAAAACGGTCCAAATGAAAAACAATAAACATGATCTGCTGACTGCACAAATGCAAACTCAGGCTGCAGTCTTAAACTGGGGAACCACTGCTTGATATAAAATACACAAAACACCATTGTGTGTGTAATGATGGCTGGTTATGGCTGAAGATATTTTATACTTGTATTCATAATTACTTAAAGAAAGCATATCATTTACATATTATTCTTCACTTTTTGAAAACATAATACGTTACTTGGCTTATACAAAGTAATATATGACGCTACTCGTTACATTACTTTTTCATTACTCCACAATATCACCTGAGATGCAGTTTTATGTCCTTGCCAGTTAGGGATACAACACTAAGCCTTGCATAAGCCCACATATCAGCACAGCTTCTTATTCTAAAAGCCAATTTATGCTTAAGGCATCCATGTGTCCACAAAGGTCTTTGTATCATAAATGCCGTCATCCATCCAAGTCCTATGGATGTCTGCAAGCAGTCTGAAGGTTGTGACCACACTGCAAGGCCACCAACTGCTCATTTTCCCAAACAAATGGTGTCAAAAGAGTGTTTAACATGTACAAAAGACATTCTCCATCATCCACACCTTTATAATTCATCATTCAAATCGTTGTATTTCAAGTAGTCGCTGCCGGACTTCTGAGTTTCCTTGATTTGTACATGCTTTCCATCAATGGAGTACAAACACATGAGCAATCTTCAAAATCTCCAGAAATTCTGTTCAGTGTTTAAACACTGGACTCGACACATGTCAGGATGAATCAGTGACACGGTGCTGCAGCCTGATCTATAACTAACAACTACATCCTGTTAAAAAAAAAAAAAAAAAAGCAAAGTCACAGCCAGGCTTTCAGGAACATCCATGTGTATTTCTGTATTCGATATGAGAGGAATGTCTGCATACAGACCGACACCTATATACTACAGCATGAATAGAACTACAGAAGCGTGTACTGTTCGCATTCAAAGTCTGCATTGGTCATGAATTGGAGCTAATAAGTAGGACATACACATCTTTCTTTTATGCTATTTTTAATCATGCATTATGGCTAAACCAAAAAAAGTTCACTGAAAAATGTTGTAAAAAGAAGAAGGCACAACTGCGTGTCAAACAGAATTAAGTACGTACTGCCTCAAAATAAAAGTAGTACCTGAAACTAATTAGTAACTGGAATGTGATTATTGAATTTAGGAACAGTAATGTTGTTTCATTGCTGTGTTACAAACAAGTATAGTGAGAGTACAGCACTGTGTTATCCCCAACACTGTTCTTCAGAAAATCACTTGTTATAATGGTTATATATTTTAGCTGAGGCCACTTTACAAATTGACATTTGACCTGTGTCTCCTCTCAAGAGGTCATTCCAGACCAGGAGGGATTGTGTTGAAGGTGTGATTTGTTCTGATAGTTATCAGGAGTTTCAGTAGCCTAGCCGTGCTAGACAACCCACGGCAACGAATTTAATTCTCTGCCAGGGTGGGTCTAGTTACCCTCCATAAGGCTCGAGGCTGGATTCTCCTAAAACTGGCCGGACCAATCACCATGAAGCGTAGAGTCAGAAGGCGGGCGTAACGAAGTGACGACAGAGGCGCGACGATTCTGACAGAAACAACCAGCGCACAATAAACAGTTATCTTTGGACTCAGCTTTGGCCACAGCCCTTAAAGATTTGAAGCTAAAATTCAACTTGAAAGATAAACAAAGGACGGCACTTAAGTGTTTCATTGAGAAGAAAGACGTATTTGGACTTATGCCGACGGGATATGGCAAATCCTTAATATACCAGTTGGCTCCGCGGCTCCGCTGGTTGGGAAGCTAATGGGACTTAGCCACAATCCACCGGTGCTCTCGGAACTACGTCAGCCTATTCATTGCGTTGATTGGTTGTATACCTACCCAATTGCTGCAGAGGGATTTGATAGACAACCTTTTAGCCCGCCTCCCTCCCTGTCGAGCTTCCCTAGACCCTTGTGCCATCAGAAACATGGGTCTAGCATGGCTAGGCTAGAGTTTCAGTTCACTGAGGACAAAGTGTGTTTTCTCCTCTGCAGCTGCTTCCAGTTCCATGTGCACCTATCATGAGGTGCAGAATCTTGATCCGTGTCAATCATTTTTATCAGACAGTTCAGAAATAAGGAAAGGTCACTATTTTCACTTCTCAGTTTAATGTGGTGTCAAATCTAAAGTGTGTTTGAGTAATAGCGAGATGTTTTTGTATTCTGGGGTCAGCAGTGAGTCTCAAACAGCTTCACCATGTTCTCCACTTTACCTGAGTGAGCTTGAGGACAGGAAACGGAGGAAATAGGGATCTGAACTCACACAAAGATGAAGAAAAGACAAAAACATAACTATTAACAGTTCCATTGCACATTGAAATGGCATGTTCATGTGTGTGTGAGAATATGAGATTCCTCAGAAAGAAAAAATTAAGCATTCCCAAGCTGAAGCAGTAGATTCTAATTTTAGCTTAATGATTCGATTGCTTTGCTTTTTCCATCACAACTAGGGATGTCTATCAGCAAAATATTTGTGTGCGCATCCTTTGTTTAGAGTCATAAGCTTTGCACTTAGAAAAGGCATGGTAAAGTAATGAAACAAACTATATTTAACCACATGTCAGTGGTTATTACATCTTTGGGATGGATGGAAGTAAGAATGTAGAGCAGCTTTCTTCCTGTGGGAAAATGAAAGAGAGGAATTCGTCCAGCTGTTCTTCTTCTAAGCTGCTCTCTGATTGTCTCATTCTGTTTATTCATCCAATTTTTTGTTTTTTCTAGAAAACACAACCGTTCCCAACTTGCGTGAAGTCAAGGAGAACATGACCATGGGAAGCACACTGGTGACCAATCCCAACGGAGGGTTTCTGGTAAGGAGGAAGTGGTCTACATTGTCTATACCAAACAGAGAAGAAGGACTGATCTTTGCACTTTCCATTAGACCTTTGGACTCTGTGGAAACTTTGGGTTTAACACTCAGTGTTCCTAAATCAGGCTCCGTGTCCTGGGAATATAACAGGATGCTGTGAATCAAACGTGCAGATGCATAAATGTATGGACGCATATCGTAATGCATGAGAACTCCTGTAAACTTCAATCTGAACTGATGATCAGATTAACAAGGTGTGAAAATTACTGACAGATTGGGCAAAGGGCCAATAAATGTGTATTTATGCAACCTGTTAAGTGGTCCAAGAAAAGCTGAGAGAGAACGTGCTTTATGATGTTGGACTGTGAGTGCGGATTCAGTACAGCTGCACGTGTAACTCAACCCTTCATGTGGTTCTGATGACTTGTCAGCACCTATATGTTTAAACGCTGGAACTCAACCCTAATCACAACTAATATAAAACACTTAAAGGTTTTGCATCAGGCCAAGAATAGCATTGTAATCTGAATTTTGACTGAATGATGAGTAAAATGCTCTTTTATACCACTTGTCAACGCTGTATGTACACCCAATGGACGGTATAGATGTTTGGAGTTTACTGGATGTTCACAGTTCTCATTATTAGTCATGCCACTGGATATGCCTGTCTGACGTTTCCAAAGATAAACTCTTCAGAATTTAAAATTAAGTCAATACAGATGTAGTTTGATGCATCGCTTGTAGACGGATACAAGTCTGCCTTTTCATGTGGTTTACTCCTCACATTCCGCTGTCTACGTCTTACAGTTTTCAAAATCTACTTCACTATAGATTAAACAAAAACTTCCCGGCTAGTGAACGGCCAAAATTTCATGGACTGTGAAGGCTTTGTACATGAAACAAAGCAGGTCTGCTGGTTTTTTGGTCCATGAATCAGTTACACTTCGAGTAAAACCATTCCCCTACTCTATTTTTAGGGGACACCGTGGCTGCATTCGCTTAGCACTCTCCAAGATGATTGTGATTAATATCTAAGAAAGAACGTTTTTTGAAAGTTAAAAGGGAACTTCGTTTTTTTTCAACCTGGGGTCTGTTTTCATTTGTCATTTCATACATGTGAGTGATAGAGAAATGAATTTTCGACATAGCTCCAGTATTTAGCCAGGCAGGCAGCTTAGCAGCTCAGCGAGCAGCTCAGCTAGCGAAAAGTATGGGGCAACTTGCCCCCCCGCGTCAAAGTTCGCCCGAACGTGCTTTTTTCCCCACACTGACCGGCTCGGATAGTCTCAACGAGTGTCCCACAACATACTAGAGATGAGAAGTGAACGAAAACCTCCACATTACCTGGCGATCGCTCTTTGTTGTGGTCTGTATCCAAATCTCAGGATGCTAGAAAGCAAATCTTGTTCCGAAATCGCGCGATAGCTTGCGCCAAAACCGGTGTTTTGGTGCGAGCTCTCGCGCGATTTTGTGAGCTATCACGCGATTTCGGAACGAGATTTGCTTTCTAGCGTCCTGAGATTTGGATCGCCAGGTAATGTGGAGGTTTTCATTCACTTCTCATCTCTAGTATGTTGTGGGACACTCATTGAGACTATCCGAGCCGGTCAGTGTGGGGAAAAAAGCACGTTAGGGCGGACTTTGACGCGGGGGGGCAAGTCGCCCCATACTTTTCGCTAGCTGAGCTGCTAAGCTGAGCTGCTAAGCTGAGCTGCTAAGCTGCCTGCCTGGCTAAATACTGGAGCTATGTTGAAAATTAATTTCTCCATCACTCACATGTATGAAATGACAAATGAAAACAGACCCCAGGTTGAAAAAAAACGAAATTCCCCTTTAATGAGGTGCAGTCAGACCATTCTACACAGCACTGTGTCAGTGCTCCTGAAAGATTTCACTATACAAGACCAACATATAGGTGCTAATAACTGCAATTTCTCAAATCACCACAAGAGACTGACTCAAAAAGCGACTCAATCAATCAATAAAATGCCCAACTTTACAGCAGAAATAAACATGTTTGTAGCTTCATATAAAAAATTAATTTGGTCTGTATAGGTAATTTCCATGTTCATAACAACTACACAAGGAGTGAATCTTTATGCAACCCATGCATTTTAAATTGTATTAAGGCTTAAAGTTATCTGTAACTCAGGGCATGGTCACTTTCAGTGGAAGGTGTATAGCATTCATGGCTCACTTCAGATCCAGCCACACTCAACCTTATTGTCCATTTTTGGATTAGCCAGACGTTACGAAGAACTCGACGCTGCTGAGATGATGAGGGCCGCAGTCATCATCCTGAAAGCTTTATGACACCATACTGAGCTTTGCAGGAAACTTACAGGTGATGACATCCGTCCTTAAACACAGTAAGTGGTTGATTGACCACTTTGCCTCAAACTGGTATATGGATTAGGATGATATTTTAAGTGGAGGAATCCTAATGAATTTACTGGAGGCATTTATGGCCCAGGTGGTAGAGCAGTTTCTCCACTGCTCGCAAATTTGGTGACTCTATCCTTGGCCATTCCACGTGCCAAAATACCTCTAAACAAAACATTAAATACAGATGGTTCCTAATGGCAGGTCAGCTATTTTCCTGGCAGCTCTACCATCATTGTTGTGTTACTGCGTATGAATGAGTAGATGACAAACACATCAGAAAACTCTTTGTAGATCCAAGCTAAGTTAAAAGGCACTTTATAGTTGTGGACCATTCAGTGAAGTAACACTAACCTTTAATGCTTTCACAACTTTACTTTCATTCTCAGTTTGTCTTTTTGTTTATGACTAATTCACAAATGATCACATGCTTATTTCAATTCTAGTGTAGGATGGTGAATACAGCAAACAAAATGACCACGGTAAATACACCATTATCTTGCATGTTTCATACTGCAACTCCCTTTTGATACAAGGAAAGCACTGAGGTTGTGGAGCCTGGAGGGAAATCTCAGGAAACAAGGCCAAAAGATTAATAGATGTTATTCAATTTTCCAGTTATTGTTGGTAATTTTAAGGCCCTGCTCCCTCACATGTTTCTCTGTTCCTTTTTCTCCTTCCCCCTGTAGAGAAACACACTCTGAAGGGATCTCTAGTGGTTTTTAATAGTCTCTTTGTAATCCTCAGTTTGAGTAGTTCTTTCCTCTTGGCTTCTGTGTTCAGTAGCACTGAACCTCCTCTCACATGTGGCCTCACACTGATGGAAAAGCTAACCAGTCGCAGCCTGTGAGTTTCACTTTCTTAGTTTGTTTGTGTGTGTTTGTGTGTGTGTGTGTGTGTGTGTGTGTATGTGTCCTGTCTCCGCAGGCGTGTGGTCCTCAGTACGGCTACATGTGCGGCCAGCAGCAGTTCATCTCAGGAGTTTGTGCAAATGTCAGCTCCTCCTTCCAGATCCTCAACTCTGTGGCACCGGCTGTGCAAGGTACGTAAGGCCTGTCAGAGTAAGACACCGCAGATCCTCAGGACCCGGCGGCATCTTTACAAATCGCCTGCCTGGGATAAGAGATTAAAATCTACTCCTCACTAGTACCACCCAAGACCCTGACATTAAACTCACCCTCCCTTGGCGAAGAGGGAGATTAGAGCATTCTTCTTAATGTAAACTTGTCTGCCACCCCCCATCCCTCTCAGGCCCAACCCAGCCCAGCCCCTCTGCTGTCTTGTATGCCCAAGTTAGGAGACAGTTCACTAGGCCTGCTCTCAGTCTCCCTGGAAGGGAACAGTCTAGAAAAAAACGGAGAGTAAACAATCTACAGTCATTTTCTTCTGTTTCTGTTTCTCAGAAGTCATTTTCTCTTCCATTACTTTGCTAGAAGCAAACATAAATACACAGGCTGACCATATAGCGTAGCAAAAACCCATTAAAACGATGCAGCGCATTAACCCTCCAAACCTCAAAGTTTATGGGTGTTTTTTGCTGCTGTCACATTTTGGCTCACATCTCTATGGAAACAGCACAACCATAGCTGGAGGTACAGTGAACTCTAAAATGTCTTTTGTGTAGTATAAGATAGATATGATAATCATAAATCATAAAGAACTGGAAACGTATCTTTGACTATTTATTTTACACAAATTGGAAAAAAGCTGGAGTCAACAAGCGCAGTATTTTTCTAAGGACCTGTAGGTGTGACCACATACCTGAAGAAAATTAAGGTGACTCCATTTTTTTTCTTATAGAAGCATGTTATGCAAACAGTTTCAATGATCAGTTAATCTTGATGAAAAATTACGTTTTTAAGGTAGGATTTGGTAAAGTTTTCCAACAGGAACTGCACATCACACATGAGTAGTGTTCGGAAAGATTTAAAAGAAAGATGGCATGCCTTTTAAACCTGCTGGGGGATTTTTTTGGTTCACTTGGTTAACATGTCCTAAATGTTTTATCATAAACAGATCTTGTCTTTACTGAATCCTAGTAAAATGAATTAAAGGACTGCAGTCTTCACATAACTTTGCTTTTTTGCTTTCTTGCCTCAAGTGAGAAAACTCAATCAATGTTTTTTTTTTAAGTCTCTGCAAGTAATTTGAAAGGTTTAAATCAAATTTAACACCACTACTCCTCAGACCAGAACTCAGGGCTGTTAAACTGTCATAGCTCCCAGTTAAAAACTGAGCTCAGTAAGATTTTCTTCGACTACTTTACTTTTTTATTACGATCCTCTGTATTAGGGGTTATAAACTTTTTTGGCCTGAGAACTAAAAGGAAGTAAAGTATTAAAATAAAAAATTTTTGTGGCGGAAATGTTTTTTTTTTCTTTTTTTCTGTTAAGAATCTCAAGCCCCTTCAGACACACATACACACACACACAGTGATGCTCTGCTCTACATTATTACATTTTGATTTGAGGCTTGTGTGTTTACTGCGGGCAGCACAAGTAAACAGGATGAAGGCTGGATGTGTTACGTAATCTAATGTTTTTCTGAGGAGACAAATCAGCAGTTTCATTTGTTTATTTACCACCAGCTCATCCATCTTTGGAAAAGACTAAATATGTATAAAATATTTCTCAGCTTTCAGTTTGAACTTACCGTTTTATTGACTATAGTTTCTGGCTTTGTTCCAGAGTGTGCGAAGGAGCTGGACATTGTGATGGTTCTGGACGGATCCAACAGCATCTACCCCTGGTCCAGCATTACAGATTTTCTGATCCGCTTCCTTGAGAAGATTGAGATCGGACCTAAACTCTCACAAGTCAGTTGCATGACTGAATGAACAGTTTGAAAAGAAATGACTGTTTGTCTTAAACATGTAGATGTATGCAGTGTTGAACAATATGGTGGTAGAATCAAACATGGATGAATAAATGAATGGTTATATAACAGTAATCCATAAAAAAAAGAATGAATGAAGGAATAGTTTATTTGCTGCCAACTCAAGTTTTCATACTAGGCTTGATGACTTAAGTGTCCTCCATTATGGAATTTTCCACACAGTGCCAGCAGTAAGAATAACTGTAAGATGTCCTTCATAAAACAGACTTCATGAACTGAAGTTTTGCAGTCGTTAAAGTAATTTCACCCTCTGTCTTACCAAGTTATACCTTGAGTCTATTTCTGTCTGCTCATCTTGGATCGCTCTGCGGATGGATGATTAGTTTTTATTATGGTTACATTGATCTGGCCTGGAGCTTGTGGAGTTTTCCACAGGGAAGCACTGGAAAGTCTTCTAACTGTGGAGCCCAGTGGTTGAAAGTCACATCTTCCATGGCGGCTACAGTCCTGTGCCTTCTGTATAAAGAACATTGTGTCATATCAACCCCACCAGACCCGGCCACATCCTCTGCAGACTGTCTGGGAGGGGTGACAGAGGAGAGAAAGGGAAAAACTAATTTAACGTCAGATTACATTTATAAGACAAAAGTGTGTATGCATGTGCTTTCCAGGTGGGCATTGTGTCCTATGGACAGACTGTTACTCACCGTGTCAACCTGAGCCAGTTTGACAACACCCCTGCGCTTCTGGATTTCGTCAAAGACCTTCCTCAGCAGACCGGCTTCAAGACCATGACTTTCCTGGGCATTGATACTGCCAGGTACTCAACACTAGCCTCCCCCCTCCTATTTGGGTGAGCCTGGCAACGCTGGGCCACAATTTGCAATTGAGTCATCGTGGTCTGGCAAACTTTAATGGACATTTTAATGGGAGAGTGTCATTTCAAGTTACTGGACAATAGACCCAGCAACACATGTCACTGGATTGTCATGATCACATTTTTCCTGCTGAACTACCAAGCAGAAGATCTCTGACTGGTTTAACATGTATGTGGATGTTGTCCAAACCCAAATCTTGTCCAGAAAACTGAGCTTTAAAGGGTAAATTATCTGAAAGGTGTTTCTATTAGCTTGTCTTCCCCATTTATATAATTACGGTATGTAACTGATAGTGGGGCTAGATAACAACAAATATCAGAGTTTTTTGTCATGCAAGCATTAAAAGTATCCAATGTGCCCACCATAATGTAGTTTTTCATTAAAGACTGTTAGCAACTCAAAGTTTTTTTTTAAAGTTGCAGCAATTTTTCAATTTTTTTTGTGTCAAAGTATGTAGAATACAGCACATAAAATCCAACTTTGCACATTTTACCATGATTACTTAGACCTTAATAACTAGCTTTTGTGCAGTCTGAAGTGGATCCCACATCATATTGTCCAGTATTCTAAAAAGGATCAGTAGAACTTTTCTTCCGTTCTTTCACAGGCTGTTTTATTGTTCCAATGTTTTGGTTAAAGGGTAAGAAGCCAGCATGGCACACATCGAATGTTTAATATTCTGTATGTTCTAGTCTGATCCTAGCCTGAACACACCATTAGAACAAGGCTGTTTGAAAAACAAGCATGTGTCAGTGGTAATGTGATTTTCCAACTAAGTAAAATCTTGGTAGTCTCAAAATATTTAGAATAACTCTTGCTAATTCAAACTTAATTTAATTCAAAGACATTTGCAATTCGATTACAACTTTTACCAAACAAGATATTACTGAATGTAAAAGGTTTATAGATTCTGAATTAAATTCTAAGGTACCATAATGTGTGAAAATATGTTAAAATCATAAAAATTAGATAAACAAGTTAAAATATATTTTAAAAATCAAAAATTAATATGTCAGTGTGTGCCATTTTGAAAAATGGATGCCATTTTTAATTTTTGCGTTTTTTTAGGCTTATTTCTTAGTGGCTGCCTTTAAATAATGCCCATGCCAAATCTGATGCTTGTATGACAATGTTCACTGGTCTTCCCAGTTAAGATAACTAATAGCTCGTGACTGATCGGCTGATACTTCACAAGTTCCGTTCTTCTGACTGAAATTTTCTACCAATCAGGAAGGAGGCCTTCATGCCAGAACGCGGTGCACGACCTGGAGTGAAGAAGGTCATGGTGATTGTGACGGACGGAGAGTCCCATGATTTCCATGATGTAGACAAGGTCATTGGAGCCTGTGAGGAAGATAACATTGAGAGGTTTGGCATCGCTGTGAGTATCAGTTATCTTTGTGTTTTCACATACAGATATGTATGGAAGTTTTATGTTTGCCATAACTGAATTATCTGAAGCACAAATCATTAAATTTAAGTCAACTAAAGGTCTTCTGAGCAGCTTTGTCAACAGGCATTTACCTGTCCTCAGAAGTTTGGATTCTTTAAACTATTTTGTCCCTCATTTGATGGTATTGAGATAGTTCCTTTTTGTTTTCAGGTTTTGGGAGACTACAATCGTCAGAACAAAAGTGCAGAAGAAGTGCATAAGTTCATCAAAGAGATCGAGTCGATCTCCAGTCAGCCGTTACGAGATCACTTCTTCAACGTGTCCGATGAATTTGCTTTGTTGAACATTGTAGATGCTTTGGGAAGTAGGATTTTTGCCTTGGAAGGTAAACATTCAAACACACAGAGAATGCATGCCCTTCAAAATATTACATGTTCTCTCACTGTAGTTATCATTCACCCAACAGCTTTAAAGAAATAATGTGACATTATGGGAAATGCACCTTTTTGCTTTATATCCAAGAGATGGATGAAGCAACAGCTGCTATTTTGGAAAAAAGTGATTGTCTTCCAGAACTGTGCCTTGGAGCAATTATTATTATGTCTGTGCATTATTATCTGTGCTCCAGATTATCACAAATCCATTTGTTTTGACTGGTCGAAACAGCTTTTAAGGAGTAGTTCAACGCATATATTTCAGATTTTCAGTTGCCAAAAAGCTTGACTGTGTTATGAATGCATCACAGTGACTTGGTTTCATTCATGTGGTTTGTATTTTAAGGATTATGGCTGATTGCAGGGGAGATAATGTCTTTATTTTATGTTTACAAACCATCTATACATTCTGGTAATTGTAGTCTAAACAGGGATATTAGAGATGCCAAGCAGATATAGCCTAAAAACAGGAAACAATACTATAACGTCATGGCAGATTACACTATAAACTGCAAACAATTTTTGTTGCCAATTACAAGAAACGTCCAAGTTTCACAAGGAAGTACTTCTACCACAGACATAAAGTTTAGTGTTTTTGCACACTATGACTGAAAACAGCAGCTGTATATGTATATAAACTGGGCACTTCAACTTTAACAAGCAGCTTGCAATCAGTTTTTGGCAGCTGATGACTTTCTGGCACAACACCAAAAGGCAGTTGGCTTAAGTAGCTTAAGTATGGCAGCAGAGGTAAGCAGAAAGCCTCGCTCTGTATTCAATATACTTAAAGAAAACATCCCATAATAAAGAATACAGCAATATGCTGAACACATTTAAGTATTAAAAAAAAGCCAACTCTTATGTCTGTCTGTGAAATGTGGTGCTAATAGCCATTTAGCTTAGCTTAGCTGAAAGACAAGAAATGGCTTAAACAGCTGGCCTGGCTCAAGATTGTTATTTTTTTAAATAAAGCTTAAACAAATGAGATTTAATGTGTTGATTTGTGAACATTAAAGATGTTGATGATAGATATATTTTGTTACCAGGCTAGCTGTTTTCCCCTGTTTTCTTTCATAGTGCTAAGCTAAGCTAGCTGGCTTCATTTGTGCCATGAGGATGGTTTCATTTCAAAAATGGTAACAAATGATTCCAAAAATGTGAAACTATTTCATATTTATGACTAAAAAAGTAATATGTCATGTTTCATACTAACAAAATTCAATTGTGCGCAGTTTGTTTATATGGAGCTAAATTTAACTTTTCTCTACGCAGCTACAACTGGCAACTTCACCTCCTCCTTTGAGATGGAGATGTCTCAAACTGGGTTTAGTGCACACACTTCTAAAGTAAGTCCAAATTCAATTGTTTATGTCTGATTAATACACAAATACCATATTTGCAAAGCAGAAATCACTGAGCCAGACTGAACCGGGTGACAAACGAGTGAATCATATCTTTAGATCACGGCACAGTTTACACGACTGTAGGCGTTTAGTCTAAAAAGAACCCTTTATTTAATCTGCTTGTGTGCAAATGTATGCACTGGCACGGACGTTTGCTCAGCTACTGAACTCATCCAGACACTTTGCCATAGCTCTATCAGTGTTGCATCTTCAGTCCTTCGGGTGATTCATCTCGGTCAGTAGAAGCTTCCAGACACAGACTCTCTCTGTCCTGTGAATTCTCACCACTCAGACTGGTCTGATTGCATGAGAGGCAGACGGAGATAGAAAGTCAAACACGAGGCACATACAACACGAGAGGGCAAGGAAGGTTGAATCAGATGCTTGTTGCTTTTGCCCCTTCACACGCTTCTTGAGTTCATTCAGTAGGTATTTCCTACATCTGTTTGAAGACAAAACAGGCCTTTCTTCCTGCTCCTGACTCATGTTTATCACCTCCTCTGTCATTGTGTACACCATCTCTATGCGTGAGGTGGCTCATTCAACCTAACAAAGCCAGACACCAACAAACTTGGTTGAAGACCAAACACGTGACGCCACGTTTTGACGGTCATTAGCAGGAAAGAGCCACTTGATGCAGTTCATTGTGTCAAATTATCCATGTTTTGTCCTGTGTAACCCATCCCCTTCGTATTAGAGAACTCAGTTTCCTTTGGACAGAAAAAGATTGATAGATAATGATCTGACTTGGGTTATTCTCTAATGTTTTATTTTATTTTCTGACATGTATCTATATTTGTAGTTTGCTTAGACATTGTGATCAGCTCATCATTTTATCAATTAATCTAGCAATAGTTTAATTATTTAAAAATGAATGTCTTCAGAACGGCAGAAAACCCCAATTTTATTAAGTTACCAAGACAGAAAAAACACAAAATAGTAACATTTCAGAGCCTGAATTCACTGAATGTTTGTCCTCAGTAGCTTACATAAAGCGTTCATTGTCTGAGTTGTTGATTAACTTTCGTCTGATCAATTATACAGCTAAAAGTATCAACAGTAGATCCTGCTTTGCTCTTTCTGCATCGTGGTGTACAAAAACATTTACACAAAGACTGCACTTAGGCAGAACTTTTTCTTACTTTTGTCTACTATTCACCTCAGTTACGTTTCTGGGGGATATCTTTGCTTTAATAACTTTATATGTTCATGTTTACAAAACAAATGTTTTACAAATAGACTATAATGTTTTTATAGATTAAACTACCCTAGCTCATCTGAAAATTAGTTTTGCTTCAAGTGGTAGGTATGCCACGTCAGTGCTTACTTTAAAATAATACATATAGTATGACTGAGAGTCTAAAAGATTTATAAGGCTGCATAAGTACTTTATGTTGTCTTGGTGGTGACTGTGTAACTTGAAAGTATTTTTTCATTTGTTTCACTTAATTAAAGCATCCGAGTTATTCCTAACTGCAGTAACATCACTCATGAACCAAAATGGTCCTGATGCTTCTAATCTCCCGTCCTGCTGTTCCTGATATCAGTTCTGTCCGTCTCCCACAGGACGGTGTGTTACTGGGAGCAGTGGGAGCGTATGACTGGAACGGTACAGTAGTAATGCAGACTGCTGGAGAAACTATCGTTCCAGGGAAACACCAGTTCTACGACCCAGAGATTGAGGCTGGGTACGAAGGGCTGGCCGGGTACCTCGGTGGGTGGACTGAAATTATTTGAAAGACCCAAATGACATGCATTTTCTGAATCTTTACATGTTACTCCCAGGACATTTTACAAATATTATATCTTAATGTCTTAATGTCTTGTGTACAGTTTGCTGTGTTTTGGTGACATACACTAAAACAACTTTTCTGTTAATTGATTATATGTAATGTCACTTTTCTACACTGTCTTTGGTCCTGGTCTGTTTTTGAAGGTAAGTGCTATACATTGGAATTAACGCTTCTGAAAATGTTTAAACACGTTTGTTCAGACACAACCTCAAGAAACACTGAACAATGTGACAAAGCTATTGTGGTCATAGTGCCAGGGTTTTGAAAATATTAAGTTTACTCTTAAATGTTGCTTTTAATAAATGATAATTGTGGTAATAGAGATGCAGGACTTTATATTGCAGTGAAAAATGAACCAACTTGAGAGAATGAGAGAGTTAAACTAGATCTTTAAAGGGATTAAGTGAAATTTTACAGCTGCAGAATAAATATAGAGTATCTGCCTTGCGAAGGAGAAAGATATGTAATTTGTCTATCTTTGACAGCAGATGCTTCTCTCGCTCTCTGTCTCTCTGTCACATAAATAACATGCACAGAGTCTTCTCTCCATCCTGCTGCCTTTTATGGCTTGTGAAGCAACCGCAGCATCTTAATATCAAGTTATTTAATCAACATGTCATTAGATGGAGCACTGGTAGGTCCAGGCTCGCGTACTGTAAACTCAGCCGCTGGCACATGCTCGTATCTAATGGTCAGACGGCAGCATACTGAGGCGTTGTGTGCTTTTCTGAGAGGGTGTGTGTTCCTGCCAGTTTCCACTTGTGCTTTATAGTTTCCTCCACACACTCAGATGTAAACAGCCGCCTGAAGAAGCCTTTAAAAATACCTCACAAATGGAGCCAGAGCGTGTGTTTTTTCCGGGTGACTTCTTAAATTGCAGATAATTCTTCACATATTCCTGAGGAAGCCCGTCGGTGTTGTAAGCTCTGTATTTAACACAGTAAGCGCTTGTGTTTGTGTTCTCTGCAGGCTATGATGTTCAATCAGCATCCACCCCAGACGGAGTGCTGTACATCACAGGTGCACCACGATACAACCACACAGGCCGAGTCGTTATCTACCGTCTGAGTGAAACCAACAACATTGTCGTGTCACAGATACTGAAAGGAGACCAGGTGAGTCTTTGCCAGCTTGGCGTTTGGCCTAGACTTTGTTTCTGAGTGCATTTTTTGCAAGTTTTGTTCATATTGTAAGCTAACTGTGTCTCCACTTTTGTACTTGCTAATAAACCTAAAAGAAGATTAAATAAGAATAAAATAAATTGAATAAAAGAATTAAATAAGAATAGGTGCAATACGCAATATATAATGTTGTGTTTTCTTGTTATGTTGTTGTGCTGTCTGTATTTTATGATTGTTTTTAGTCCACAGTCAGCTCCATCATTTGCATTAACCAGATTCTATAAAAAAAGGAATCCAAGGCTCCTCAGCACAACTGACTCATTTGTGACTCAGCAACCATCACATATCAAAAATTCTGGGATTTTAAGGCTGAACTGCAGGCTGTGTCTACACATAGCTGAGACGATACAAGCATGGAAACACATAAATTACTTTAAGTAGTTTGATATCCACCTTTTTTTTCAATGCTCGTAATATTTGTTTGGAAAAATGTTGATTCCATGTTTTCTCATTTTTGTTCCACCAAAGAACGCAGCAGAGTTATGTGATGATCTACGTACGTTTGTCCTTCTGTTCATCTGTGAATCTTTGTGTTTGTCTGTACACAACATAATTCAAATAAACGGACTAACGGATTTGGATGAAATTTTCATGGAAAGTCAGAAATGACACAGTGACCAATTGATTAGATTTTGGCAGTGATGCGGCTTATAGTCTGGAACCACAGAGTTGTTAAAGATTACTGTATCATTGTGAGATAGCGGCATGGCGTCACTGTTACCATGACAACAAGTGAACACTACGTCAGCTGCCTGCTGACGATCACATGACTGTGATCCTGCTACAAATAGACCGGGACCTATCCATCAGAAATGATACAAGGAACAGTTGAATAAATTGTGGGGGTGTTTCCGAGTCTCATCAACTGTGTCGCCCACTACATATTTAGGTCACCCGATTCGGTATCCGTACATAACGTACACATGAAAAACACACACCTGTGCTCAGTGCAATGCCATTTTTTATTAAGATTTCATCCGTCGGAAATGATACCAAGATTGAGCAGCCTTGGAGTGCCTTTTTTGTTGCTCTTATTACTGTTAATATTAAACAAAATTCAATAATAAGTGTTTTCTTTTTTGTGATTCATGGCATTATAACTGTGTCATATCGCACGAAGGATATTTTCAGTTCTCTTTCTATTTCTATTTCTGGCCATGGTTGTGTTGTTTCCATGTGAATCAATGAGAAATGGTTCCACATCGACATGAAGCACCCCAAAACTGCCCTATCATACAGAGGGTTAATAAAGAAGGCACAATCTCTTTCTGGGAATTCAACTACTGCTCCCATGAGTCACACCATCAAAGCATCTGCAAAATGTAGGCTCAAGGACTCTCTAGATAAACTTTTTACAGAAGTTCAAAGAATAAACACTGTCAAATGATTTCTGGTTCCTGTGTGCAGATTGGTTCTTACTTCGGCAGCGTCCTGCAGACTCTTGATGTGGATGGGGATTCTTACACGGACCTCCTGTTGGTCGGTGCGCCAATGTACATGGGCTCAGAGAGAAACGAGCAGGGACAAGTCTACGTCTACAAACTCAACAAGGTACAGAACACTGACACGGACATTGTCTGATTTGTTTGGTCGGCTTTGACAATGAGAAAGCTGTGATGATCGAACCACTGATCATCCTCTCTGATGGTCTTATTTTGCTTCATTGCCAGGCCGGCAAGTTCGAGCACCAGTTTACTTTGAAGCCAATCCATCAGTCATGTTGTTCTGCCCACTCAGACAGCTGCACTAATAAAAATGAGCCGTGTGGTGCCCGGTTTGGTACGGCCATCGCAGCAGTGTCAGACATGAACCTTGATGGGTTTAATGACGTGGCGATTGGAGCACCTTTTGAGAATGATCACAGAGGAGCCGTCTACATCTATCATGGAGACAAGACGACACTGAAAGAGAAATATGTGCAGGTGAGATCACTGAACTGCTAATACCAAACAATCTATCGTCCACATCTGTTTCTGTCTCCACCTGTGTGCTGCAGGAGTGTCCTATTAACTTTCCAAATTTAGATTTAAACAGAGTCCTCCCCTATTTGTGAGCTCCACTTTTTTTCATTTTGTCAAGTCAGCACAGCACCGCACAGCCACAATTTCCCATTTTTGGTAAATGCCAGGTTCAAATAAACCAAAATGTCTTCTTAAATGTGTTTTACTCTGTTGTCCTCAGCGCATTCCTGCAGGGGGTGATGGTGAAAAGGTGAAGTTCTTCGGTCAGTCCATTCACGGAGTCATGGATCTAAATGGAGATGGAATCACTGATATTACCATAGGAGGTCTAGGAGGAGCTTCTCTATTCTGGTGAGACATCTTTAGATGTCAGCATTCGCTCCAAAAGCTACACATTCCACTTCAATCATTACCAGCAGCAGCGCTCATATCCCGGAGACATTGTCTTACATGTCCGCTTTACATTGTCTTGTTGGGGTTTAGACAGCTGTGCATGTCCCACTGGGCCTGTAGGCTGGAGACCAACAACTTCCTAATGATCTCTCTGTTTAAACGCCCGGCCACATACTTCAGACTTCAACCCACAAAGTTCTGAAACATCAGGCCACACCATGATTTAACTTCCCAGGCAGACCTTTTCCCAATAGCTTCTACTGGCAGAAGCTCAACTAAGCTGTGTGAAAACTTCATCTCCCAAGTGGCTTAGAGTTTAAATGGGATTTGGCAGCAGACAACGGTTCTTCCTGGACTGTTGGCTGTGTTTTAGGAAGCTTAACAGTTGGATGGAGAGAGTTAGAGCCAAGTTTTGTGCTCAAGATGCATCCGTTCCTTGTTGCATCCTTTGAAAATGTGTGTGCATGCAGACACACATACTGCATTAAATGTACTTATCATGCAGAAAAATGGGCCTTGAGTGACACATGCCTGTTACATAATTCTCTAGTGTGTGCTTAGCATGTTGCTGTTGTAGCTGGATGAACCAGATCTAGTTTTATTAACTAATGTACAATGTCGCAATTAGGGTTTCCAACATACGGTTTAGGCCCTCTCTAAAGGGTCACAAGACAAATCTAAGTGGCCGTGATGTAGAGATAATAAAAAATATCAGAAAATAGAAAGAAGCACCTAAAATTAAAATTTGGTCGAGTACCTGGATAAATGCACCGTGTTTAGGTGCTGTTTTCTAAACGTTTGCATACTTATTTCATATTTCCAGGTCCAGAGATGTTGCAGAGCTGCACGCCAACATGACTTTCAACCCTGCTAAAATCAACCTGCAGCAGTCTCAGCACCTGTGTGAACACGGTGGACGCAAATCTGTGTGTGTGACGACCAAAGTGTGTTTCTTCTACAGTGTCAAATCTGACCAGCAGAACTTAAAGCCTTTTGCAGGTGAACTTCAAAACAAAACAAAACATGATGTTGTTGATGATCCTAAGTCTTTCATAGTTCATTTTTGTCTCACTTTTCCTCATTGCATATTTTTTTATGTGTTTTGTCCTGCAGAAATCCGCTATACTCTGACTCTGGATGCTCTGCGTGCAAAAGCCAGAGCTTCATTTATTAACACGGACGATAAAAATGACCGTCGGATTACCAAGGCATTCGTCATCCCAGACAGAGAGGGAAGATGCGTGAATCAAACCTTCATGATGTCGGCAAGTACTCCGATCCATATGATTATTTTTTAGCCCTTTAGCTTCCGCCATCAGTGTGTGAACGGGTGAATGTGACTTATCATGTAAAGGGCTTTGGATAGAAGCGCTATATAAATACAACCATTTACCATTCATTGTTGGAGATGTAAATGGCGTTAGAGGGCTGCTGTCCAGAGAGGAGACAGGAAAACGCTGCGAGAAGGCCGATACAGAGCAGCAAGACCTTGATTCTAACATGAAACAGACCCATCCTGATCAAAGCCGGCTCAGTTCAGCCCCGTGCTGGTCTGGGTGATAAATTGTGTGTAGACAGATGGAGAGATGGGGAGAGAACAAGAGTGAGCAAAGATAAATAAGTGGGTGAATATATGTGGCATTTCAGATCAAGATTTCTCCATGTGACACAACAACATATGATCTAACAAGGTCATCACACACTGTTCATCACAACCAAAACCTTTGAACGTTACCACTGCACCGCCTACTGTAAACCAGAGCAGTTACCGGCAGTTTACTCTTAGCCAGACTTTCACTGTAGCCATGGATTTCTCTGATTAGCTGCCCCTAGGCGAGACAAAGAGGAACTAATCAGTGGAAACAGCTGTTGTTGCTGTGTGTGCTGAGCATGAATACCTGCTCTGTTCTTGTGTGCCAGTTTGTGCAGAAGCTTCCCACATATTTCAGGGCAGAGGTCCTCGGAGGTCAGAAAATTTGTCCCAATTGCAGAAAGCATTACATCTATCTCCTCTCAAACCAACATGGACCAAACCCAGATCTGACAACAGCTGCGTGAACTAAAAGAAGACGCACTGGGAATATATACATGCCTAATCTGTGCTGATGCAGCGTCTCTAAACCTGTTAGGAAAACTTCAGAATGCTGGATTCAAATCTTCCTTTGCCTCGTCCACATCAGTATTAAACGGTCTCCTATTCTGTGTCGGCGCACTAGTATTTATTACTGTGTTTGCTGCACATAGACAGTATGTCTGTAGTCAGCTGAAAACCATCTTTGTAGGCAGAAATCGCACCCAGTCTTTAACCAATCAATTGGTTGTTGGGAAAAAAATCTGCATGTTATCTCTGGGTGTAGTAGGCCGGACTAAGTGAACTCAGAATGCTAGTCTTATTGGCAGGAATGAAAACACCAGTGTGAACCTGCATATGTTCTTATGATTTATGATAATAAAACTATAACTGGTGACCACAGCACGAGAAATATTTTGAAATTTCATTTTTGGGTCTGATTTATCCCTGTTTCTCGTCTCCCAACAATCACAGGAGAAATCTGGTTTGAGATCTTGGTCTAAACTCATGTACAGTTGAGATTGTTTGGTAATGCGACAGGTTTACAGATTCACTCTTAAGTCACCGAAAGCTTTTCACACACTTATTAAGGCCACCCTGATTAACATCAAACATGTTTGACATTTGCAAGGCAAAATCGAGAAGGTTATGATTATAATTCCATCGCACAGAGAAGTTTGCATGTCTCAGATTAGAGAGTAAAAATATCTGGTAACTTTGTCCTTATGTGTCTGAAGCAACCTGATTTCAAAATCTGCTTGGATTTAAAACTCCTGTACAAGAGTCAAGACCTTAGTGTCTTTAGATGATCTGCCATATTGGTTATAGAACTGCAATAATCAAACTGCTGGTTGCAAGAACTACACAACTTTTTGACTTTTAGTTTTATCAAAATGTAGCCACACCCACGACTTCTTGTCTTACGTGATGTGAGTTTGTTTGCAGGCAAGTAAACAGTCAGTAAATGTTTAATGAGCCACACATCATTGTCTCAATTAGATTAGGGCAAGTTTAAATCTGAGAAAACGCAGAGATGTTCTCATGTAGTCTGTTCCTCCAGTTGCCAAAAATACCAGATTGATCCTGCAAGTCTGTTCATCTGCCGTTTTTCTCCTTATTGAAGAGATTTTCCAGAGAGCATCTACCAACCAGTTGTCCAGTTGATCTGGACACTACAGCCTAATATGTGTAAAAAGAACTTTAATGAAATTCACAGGAGCTAGTCAATGGTGAAAATGATTCAGTTGTCAACATAGTGCATGATGGCATGTTACATATAACATCATCACCTTCCTAAAATAATGGCCTGAGCCATTTTTTGACAAAAATTCTTATTTTTTTTGCCTAAATCGTCTCGTCATAATGCTGACCACCTCTGGTAAAATCACCTACATCCTCAGTTGAACACGTCATGCGATTCTAACCCTTTAGTACAGAGTTATTGAAAAAGAATGAATCAATTTCATTATGCAATATTTTAATAAGGAAAAGCAATAGAAAACTCCAGCGAAGTCACAAGTATTCTACTCACAATCAACTTCAACTTTTATTTCCTGTCTTACAAGTGTTCAATGTGGCCACCACCTGCAGCATGGGCAACGTCAATGCGACTAGACAATTCCTCCCAGATGCGTATCAGCATAACACCATCCACTGAGTGGATCATTGTTATTCAATATCGTTCAATGACCTTAAACATCAAATAAAATTTGATTGTGAGTAGAACACTTGCTTTTCCTTATTAAAATATTGCGAAATGAAATCGATTCATTCTTTTTGAATAACCCTGTATAATGGCCTAGGTCAGGGTTCAGATTTTCATGTTTTTTTGAAAAACTCGAAAAAATGATTGAGGCCATTATTTTAAGAGGGTGTCACTGACCAGTCTTTGTTATTTTTGGAAATATGGACTGATGACGTTTCACTCTGGTCCATCATGTACCCGACTAAAGATGCAGCGCTTTCATGTTGTGCTCTTTGTCAGGGTCGTTTTCAGTTTAATCACCATTTGGAACAAGCCCAACAAAGTCCTATATTTCTGCCTCACTGTGACTTTCCAATACATGCCAAGCCTCAATGTGAAGCAGCTCTTCTAAAATTGTATCGTCATGTTTCAATCACTTAAAGCCCTGCGCACTCACACATGCTTTTTCATTTACTCTGGTGGATTAAGCTTCTTTTTATATACATGGTGCACTAAGGATGGGAATAATAGTATTTTGTGTTGCCCAGTGACTGTGACCTTTCCTCTAGCACCAGTAAATGCTTGATCTTTTTGATTTTCAATCAGATATCTTTGATATATGGCTTTTATGACATTGGTAACTCTGTGGCTTTTCCTGTGGTGCCACAGTTCCACAAACTGGTGATTAAGTTTTCATTAAATCAGTGGATGACTGAATGAATCATCCCAGCATCTGCTAAATAAACCAGCACAAAAGCTATACAGATGTTCATGGTTTCCAGTGGCTGATGATTCTCTGACTTTTGCTCTCAAACCATCAGTTTGGAGTGAAATGTTGGATGGTTTGTCAGTGAAGCTTTGTATTTGGTCTCAGTGAGGCATTTATTGGGTGCACCATATTAATACTGGGCAGGGCTTCCATTTGCTCCTTAAACAACTTCAGTTTTTATTTGCATGGATTCCATGAAGTGTTGGAAACTGTCTTGTCAGTGATTTTACATATTCGTGTCATCCTGTTTGTGTAGCTCCACCATGTTTTAGTGAAAATTGAAGTGAAGCAGTAGTTTAAGAAATTATGTCACATATCAAATCACAATATCCTTCAAAAACATTGCAATAAAGTATTTTTTAGCAAAACCTTCAGCTCTGTTGCCAACATTGACATGGTCACATTATGTCTTAAGGTTTTTCAGCTGCACAATTTCGTGCTCGGTCATATCCGAAAAGTATGCAGTTATATTGAGATCTGATGACTTAGTGACTTAGTAGGCCACCAAAATCCACTGTGCTCTTTGTCATGTACATGAAACCAGTTTGAGATTAATTTGGCTTTGCTTTTGACCTGCTGGAAGCCGTAGAAAATGGTAAATTGTGGTGGATGTTGTGATGAATGGACATTGTCAGTTCTGGCATGCAGACTTTGATTGATTGGTTTTACGAGGTACAAAGTGCAGCGAAAAAACATTCCCAACACCCACCAGCAGCCTGGACTGTTTAACACTTGCTCATATGGTTCATATATTCATACTGTTAATGCCAAATTCTGACCCAACCATCTGATGCCTCAGCACACATGGAGATTCATCAGTCCAATCTATGTTTTTATAATCCTCAACTGTACAGTTTTCTTTTCACTCTGGTAGTGGGAGACTTCACCACTGTCAGAAACCCCTGATATCTCTCACTTGCAATGGCTCAGAGATTGGTGTGAACATTTCTGAAGTATCAGTTCCTCCTAATTACAGTTTGAACCATGTCTTATAAACAAAATAAGATACAGCAAAACTTCACAGCATCAGTCCTCTGCATACACCAACACAGTTTTAAATAGAAGTGTGATCACCCGAAGAAATTAACTACAGGACCTTTAACCCTCGTGTCGTCCTGCAGGTCAAAATTGACCCGATTTAAAGTTTGAAAATGTGGAAAAATATATATATTTTCACAGTGAAACTTCTGATTTCCACATTTTCAGCATTTTTGGGTGAACATTTTTTGGTGGAAAAAAAGAAATGCTAAAAATGTTTTAGAACATTCCCAAAAAAATCAACCAAAATCCAGTGAATTTTGCTGGATTTTGGTTGATTTTTTTGAATGAATGTTCTTAAAGGAAATATTTGACATTTTACTGATACATATGTAATCACTTTAGATATTTTAAGGATTTTTTTTTGGAAGATTTTTCATTTTTTTGAAAATATTCATACGAATTTTCTTGTCAAATTGGGGTGATTGTTTTAAAAAAAAAAACTTATAAGGGAAACTTTTAGGGAATTACTGGGATTTTCTTCCTGAAGGTTTTGCAAATTTTCAGAAATTTGTGGAATTTTGTGCTGAATTTTTGCTGATTTTTTTTCAGACAAGGAACCAATATTTTTTGGTGCCCGTAAATGAGGACAACAGGACCTTTAAGTCTGTCTTGCTTATTTTCTCTTCCTCTTTTTCTTCCTTCATCTTCTGTTTCCTCTCTTCTCCTCATCCTCCTCCCTCTCAGACCCGGCTGGACTTCCGAGACCCTCTACTGGTGTCGTTGGAGTTTGGACTAGCTAATGAGGACCAAGGCCCCGTCCTGGATGAAAACCTTCCCAAATCCATCAACAAGACAGTAAGGCCACTTTATATCACTTAGAAGAGTCATTTTCGGTAAATGAACTGCCAGATAACAGTAAGCAGAAGATTTAAAGGCACAGACAGGAAGGATTTGAACCTCATCTCAAACATCCTCCATCTGTCTGTCTTTATAATCCAAGAGGAATGGGCTTTTCTCCTTGGACTCCAAGCATGCTGCAGTTACAGAACATTAGCATCTGCAACAGCTGACTGCCATTCTTCAGGGCTTCCTCCAGTCTGCATCAGTGTTTCAACACCAACAGCCAGGACGATCTTCCCACACTCCCACATGCATATTTGTTCTAACAAGAGGCTTTCCTAGATAATTGTTGCAATGAGTGATGTTTCCAAAGTGTGCTTTTACGCATCACAAAGGCTGCGATTAAAGCCCAGGAGTGTGTGAAATAAACATGACTAGCAGCTCCGCCTTCGACTCACTTGTAAACACAGGATCATAGCTGTGTTTAAAAGCATCCTGACTCCGCTCGGTGTCAGATACTGTCGTAACAGCAACGCAGGCTGCACTTCCACAGGCGAGGAAGCATTATTAGGGCCTCTCCTGTTATTGTTATTGAAAGGAAGAGAAGGGACACACACACACACACACACACACAGAGAAAGAGGAAGTCATCAAACGGAAGCTGCCGTTTTTCTTCTGACATTGTGCTGCACATGACATTCTAGTCTCTCGTCCTTTCTTGGGAGAGTAGACGCTGTTGATCCTGACGGTCCAGTGGGAGACTTTTAGAATGGGAACAAATGCAACTGTGACCCTCAAGCACTCAGAGGGAAAAGGCAAAGGAAATTAAGGTCATTTGGTTGAACCCTTTTCAGTCAGCAGGATTAAACAAATACACAGAAGCAGCAGCAGCTTATTTTTGTTCTCATTTCTGTGCTCATGTCTGAAGCCAAATATCACAATTTATTTGAAATATTTGTCCTGGACTTGTTTTAAGACTAATACAAATACTGAGCTTTGAGAACTGTAAGTGTGTCTCATATGGCTTTCACATAGATTTCCATTAAATGATTAAAAAAAATCTTCAATATACATCTAACTGAAAAACTACAATCTATCAATATACAAATATTGTGTTTTGTCTTTTAATCTTTCAGTATTTTTTTATCATCATTTCCATAGACTGTATATATAGTGGACGTAGCATCTGGCTCCAAAAATGAAGCCCACCCGGAAGTGTCAAAAACTTGCAATACCACGCCTTCCGCGAGTGTTGGCTCCAAAAAGCTTTTGCTCCATAGACCCCAATTCATCACCGGA
Source organism: Acanthochromis polyacanthus (assembly GCF_021347895.1). NCBI lineage: Eukaryota > Metazoa > Chordata > Actinopteri > Pomacentridae > Acanthochromis > Acanthochromis polyacanthus. The sequence continues at coordinate 12,915,564 of NC_067130.1, forward strand.
AAAAATAAAATCTGATAGACTGATTTTCTACAGCTCAGGATTTTTTCCCCGTTAGTTTTCATGGTCAAAATGAGAGATCAGGTGGCCCATCTTAAAATAAATCAATACTGAATTTTAAATAAATCGTTAAAGTAGGCGGAGCCAGGAGGCGTGGCTATACTTGATAGACAGTCTTGTCTGGAATGATTGACAGATCCTTTTATTCCGAAAGCAGCAACAGAAGGCTCTACGGTAAAATGTGGGCAGGATAAGAGAGTCTTCAGGTCTTAGTCTGGCCCGCCCATAGACTGGTCCTGCCCCTAGTTGCTCTCCGGTCCAGCTTGTTTAATGACGCTTTTTACGTCACTGGCTCCAAAAAATCCATAATGGCGACCAGGAAGTAGCAAAATCTGGGCTTCATTTTCTCGGCGTTGAAACCAATGGGTGACGTCACGGTTAGTTCAGGCCTGATCATTTTCCATTAAAGGACCAATATGTAGGGTTTAGTGACCTCTAGTGGGGACCCAGCATTTCACCCTCCTCCTCCAAGGGTGTTGGAGAAGCTACAGTGTCATACTTCAATGCAAAATGCCTGTGTAGAGCCAGAATTTGCTTTGTTTGTCCTAAGCGAAGAAAAGAAATGTGGAAATGTAACACATTCTAAGCTCCTAAAAACACCACAATTATAGTTATTGGAATTATGCAATAGTGAACCTGTAATTCTGAGTATTACAGTATATTTCTGCCAGTAGATCCCACTCAATTCCGCACACTTTACCTTTAAATACTTTATATTTATGGGAATACACAAAACTTCATAAGCCTTAAATAATATCATGAATTATAAGTTTACTGACCCTCACTGAAAAAAGTGAAAAACATCACAAACTACATCCTCCTAAATGATCCTACAGTTTAATCATCACCCCTCTGAACCAATTGCTACATAAACTGATTATATGCTTTATGAAAGTTAGAATATTTGCTAGACTGCCGCATTACACTACATTCATTTTAGCTTATTAAACTGTGATTACATCTGACTGTAAGTTCACCACTGAGCTCACCAGCCCAAATACAGACCAAGTGAAAATTGTGCTGCTGTATTTTTAATGGAATTAGTACCAAAACAGCATTTAAAAGCCTTGTGATGTCCCCTTTTTAAATGCTTTTAAGACTCAATACCACAGCAATGTATAATACCAGCAGCAGTAGTCCCTTACTTTCTTCTTCAGAAGAAAGTACCTTTTCTATTATAAATAGAGTGATATTTGCCCAGCATGTATTTGCACATATTTGTTCTGGCACCTAAAGCGTTAAGAGGCCAACAGTATTAGTAGGAGAGAAGCCATGCAGGGTCAAAAAGTAATCAATAATCTCTTAAAATCTACCCAAAACGGATTGGGAGCCAGCCTTAAAGAGGTTAAAACAGAAATGATGTGTTAATGTCTGGATAAAAGCCTGGCAGCTGAGTTGTGTACAGTCTGTGCTTGATCAATAGATTTTTGGTTCAGGCAGGTAGAAAAGCTGTTGTTGAAATCCTGACATGATGGGATGAGAGCACGTAAAATAGCCTGTCTCCGAGTGTTGAACTCAGTTGGTGTCAAACATTAATCGAGTATAGGAAAGCTTTAAGTTTTCTTTTTTTTTTGTCCTTTTTGTTCCCTGTAGATTCCTTTAGTGGACTGTGGAGGTGATGAAAAGTGCATTGCGGATCTCTCCCTCAAAGCAGAACCTAATGTGAAAAGGTGAGTGGAATTAGCAAGAATATGATCACCTTTTGATGACGTCTATTATTAAAAATCTCCAAGAAGTAGTGTCAGTATGCAGTGAGATCAGCACTGGTAGCTGTAATTTCTCTTCCTGTCTACCAAGACTACAAAGAAATCATTCCTATTCCTTCAGTGGATGGACACTAACACAAAGAAGCGATTTTATGCTAACTTAGGAAAACATCCACACTTGTAATGCTGTCTGCTGCAGCCATAGTGTTGGCAATGTGTTTTGCACAAAACGATGACTGAATGTTGTTTCTTGTCACATTTCTGGGATTTCTTCACAGCCTGTATGGGCAGGACGAACTGTAACTATAACCACTAACTGTTTTATTTATAACAAAAGTATCTTTTTTCACATAGAGCTTGTTTTAATATGTACTATGTGTCTGTAGAGATTTCTTAGCTGCAAACCCTTCCGGAGCATGACTGCACCCTTGTGGGGAGATGTGAGCAGCACAGCCTAACAGGTTTTAATTTCTTCTCTAGCATGGTTATCAAAGTAAACGGCAAAGCCGAGATTGACGTGAACATCAACATCAGAAACAGCAAAGACAACGCGTACAACACCAAAGTTATCCTGAGTTTCTCACCAAACATCAACTATGTTAAAGTCGAGGTGAGATTCCTGCTTCTCCTCTTTCTGCGTCATATTAGCATACACGGTATGAATTGAACCAATATGTGTTATTATGTTTTGTTTTTCATTATCAGCCAGAGAAAGACTGCACTGTGAACCACACCAAGGTGGAGTGTGCTGTCGGATACCCCTTCCTGGGGAACAATGTGGAGGTTAGTTTCAGCTGTGCAGGATCTTTGTCACATATTACCTGGACAATATATCTAAATAGTCGTGATCTGAAATCCACAGGAAAACTTTAAGGTGAAATTTGAGGGGAATCCTAATCATGTTCAGGAAGAAATTCAGATCAATGTGACAGCGACAAGGTGAGAGAATCTGTGTTTACATTTCAAACTGATGATTCTTGTGTTTTGTGATTAATTTCTCCCAGGTTGTCAAATGTTGCACATTCACTAAAGGGGCCACCTAGGACTACTCTGACTAAAATGAGTGTAATATTTATTGTGGTTCATGCAGGTGAGCAGGCTCAATAACATCACTGTCAATGTGTTATTTACTCTCCAAGTTACATTTTTGATCAGACCAGAGAGTAAATCTTTTATATCTCACTCTGGCCTGGTGATGAGGGCAGAGAGACTTATTTTATTCCAAATTTCTTCCAAGTGCTCTCATCTTTAGATCCTAAGGTTGTTCAATCACAGTTTTTGAGCTGTTACTGACTCAATGTGGGGATGTTTTTCATGAGGAATTTTTTTTTTAAAAAAAACAACCTACGAGGATGAACACAAAAAAAGAGTGAATTTCTTTTCTTGTGTATATAACTTAATATGCATCTCAATGAAACAAATGTGTTTTTTAATTTGCCACAGTGACAGTGAGGAGCTGATTTCTACTCAGCATGACAACAGCGTGCAGATCTCCATCCCTGTCAAGTATGAAGCTGGACTCACATTCAAAGTGTGAGTAGCTGTAAAAATGACAGCGAACCAGCATTTGTTTAATAATGAATGCAATGCTGGTGTCTGTAGTCCTTTCATAGTGGACATTTTAACTTGTCATGGTATAACGGCATACTTTCTTGATGCTCCTGTCTAATGTTTTTAACAAGTCAAAATATCCACCAAGTAATGTCTGTTCTTAAAGTAACAATAGTAATTTATCAGATTTCTTGTCCTTCCTTTTATCTGGAGTAAAGACATCTTGGTACCACTGTTCAATAACGCAGTGTTGAATATCCTGTGTTAAAATAGCACGCATCTTAGCTAACCAGACCAAAAGTCTGTTCTGTATTTAGCATGCTAACATGCTAACAGTGTCGATGTAACATGCCAACCAAGCCAAATGGAAAGTCAGACACACACAGATGTTATCAGGATTCATCTTCTGGTGGGGCTGCAGTAAATGTATTTGTTGATGAATGTGTTGATTATTTTGGTGACTAATCAGTTAGTTGTTTCGTCTATGAAATGCAAGAAAATGATAAAAAGCCATCCAACAGTCCAAGATGGCATCTTAAAATCAAATTGTCGACAACCCAAAAATATCACATTTACTGTCACAGAGGGGAACAGAAACTAGAGAATATTCATTTTTCAGGAAGCTGAAGTCAGAGAATTGTAACTTGTTTTTTTACTTTTACTAATTGTTTATACTCCAAACTATTTTGAAATTAATGTTCTAAATAGTTGGTGATTACTTTAATAGTTGATCCTCAGGGGACCATGACTGTATGTACCAAACCTCATCAAAATTCAACCGTTAGCTGTTGAGACATTTAGCTAAATAACGAAACGGTCAGCCTTGTGGTGGTCGAGACAGGAAATGCTTGGGCATCAGCACAATCAGTAGCATTCATCCTGTTGTAACCTTGAATGTCTTTGCAGGATTTCAAGGCAATCTATTCCACTGTTATTTTAGTTTTGATCAAAATTAAACAAACTGACTTCTCCAATCCTGCTATCATAAGTAAAAACAACAAAAATTTCTATGGATAGTTTGACTCTTGAGCTTGAGGAAGAGGGTTTGCAGTCCAGTAACTTTTTATGAGCAACTAATTATGCTCCAACTTTCACAGTAGCTTGATGCCTTATTGTAGTGTGACGCAGTCTATGAATGAGGTCCACGTTTTACTTGTTCAGATTCAGAGAGATCAACACAGTATTATGCAAAACAGGTCATTTAAAGCACTGTATCTATGGTCAATTATTACCCAGCTGTGCAGTTTGTTCCTACTAAGTGCTTTGTTTTGCTGTAAATTTACTGTTTGTGTTCACTGTCCCTGCTCTCATCAGTGTTGTTTCCAGCTGCAGTAAGCATCTGTTTTCAGAGATGAAACAGCTCTAAAAACCAAATGTATGCCTCCATCCAAGCACCAGAAGGCAGGCAGATGAAATGGTAGCGAATAGCTGATTAACATAGTGGAGCATTTAGCTGCCAAATAGCCAAACATTCTTCTTAGGCAGTAAAACAGAGTGAAGGGGGGTGACTATCACAGTTACATCCATTAAGTGGCCAGAAACACCATTACACATGCTACTGCTGCTGCTTTGTGTTAGCTGTTTCCCAGCACTGCATCTTTACAGGGTGATAACACATTAATGGTTTGTTTACATGTTCTTGTACTGCTCCAAAGCAGCCCAAAAATACAGTATTGCAGGCAGAATTAGTAAATACATATTAATATTTACTAGTAACTGGGCTGAAGTTCATAAAACATTAATAAATGATATATTGATACTATAATGAAGTCATTAGAAACCACAAATATACAAAGAGTCTCTTATTACTCCACCAAGGAACGCAGGGAAGTTACGTGAAGATTGGTGTATGTTTGTCTGTCTGTTTGCAACATTACTCAAAAACAGACCAACAGATTTGGATGAAATTTTCAGGGAAGGTCAGAAATGACACAAGGACCACCTGATTAGATTTTGGCGGTGATACGGCTTATAGTCTGGATCCATGTATTTGTTAAAGATTTCTGTATCAATGCTAGATAGCAGTACGGCGTCACTGTAACTATGACAACAAGTGAACGCTACGTCAGCTGCCTGCTGACGATCACATGATTGCAACTATACAATGACTGAGCAGCCTGTGCTTTTCTTGTTGTGCAGTGGGACCAAGAGTTTTGACATTATAATCTTTAGAATTTAAAAACTTCATAATCTAAATTTGATTCTTTCTGAAGCTCTATCTGTCTCTGAAGCTCTTACTGAGAAGTGAAAAATATGTCTTTTTAAAATGTGCATCTTCCAGGGTGCATGCGGATGAACACATTGTAGTAAAAGAGGGCGAACAGTATGCAGCGGAAATCAATGACACCAGGATGATTGGAGAGGAGGTCAACATCAGCTACACGGTAACGTCTGCACATTATGATCATACCTGACGATTTATTCATTTAAACATAGAGTATACAGCTGCATGCAGATGGGATACTTTGGTAATCCCTGGACGTCAGTACAATAGAGGCCACTCCTGATTCTCATCTCCCTCTCATGTCCTCAGGTGCAAAAGTCAGGTAGCAATGTGTCTCTACCTCTGGACCTCACAGTGGCGTATCCTCGTCTGTCTCCGCTGAAGAACAGGTTACTGTACCTGACACATGTCGCCAAAAGCCCACAGGTATGTATGTACACACATGGATGTACAATAGTGTCGAAACAAACAGACCCAGCCTGATGTTTGCTCCTCACTACTCTGCAGGTGAAATGTAACGCAGGACGTTGGATCAACCCTGATAAAATTAACCCGAGCGTTGTAAAGCCCGAACCAAAGAAAGAAACGCTCAGTGCCTTCCTATTGGTGAGTGATCAGATTTGTTTTCTACAGACTGCTGAGCTGCTCCTATCTTACAGTGTTTGATTTGTTCAACAGCGCTGTGAAAACATAGAGTGTGTGTCATTTAGCTGCTCCATCCCCGAAGCTAAAATCAGCCAAGTCAACGTCACGTTCAGAGTGTGGAAACCTACGTTCATAAAGGTACGTTCAAGACCACATGCGACTGTTGATTTTTCATTTCTGTGGCCTCTGCTTTGTCGTGGATGCTGATAATACACACCAGCACAGTAGTAAAGTAGACTGGCAGCTGTCTGACTCATGGAAAGGTAAGAAAGCAAACATTTAAAGGAGGTTTGTCTTACAGGGCGAGTTTTCCAGTTTGCACATGACAGTGAACGCCACTTTGACGCTCAGAAACACAAAGGTGTTTGAACTGGGCAGCAACGGCAAAACCAGAAGTGTAAGTCACAAAGTTTTACTATTATATGCTTGTATTGTCTGACTTTTTGGTAAATGCTTGTGTGTGTTTACATGTATGCACACATTTATGGCATTTGTGTGCGTTAACCAGGTGAAGATCCAGGTTTCGAAAGAGACCATAGGAGGAATCCCTTTCTGGATCATCATCCTCAGCATCCTCATAGGACTGCTGATTTTAGCACTTGTCATCTTCATTCTCTGGAGGGTAAGATTTCCTGAATCATACGGCATGCACAGTATTTCAAATCTTCTAATACATCCCAGCCAGCTGTGGTATTTTGTCCCTGCAGTGCAAACACAATTCAGCATTTTGGAAAATCAGTTGAAAAACAATTTGCTTTTTCCGTGACTGCTTCCTTGATGTTAAATATGAAGCCAGAACCCGAGAAAGGTGAGCTTAGCTGAGCATAGAGACTAGAAACAGGGTGGAACATTTGTTCTGTTTAATATACATCTGTAACGAACACAGTAAATCTTCACAACATAAAAATATCTCAGCTGGTACATGGTGATGTGTAGACGCCTCTGGCCAAATAGTGTGTAGATAACAACATTAACCCTCCTGTTGTCCTCATTTACGGGCACCAAAAAAATATTGTTTCCTTTTCTGAAAAAAATTCAGGAAAAAAATTCCACAAATTTTTGAAAATTTCCAAAACATTCAGGAATAAAATTCCAATAATTCCTTAAAGGTTCCCTTTAAAATTTTTATTTAAAAAAAAAAATCCCTCAAATTTGGCAAGAAAATTCTTCTAAATATTTTCAAAAAATGAGTAAAAATCTTCCAAAAAAATCCTAAAAATATATAAAATGATTACATATCTATCAGTAAAACTTCTATTTTCTTTAAGAGCATTCACAAAAAAAACCCAACCAAAATCCAGTGAAATTTGCTGGATTTTGGTTGATTTTTATGTGAATGTTCTTAAAGAAACATTTTTAACATGTTTTTTTCCCACCAAAAAATGTTCAAAGATTTCCCAAAAAATATTGAAAATGTGGACATCAGAAGTTTCACTGTGAAAATCAGTTTTTTCCCCACATTTTCAAACTTTAAAATGGGTCAATTTTGATCCACAGGACGAGACAAGGGTTAATATAGTATTTCTGAATGCGTTTTAGAGTCATTTTAATATTGAGTTGAGACCCAAGTAAACACAAATAAAAACTCCCGTATAAAAATGTGGCTTTTTCTCTGGTTTTGTATGAACTAGTAAGATGTAGTGTGTTTTAGATTTTAGAAGTGCTGCTTGATAGATTATGGTAATGACTGAGACAGATCCAGTCCAGCTTTTGGTTTTCAGTCTTTATGCTAAGCTAATTTAATCATCTCCTGGTTTCATCTTCATTTTCAACAGACAGATAAGAGTCTTCTTCTCCATAATAACTCTCAGCAAGACACCAAATAGGTTTATTTTCCAAAATATCTGGTGAATTGCGAATGAGTCACTTTTTAGTAGATTTTTAATTATCTTTTCTGCTCCTCCAGTTGGGCTTCTTCAAAAGAAAATCCAGGGATTACTCAAAGGAGGAAATGGCGAACTGAGATGTCCAGACATCCGACATCAGGCGGACAGATGGAGGAGACGCCACAAGACCCACAGACACCTCAGTGTTGTGACACACCGACTACCTGGAAAACACCGTCACTGTTTCCTACGTTGGCATGAACCAGATAGTGTTTGCAAATACTTCCTCGCTCTTTCACCGTGCTGCTTCAAGCACTGAGTTACAACACTGAGATGGTCTCACGTACAGAGACACAGACGCTCGCTGTATCGGAAGTATTTATAAATGCTATTTGTTCCACGCCAGCTTCTTTATCGCAGACATACAGTAAACATGAAGTCAGGTCAAGCAGTTTAAGAAGAGGATCCAGAGGTGAGAAGGAAGACGCCATCACCTACCAGGAATCTGTTGGCAAAGTAACAGCATATAACTGTATTACATACAGCAGAATTAGCAGCACTCCAGCTTTAGAACAAAAAAGTACTCAGGTTTTTCACTATGAGGATCCAAAGTTGCCTAAGCCACCTTACACATATATAAAGCATCACAGCATGAAAGCCCGAAGCTCTAACAAGACGATATGTGAACTGTACATATGTTGGAGCTCGGATAGCTTAAACTCCTTGTTTTTAATGAAACACTGTATCTTTTAGCATTTTATAGCAGTTTGTTTGAATTTTAACAGTATAACATGGCACATCATCTACTTCCAAATGTTGGCTAAAGACAGAAACATTTTTTAAGCAAAGGTGCAGTGTGTGTGCTTTTGTTTTTTTATACTTTTAATTTTAGTTAACCAGCTGTGAGGTTAAATGTCACCGTGGTTACTGAGGCATACAGGAAGCTGCGCCTTCAAAATCCAAAACTTTGATTGTACTGTAAATATAAGTGCTCACAAATGTAAAGCTTAAAAATGTATATAATTGTGTTTGCATTTAATTTAATGTTTTTTTTTCTTTGTGATCAGAGACATGATTTCGCTCAGGTGCTACAAGTATCATGAATGACAACATTAACGTTTGACACAGTAGAAAATTATCTGGCTTTTGTCACAATTTCAGAGCTGATGCAAATATGTAAATAGCGATATATTTTGATGAAAAAGGAAAGTATAATTATTCTGTACTGAAATATACACAAAGATGAGGGTTTGTATCCACTATTTTGGTTTTATTTGATTGAAAATTATATTTCCAACTCGTTGAATGGCTGTGATTTGAAAGTCGAGGCTGATTGAGACGAGATTCTACCAATGTCAGCTTTTTCATTTGCAAATTATTTCTTTAATTTAGAAATACACAAGTATGTCTCCCCACTCATCAGTTTAATCCATCTAAACAGATTCACAGCCCATAAGCGGTACACTGTACCTTATTCATTCAGGTTCTCTCCCTTGTTTTTGTTTCCAGAAGTTGCACAGCTACACAAAGTGTTAGAAGAGATTATATTGTATATTGAGGAGAATGTGTTCCTGATTGTTTCTTGACTTTTCCCTCCTCGTTGTTGTGTAATAAAGCTGAGGGAAAATCCAAAGAAGACGAGGCAGCCTCGGAATATTTTAGTACTCCTCAGCTCTCACTTTCCACTGTTGACACGAAGCACATGTAATAATTGTATGTACAGAATGTGTAACTGTTAGTCGTTTTGCGATTGTACGGCCACATCGGGCTTATGCACGAGGGTGGAGCTGTCGGTCTCTCTTTGCTCACTTGAGGTGGTCTGGGGTCATTTTCTCAGATCAGATTTGCTTTCGGATAACTTCTGAGGAAGTGCAAGGCACAAAGTGAGAGTTGTGAGCACCGGCCCAGCCTTCGACACTGCTGTGAAGTCTTCATTGTAATGCACTGGTTTGTCAGACTGTATGTGTCCTCATCAGCACAGAAATGAACTGAATCTTATGTACAAAAATAAAGACTTTTTACAAAGAACTTCTTGATCGTTTTTCAATTTTGCAAGGCTATGTTAATTACTATCCTGCCCACGATCATTTTGTTAAAAACTCATTTTCTTTCTCAAATTACATTTCATCACAGTGGGCGGAAATAATTGGTGTATTTAAAGATAATGTAATTGACAGAAAACTGTTGAACAGTTTTGATAATCCATTAACAATTACGACATTCACCGGTCAAAAATGTGCTAAATTCTCTGGTTCCAGCATAAGAAATGTGAGAATTTGCTGCTTTATTGTGTCTTTTTATTATTTGAGATTGAAAATACTCAGGTTTTGGGCTGCTGGTAAAACTAAACAAGAAACTGATGGGCACGTTTCATTCATTTCTGATATTTAGAAGACTAAATGGTTAATTGGTTTGCTAAAAAAATAACAGATCATTTTGTAATAAAAAATTACATAAGAAAATAACTTTTAATGTCCAGAAGGTTTCATCTGGGACAGAGGCCCCAAGAAAGTGGAATTGTTTCAGTTATGCAGGTAGTGTTAAAAAGTAATGTATGAGCGGGTTATAATCTGTTTAAGTTCATTTACTCTTTACACAGGTGAAAAAAATGTCTGGTACCACTAAATATGTATTTCCTGAAGAATACAATGAACATGACAAAAAATATACCTGATTCCATAATACTTTGTCCTATTTGACATCCTTATGCTTAATTAAGCAAATTTGTTTGAATCTGTGCAACAGTAATGGACAGCTGTGACAGCAGAACAATGTCAGAAGCAGGTGGAGAGTATGCCAAGGTGCATGGCTGCAGTCATCAAAAACAATGGTTATGCAATAAAATACTAACTTCTATAATACTAACATATTAGGTGACAGAGAAAAGAAAACATGGAATGCCTAAAGGCACGGTTTTTGGCAGTACAATGCCATCACTATTGATGTAAGAACTTAAGTGATTTTGGTTATTATCAAGAAAACCATGGAGAATGGCTAAATATCAGCTCTGAAATGAAACTCTTTTGAGCTATTTTTGTTGTTATTATTTTATTTGTTCAAACAAATATACCTTTAGTTGTACCAGGCATTAAAATGAACAAAAAATTGAAGAAAACAAGAGAGGTCAAATAATTTTTTTTCCATGACTGTACATCTAAATCACAACATTGATATGTTTGCATTGGTCTAGTTTGGCAAATGCAAGGCTTTGACTCAAGTCCTGCAAGGCTAAACTAAGGGCATATATGCAAATCAGATGAGAGCCGAGCGATTTCATGTAGCACAGCGCCGCCTGGTGTTCACCCGCAGCAGCCAGCCAGAAGTGACACTCTGGGAGGGGAAGCAGAACAAACTGTAAGCTGCTGGGGATCCATCTTGCTCGAAAAAGCGACGAGGGTGAAGGATTTCTCAAGTTTAGTATCTCAGAAACTGTATCGTCCCCCGTTGAGCGCGCTGGGGAGCCCGAGGAGGGGCTGTGTCGCTGTTTGTAGGATGTCCCGACATGAGGGTGAGTTGATAAGCAGCTCCTGGCTACATTACCTGAGCTGCTAGCTGCTTGGCTAGCTCTGCTAAGTGCTTATTCAAGTCAGGGGGGTGGTGGTGGGGGGGGTTGTTGCGTTTTCCGCGGCGTGTTTCCAGGCTCGTCTCTTGACATATACATTTACTGTCAGCAGCTCGAGTGTACACGAATGTCTCATGTTTGCTAATTCGAGGTTAGCGCCTGTAACTTCACTCAACCTGTTCGCAATGAAACGGCAGCAGAGCGGAGCTTAGCAGTTAGCCGTTGCTAGGTGCTGCGCTACCTTAGATTAGCCGGGCTAGCTAGCAAGCTAATGCATGCTAACATAAGGAGTCGTTGGCGTAGCCGTGACTTTATGTCGCTTATTCTTGTATTTATTACCTCCCCACGTATGAACTGTATCATATCCTGGTGTAGCCAGCTTCACATTTGTGTTAAATTTGATCATTTAAGAGCCCGCAGCTGTTAAATTAGCGCCATACTGTCCCGTCCAGTCCCATACTGTTGTTAGCGAATGCACTGTCATCAAGAAGACAGAAAGTCTGAGGCCTCTCACCATAAACCAGTCACTAAGTTAGCTAGCTGGCCGGCTACTTGCTAGCTGGGGTTGAGTCATTAGTTGTTGCTTTTCAGTAAATTCGGCTCTTTAGTCATAACATAATGTTAGCAGGTCAGCTAGGTGGTTGTCTTATTTAATCTCCTCAGAAGTTAAAATCATAAAGCAAACATGGACACTGTAGTGTTTGTTAGCCCCTTTAGGACTGAGGAGCAAACTGAAATAACTTAGTTTTTCTTAGTCAGAGGGCAACAAAAAGACTTGGTAACCCATTTTACTATCTTCTAGTGGACAAGCTAGTTTTTTGTCCAGGCTGTGTTGACACTCTCTGTGTAAATATGTTGTAAGCTCATCTAAGGAAAGAAAGCACACAGTTTTCTATACCATTCATACTTCAGTTTTTTTTTTTTACTGGTCTCCGTAAAATTTGCAATTTCACAGCCAAGCCTTCAATCAACACGTGAAGCTTATAACTACATATTGCCAATTGATTTGTTTGCTCAGGTCAGCATTTAGTTTACAAATGTTACCACCCTGAAGATTTTTCTTTGTACAGTTTGTAGTTGTTGTCTTGTAAGTTGTCATATCAGTCTGAGGAAGTTCCCTTAATACTTGTTTACATACAAGTCAATCTCTTTTTCTTTCTCTCTTTTTTTTTTTACCTTCAAAGGAAATGTCACTATGAAGCCTCAGAAAATAACTGGTTGTGTTTGTACAGTTGTGAGGGGGTGTTTGAAGAGTGGCACAGAATTGCAGTAATATTTGATGTGATGCCTACGAAATAGTAATTAGCTGTATTTTCTGCTTTGGTTGGCTCCGCTTCAGTTTCTTAATCTCTTGAACTGTTTGGTTCATGCAGTGTTAGATAGAAAAGGAAGGTGTATTCTACCTGGAAATGAGTGATCTGTGCTATAAATGAGTAACGAAAGCTGCAATGAAAACAGCGTTCAGATGTTTGTGTCATGACTCTTGGTTGTTTGTGAAGTTAGTTGGAATGCCAGGGTTCTTCATTGCTGGCACTTGTGGGTTGGTGCCACTCCAAAACACATGCTCATGGAAGTGTTAGTGGACCTCAGATAAAGATTGCCTTCTGACCGTTTGTCCTGCAGACACAGTTATAAGGAATTTGTGACTTTATTGTCAGGTCCGCATGTTTGATTTCACACGAATATTGTCTGTTTTTGCAGGTGTGAGCTGTGATGCGTGTTTGAAAGGCAACTTTAGAGGAAGGCGGTTCAAGTGTTTAATTTGCTACGACTACGACCTCTGTGCATCGTGCTATGAGAGCGGAGCCACGACAACAAGACACACCACAGAGCACCCCATGCAGTGTATATTAACCAGGGTAGATTATGGTAAGGACCAGGCTGAATACACACACACACACACACACACACACACACACACACACACACACACACACACACACACACACACACACAAAACCTGCATGGCTTACTTGTCACACGCAGATTCATAATGACTGTGTTGTACGTGACATTTAGACTTTATGTCTTTATGACTGACTTATTCAACATAATCGTTAAAATATTGATTGACTGCACCTAAGAGCTGCTGTGTTTTGTTGTCTTCTTGCAGACTTGTATTATGGAGGAGACACCTTTTCAGTAGAACAACCGCAGTCGTTCACATGTCCTTACTGTGGCAAGATGGGCTTCACAGAGACGTCCCTACAGGAGCATGTCACCTCAGAGCATTCAGAGACCTCCACAGAGGTGGTGAGTACACAACACAGGGTTTACAGATTGGAAACCACAGTTTTATGTACTGTATTATGTGCACTATAATATATACTTGCAAATGAATCTGCTGTCCACTGATGTTCTGTACATTTGAGTCATTATATGGTGAGATTTCTTTTTAACTTTTAGTATTTTATTGTTGTTGATTACTGCCCTACAGTCAGCTGAAAACTCATCCCAAACTGTACGTACAAAGGGTGTTTATAGATGATCTTTTGTCAGAAAATGACTTTTTATGAGCACCATCCACTGCTGAGTAAAGTAAGGCAAAGGATCAAGCTGCTGCTGACTCCACTGACACCTGGTTGGCAGACTAGCAGGTAGTCTGTCCAACAACTAGTTATGATAAAGAGACACTTAGAGCACACGAGTGGAGCCAGCTATGGTAGTATTTGTGCTCCAGTTTAACACCAGTGCCAACTGAAACAGTGAGTTCCACCGTGGACTGTTTTTGTTGGATTGTGTTGATGTTGCCACAGCAGCATGTAAGGATAAGGCTTAAATTTTTCTTTATTTTCAACCACATGATTTGAGGGCTACAACTAATGATTGCTTTCAAAGTTGATCATGTTTTCATTTAAGTGACACAATTTTTCGTGGTGACGTTCTGTACTTTTGCCAGCCAAACTCCCAAAATGATAGAGAAATGAAGCACACTTTTAGTTTTTAAGAGGATGGAATCATCCATTTTGTTTCAAAGTAGTTATAGATTTATTTCCTGTTTCTTTACATTAATTAGTTGTTTCATTTCTAAACTAATCCCATGGAAATACCATGATTAAACCTTGCTTCCATACCTTTTGTTTGACAGTCAGCCTCAAGCTGAGTAGTTCCCACTGAGGATATAAATCTCACAAACAGCTCACTAATGTGTTTTTTGACTTTTTAGGTCAACTGAGCAATTTTGTCAGCTGGAAACAGTAGTTTTAGCAAACACTACTCAAACAGGAGTACTTAGCTCTGCATTCAGCTCTGCATTCATGTGCATTTGATGTTCTAAACTGAATGTGGAATTGACAACAAAACAAACAACTACAGGTGTATATGCAGGATAATGCCAGCCATGTGCTTTAAAATAATTTTCAAGGATGAACAAAAAGAAAAAAAAAATAGCATGTTTCTGTGCTTGTTAATGTCGGTTAATGTACATGATGTTATGTGCTGGAGTGTTACACTGAGGATCTGATGCATACAGGTGATGGTATGATAGAGACTCGGCGAACAAAAGAGTGTTGACTTTTCTAGGGATGAGTACTTATCATCCTAATGGGCTTAATGGTGAAATGTGCTGTACAAGTCTGATGTTCTCATACGCATTAAGTGCAGACAAAATGATCAGTGTGTCTGAAACATCAGCAGCAGCAGCTGTGGAGCAGACTTGACTTTGCTGCACGTTATTGCTGCCTTTACAGTAAGTTTTCATTGTTTTTGTTTTAGGGCTGCAGTTAGTGGTCATTTTTTTATTATCAGTTCATCTGCCGCTTAGTTTCTCAATGAATTGTTTTGTTAGAAAATAAAAAAAATTTCTGTCACAATTTCCTGCGACACATTTTCTGCTGTATTCAGATCCATTTATTGGCATAGAAAAGCATCAAAGCAGCTGGAGCTGGGGAATATTTGGATTTTTTTTGTTGTTAGTTTTTTTTGGTCGAAAAATAATGACCTACCAGTTTATTTAAATTATTTCTGGGTTTTCAGCACTTGATCGATCAGTTCATTTCCCAGTTATTAAAGCTCTCTTTTACAATATTGTGGATAATTGTTGGTAGGCATTGTTTCTGCAATGTGAAATGACAGAGATTACCGCCACTTAAGTTAAAGGACACCACTCCCTACTCACCACATGAAGACGGGCTCTGTCCTCACTGACGCATCTACAGTCCCTGTGCTAATTTGCAAATGCTTTGACTTTGGTACATTAAGCATTTGCTCACAACCATTCATTTAGTCTTAAAGGGGAACTCCACAGATTGGACATCCATCCATTAAGTGATAAATTGACTCAAATATCATTGCTGGGTATCACTCTGAAACTAGAACCTTGAGACATTAGCTACTACTAGCATCACACACCTCAATCTCCTGCTGCTGACTGTCAAGTTGCATTATGGGTAAAGTAGAAGCCAGGGTTTAGCAAGGAAAACGAAACATTATTTCTGGTTGTGCAGCATAGATAATCTAAACTTTAAGATGAAAGCTGGTTATCATGCTTCATACTGATGAAAATCACACATTATACTTGACTCTAAAAGAACTTCCCTGTTGCATCTCAAACAGAAACCTCTCACTCTCTCTTTTCAGATCTGTCCAATATGTGCTGCCTTGCCAGGAGGGGACCCCAACCACGTCACAGACGACTTCACAGCTCACCTCACCCTCGAACACAGAGCGCCAAGAGATTTAATATCCTTTTTTATGTGTCCACTCAGTTATGTCCAAATAATCATTGTTTTAAATGTTTAAACATTATGCTGTTCTTGAAGGTTGTGACTGAATTTGACCTTAACAGTCCCTTCTTACGATGAGTCCAGCAGTGTGCGACACGTACGCAGGATGTTCCACCCTGGACGAGGGCTCGGCGGCCCAAGGGCACGACGGACAAATATGCACTTTACTAGCGGCTCTACGGGGGACTTTCATCCTCCTCATCACAGAGCTCCACTTACACCCCCAGTAACAGAGAAGCAATGGACCCCATCGCAGGTGAGAATCAGAGTCAGACTGATGCACTGTCTGCTTAACGTTCTACACAAAGTTTTTCAAAACCGGAGAAGAGATGAACCCTCCACAAGCACCATCAGCATGGAAAAAACTGTTAATTATATATTGTGTGAGTCATAACCGTCTATTTCCGTTGTGAGATGTGAACGTGAACTTTTTTAACTTCTTGTACTTTGACTTTGCATCCAAAATTGGTAAAATGCTTTTTCCCACTGATACCATGTATATGTGTTGCATACATGCCGCCCTGGTTTTTGTCTTTTTGTGTTATTTGTGCATGGAGAAAACACATTAATTATATATTTAAAAATATATATCATTAACTTATATTAACTGTCACTTTGATGAGAATCATTCCTGCAAAAGAAACAGACAAACCTAATTCTTAGACCAAAAGGTACTCCAGTTAACCAACAGGTTTTGCTGCTAACAAATTGTTGCATCTGGGGCATTTTTCATGGTGACCCTTCCCTTAACACAGACAAAAGTTAAAGCACAAACATTTAGGAAATGTGCTCCACATCGAAAAATACTGCAAGTATTAAAACTTGTGCATCATCAACATCACAAGTTCATTTTTTTTTTTTTTTTACAATCAGACATTGACAAGTCAAAGCAAAACAATTATATCCGCTGCTGAAGTGTTCTGTCCTGAAGTGATACTTTCACATATGTGTGTTTGCACCATGTGCCATAAAAGACACAGAGCAAGACCTGTAGTGCAGTTTTGGGTCATAGTTTACCAAAACGTATTTACGGCCGTTGGTCAGCAGGTACGTCACTCTGTCAGAGGTTGTAACCATCAGCCAGCTTTCTACCAGAAACATTATGTTTTCAGGTCAATGCTTCCTTCATATTTGACACATGCATTCACTTGAACTCAATTATAAACTGGTTAGATTTTGACTGTGAAAGATCACCGTGGCCTCAGTTTTTACGGAAATCTTTTGTCCAGAGCGTCGAAAAGCTCTGAAGGCAGTTTCTTTCCGTTCATTCAGCGTAGATGCTGCAACAGTCTTAAAATGATCAGGTAAACTCTGCTAGCTATATTTAGCATAACTTGTTGTTTCTCACATTGTAGTACATCCTGTGATTTTATATGTGTACAGTGTGTAGCATATGACACTACTTACTAAGTAAGATGTAATTCCTAGTATACAAATGTGTTGTCTGTTTGATTTTAATCTACAAAAGTGTAGTTTTTGAAGGTTTTTGTGTGTGTGTATTTATGCATTGTACACAGCGACTGACAGGACAAAATGTAATGTTGACGTGACATGTTTTAAAGTAATCTAGCTTTCTGATGTAATCTTTAAAGAACAAAAATCAGAAGACACGGTAACAAAAGAAGTCCAACAGTACACGTGACCATGTCGTCCAGTATTCTTTCTCCTCCTTCTGTCTGTCATATCTTCTTACAGGTATCTACAGAGCAGCCTTTTGAAAGCATGATTTATTTAGAAACAAACAACACTGAAAGCAGTTTCTCTTTTTTTGTGTCTCTCCTGCAGAGTTGTTGTCTCAGCTGTCAGGTGTGCGACGTGCTGCGGGGGGCCAAATAAACTCGTCGGGGCCTTCAGCCTCCCAGCTCCAGCAGCTCCAGATGCAGCTGCAGTTGGAGCGGCAGCAGGCTCAGGCGGCACGGCAGCAAGTGGAGACGGGCCGCCACGCCACGCGACGCAGCAACAACCCGGGCAACGCCGGCACCACCATCCCTCCACCCAGCACAGCAACTGCCAACACCGCCACCGTGGGTGAAAGCAATCCCTCGTCCTCATCCCACAACTCCCAGTTCCTATTAGCACGGTGAGTGAGGCTGGTTTTATCGTTTGGCTGCGAATCAGTGCTCTCAAAAAACACTGTATGCCCTCTTTAAGGTTTATTCTGACTGCAATTTGAGCAGTTACTAGTACAAATAGCCATTTAGTAATTTCTATTTTAATGCGTAAGATGGTGATGTCTTCTTGCTAAAATGTTAGGTTTTCAGAACTAAATTTTGTGGTTTTCTATATTCATGTTAAAATGAACAAATGGCACTGAGTCATAGTCTTGTGTCTGAAAATAGAGCCTTTAGAGGACTATTTTCAGCTCCAGGTTCAGTGTGTTCAATGATATGTTTTTAAGTTTTTGGACAACAGCAGGCATCTATGGTAGAGAGGAATAACCTGCACCAGGCTCAGTACACACTCATTAGAGGGATCAGTTTATTGTTTGTCTTGGCCGTCTCATGAGATTTCTTCACAACAAGAAGAATAAAGAAACTACCAGGCTCAACTACTGCTTTAAATATGTAAAGTGTGATAATATAATTAGCAGTACCTCTGTTCCCTGCCTGAGTTTCAGTCCTCTAATGACTCTTGGAATATAGTTGTACAGTGTTATTCCCAAGGGGGGCAATTTAGTTTGCAAGCAGCAGTTAACAGCTCAGCTTTCAAACATCCTCACACATATCAGCACAATGCTTAAATATTTAAGAGCAACAATTAGACAATTTTCACGCGGGAGCGCAAGGCAGCAATACAATTTCAAAATTTCAAAGGCTCTCCCTGAGTAAAACATGTTCAAAACAATAGTCTCTAATAAGACATTCTCAGAAAAGATAAAGTCATCATGTCATCGTAGACTTGTTATTCCTCAGTGTCACTGTACCAAGTCTGACAAATTAACAACAATTACAACAAAATTCTCAAAGCACCGAGCTGCTGCCTCCATGCTTGCTGCCATGTTTATTTAGAATAATTCCACCATTAGGACAGCAGAAACAATGGACAATGACTAAGCTCAGATGCTGTTTAGAGGATTTAACCACTTCTTTTGAACAAAGCTGAAGGCTGATTGGACACAACATCCGAGTTGGTTTTAGTGCTTCTGGGGATGCTTTGGGTCTTGTGGAATCGTTTCAGCCTTTGAGTGGCTTTAGTGATTTAAAAAAAAAAAAATGCTAAAGGGGATTCAGTTTACCACCAAGTATCTTCAGAGATAACTGTTGTCCACAACAAAGCTGCTGAACCTGCAGATCAATGCAAAATTTAACACGTGTGGTCAACCGATAGGTTTTTTTTTTTTTTTTTTTTTTTAATGAGCGGACCTGGCATTTAGAGAGTTGACTCTGATATATAATGCCGATACCATCTTGTTGTTAAATTTTTCCCATCTGGTAAAATACAACAATTAGACACAAAAGTACTCAACTTGAAAGAACATTTATTGAACTCTACTGTCACCTGAATTGTCTTTGTTTGCATCAGCTGATCTGCAGTCTGTTTGCAGTGCACTTTAGTGTATCAAGTAAATGCACGTCCACAGCTACTCAACAAACTAAACTTTTGAACTATAAATAAAGTTTTAGTGTACCTAATAGCTTTTAACAGCAAATAGAAGCATGTGGTAAACATGCTGATGTCAAACACTGTGGTTCTATTTATTTTTCTACACAATCATGAAGTTCAGGTGGTTGTATGATTTAATGTGTAATTAAAACCAAATAAAAAATTCAGCTTATTTCCTGTCCAGATAGTGAGTAATTCCTAGTGAATCTGAAATAAAACTCAGCCTCAGCATCAGAACCTACCAAAGCAAACTGACCAGCTTGTTCTGTTCCTTCTGTACTTGGAGTCATGATGTGCATCACTTGAATTTATTTAAATGAATTAGTGCTGTCAAAAAAATTACAATTTTAATCAGATTAATCATAGGGTTGCTGTGGATTAATTTCGATTCATCACGATTAAATGACATTCATTTTGACCCTCATGTCATCCTGCAGGTCAAAATTGACCCGTTTTAAAGTTTGAAAATGTGGAGAAAAAAAAACATTTTCACAGTGAAACTTCTGATGTCCACATTTTCAGCATTTCTCGGAGATTTGAAAGTTTTTTTGGTGGAAAAAAAGAAATGTTAAAAATGCTTCTTAAGAACATTCACAAAAAAATCAACCAAAATCCAGCAAATTTGGCTTTTTGATTTTGGTAGATTTTTTTGTGAATGTTCTTAAAGAAAATATTAGAAGTATTACTGATATTTATGGAATCACTTTAGATATTTTTGAGATTTTTTTGAAAGATTTTTACTCATTTTTTGAAATTATTTACAAATTTTTCTTGTCAAATTTGGGGGATTTTTTTTTAAATTGAACTTTTAAGGGAAACTTTTAAGGAATTTTTGAAATTTTCTTCTTAAAGGTTTTGCAAATTTTCAGAAATTTGGGGGATTTTTTTGCAGGATTTTTTTTTCAGACAAGGGAACAATATTTGTTGGTGCCCGTAAATGAGGACAACAGGAGGGTTAATCTGTATTAATCGCGTTTCATTTTGCATGAGCAGACTCAAGAAAGAAGGGAATATATATACACATATATAGCATTCACATTTCCCACCAAGATGGCCATCGTGGTGTTTTGCGTCTTCCATTTCGAGTTGGTTGATTCTGCCACTACCGTATCAACTGTCCATTTGGGCATGCATGACGGTTAGTCTGCTTGGACAAACTGCCTGAAATGTGTTACCAGAGACGTTTCAGGATTTTTGAGTCATTCTGCACTGCAGATGCGTTAATTGCGCCTAAATTTTTTTTGTCAGATTAATCATGATGTTGGATTAATCTGCGCTCATTTTGACGGCCTTAAAATCAACATTAACTGTTTTTCTTCAGGTTGAATGAACCCAAGATGTCCGAAGCAGAGCGGCAGTTTCTAGAAGGAGAGCGAGCTGACCGCAGCCTGTTCGTCCAGGAGCTGCTTTTGTCCACACTGATGCACGAAGAGAGCTCTTCCTCCGACGAGGACGAGCGCCGAGACTTCGCCGACTTCGGAGCCATGGGCTGCGTGGATATCATGCCTTTAGATGTGGCGCTGGAGAACCTCCAGCTTAGAGAGAGCAGCTCTACGGGGAAGGAGCCTCCGCCGCCTCCTCTTTGATGTCCGAGCATCAAGCAGACTGTGTCCTCTGTGCTGCAACTGTCAGTGATGGGCAGCAAACAGCAGCAGTCCCCCCCACCACCCTGGCCTCGCCCTCCTTTCTCCCTCCTCTATTTTCTGAGTTTGTTTTTCGGTGATTGTAATTTCAGGCCTGTCACCATATTTGTTACATTGTAAACAAAAATAAATGAGAGCAAGTGGGATAAATGTGCGAGTGCGCAAAGCAACTGAGTGAGCGAGCAAGAGAAGAGAAATATATAAATATATATAAAATATATATGAAGTTGATAATCAATCCACATAACTTTTCTTTTCTTTATCAGGTAAATGTTACAGGCAGCTGTGGCAGACCTTTGCTTCCTGTGACATGCAAATGGCTCTCCGTATAAATACTCCACATTCAAAAGTCAAGAGGGCACAGGCGCCTCTGATGAAGCTGCTGTGTGTGTTTATGACTATTAATAAATAAAAAGTGCTTGGATGGGTTACCATAACTACTGCATGCAGTTATTTGCGGCGTGCATGATTTTTAATGACCCCTGTCATTAAAACCTTTTTTTATTTGATATCCCAAAGCTTTCAACGGTTTTTAAATGGTTACTTCAAATATGGTTAAATATTGAAAATTGAGTAGTTTACAAAACTGACATGCAGAAATTAAACTAACAATTTTGTTAGACTTTTGTTGAATGAATATTTTCAAATGAAGAGATTGCAGTGGCTTCTGAAGAAATGCTGCGATGTGTGTTTCTCAGCTCCGGTCCGCCTTTTTCTCTGTGACGACTGTTTTTGAATTTGTCGACTGCGACTGCACGCATCAGATGAAAACTAGGAACAGAAGAAGAGATGTTTCCTAGATGTTAATGTTTAGTTGTAAGCTGTTAAGGCACAGTACGCTTAATTATTTATAGACAGACGCCCAACTCGACCCAGTGCTCCTCCACACTCTGCTCATGTCAGACCACATGCTTTCGATGGCTTGTATGAATTTCTTTGCTGGATATCAGGAGCTTGAGACTTTCCCACACTGCATTTTTTTTTCTTTTTGTTTGTTTGAAAGAGAAGACGTTCTTATTTTTTTTCTGCTAAAGCTAGCACTTTCTATTTATTCATGTTTGTTTTCTGATTCTTTTGAGCCTTGATATGGATCATGCCACCTTCATGCCTCTACTTTTACCCTCGATGTAAAATACAATGAGATGTATATTGAATTTGTGCGTTAACTTTCATAATGGTTCTAAGACATGGGCAGACTTTTTTAAAAAATGTAAATTTAGAATACAATAAATATAAACTGCGCACAGCTTTTGATGAAAGCAAGAGACCACCACACCTTTTGCACCTTGTGTTATTGTTTTCATAATTATCTGTTGACGTCTTGGGAACGTTTGCAGCAGCTTCAGCCGCTTTTTAACTGGTGAGCACCCCTCAAGGTTTAGAGCAACAGTAAACTGGTGACACTTTATTTTTAACACCCACTAGTTAGAATTTATACGATCCAAATTATTATTATTGGTTTGTAACGCTAAAATGTGTAATGTTGGAAGAACAGTAATTGCTCTTTTTTGACTTTTGTATAGATGGATGAGTGATACTGTAGTAAAGTGCAGTTGTAATATTATGAAATGTGTCTTTACAGGAAAAGTTCTGATTGTTAGCAGATATTTCCTCTTATCCTCATACAGCTTAGTGTCTCTTAAAGCTTTGATGACACTAATATGACCATTTTAAGTGCTAACAATAACGTTGTATATTTTGGAATGAATGAGAATCAAAAGGGGAGTTCTGATATTTATTCTTCCAGCAGCAGATGGGGTGAAGCTTCCCTCAGAGGGCGGCAGGTGACCCCTCATGTAAGACACCAGATAAATCTGTTGAGGAAGATGCCCTTGGCTTTGATGGATGTTTTGACCCTGCGGTGTGTCCTCGCCTTCAGAGTGACGCTCCTCGCAGCAAACACACACTAAGGTACGTCGCACGCCAGCCTCCACATCTGAGGGTTTTGTCAGCATAAACCAACGTGCGACACCATCAACACACATCTAACCGTACAATATGCTTTCCTAAGCTGCAGCTTGTTTGTCCTTGTGTGTGTGAGGCCCTCTTAGACAGCTGTCCTTGTCACTCCCCCATAGTTATTGTTAGAAACAAATGGTGCCTGCGGGATAGTTTTCACGACACATGTTGGGCTGCTGGTTCTTTTTAAAGTCGTAACACCAAAAGCAAAGCGGATTAAATGTCATTCACACGTTGGGAGACAATCTGCCAGTGTGTGGTGTTGGGTTTGTCAAAGACCTTGAGAGGAGGAAATGCTGAGTCAATAACTGAGAAAGGTCCCTGGAATTTTAAGTACAGTAGGTTTAGCAGATAAAACTTTTTACATTTACATTACACAAGAATGAATGATCAAACAGAATTAAGAAATAGACAAGTATATAAGAATTAACTGTAAGGACAGTCTGGTTGAGACATAGTCAATAAAGAGGTTTGAATTATTTACAACTTCGCGAAGACATCAACATTATTGTCCAGCAACTTTGGATTTATGTCATAAACAAAGTGTAAACATGGTAAAACACTCTTCTAACTTCATGACATCATCTCATTAAGGTTTTCTAATGGGCTCTGAAGGACTTCCTGCCTGCTTTTCCTTACCTCTGCAGTCCAACTCGTTCCAAACCATCTCACTTTCAGGTCAGTTTATTATAGAGGACAGGTCATCTGATGCATCACTCTACTTCTTGATCAAATAGTTCTTACAGTCTGAACCCTATAGTTGGGCTCTGGGTTAGATGTTTTGGTGCGTCACTGCAGAATGCTGTGGTAGCGTTCTTACTTAAAAAACACCATCATAGCTTCTTGATGCTTCACGGTCCACATGCATCTCTGGGCTAAAGTTCATACCTTGTGCCTCTTAGTCCAAGCAGTTCTCTTCTTCTTCTTTGTCTTCCTTAGTGGTGGTTTTGTTGCAGCAGTTCAACCATGAAGCCTTGATTCATATTCTCCTCCCAACAGTTTAAGTTGATATTAAACTGCTGCTTGGATTCTGGGAAGCGTTGATGTCCACTTTAATGTGAGCTGCTGGTAACTGTTGATTACTGAGACTCTAATCTGCTGCAGGAGAAACTCTTGGTCTTCATTTCGTGGGCTCATGAGAGCCAGTTCATCAGTGTTAAGTTGATTTTGAAATGCATTTGCAGAAACTTTCAATGTACAAACACTGAAATTTTCAAGGTTGTCTGACCTTCATTTCCTAAAGTAATGATGGACTGTTTGTATTTACTTTGCTGAGCAGGTCTGTTGCATACACGTATTTGCTGTATAACACCACCTCATTACAACACAGCTGTTGGTGTCTATTAATCTTCTGAACCCCAAATTCCACTGGCAGGTTTTAAAGGCAACGATTCATTAAATAATAACTTTATCTGAGCCACAAACTGTAAAAACAGAGAGATGTTCAACTTCTGTTCTTGAACTAACCATGGATGAATCATCAAAGATTTTGACTGCTCCTCCACAGAAAACATACTGTGAGCTAAGCTAACTAGCAGATAGCTTCATATTTCCCAAAACACGCATTATGTAACTGAGTTTATCCACAGTTTCTTGAATTGCGACAGAAGACACCAAGAATCCTGAGGGAATGAAGCGTATTGTAAGACATACCACCTTTATTAAATGCACAGTATCACAAGGAACATTTCCATTAATTGTGGATAAGCTACTCACATGATGCACAAAGCATTGAATTGATTGATAGAACTGGCTGATTAAAGCAGGATTAAATCTGCCAGGAGAGTGCACACACACACACACGCACGCTCGCTCACACACACACACTCACTTGCATTCAGTTGTATGTGCAAATGCACACACACAAGCACACTGTCTTTGTATTCACACAGTAAGTAAAATCTGTTATCTGCACAGGAATGAAAACTGTCATCTTTTTTCTTCTTTTACCATATATTTACAAAAAAATCATTAACGCCCCACCCCCCAAGATAGATTACATTCAAAAAAGGTCCCCACCCTTCTAGATTACATTCAAAATAATATACTATTCATGATGCAAAGTCACAGTTATTCATCTGAAAGAGGATCAAAATAGGCTACAGTCAGTCAGAGGTGGAGTGGTGGGGTTGGCCAGGAGGCGACCTTCTGACCTCCTCGCCATCGGCCACGCGCCTGCCGGGACGTCTGTCGGCCAGGAGAGATCCTGATGTTTAGAGTCTGTGGTCCTCCTGCAGACAGACAGCGTCTCAGGCAGCCTCTGTGTGAGTTCCCCATCACAGTGGAGAGGAAAGAGGAGATCATTTTTCTTTTTTTTCTTCTTCTTCTTCTTCTTCAGAGAAAAACACATTGTTCAAATAAAGTCCTCTGCAGATCAAAAGTTGCCAAAAAAGGATTGTATTCTCACTGGTATTATGAACGAGCACAAAGAAATTATACAATGTAGCACAAATAAAATCGTATTTACATATACTATGTATTGCCAGTGGCCCATAACACGTTGTCTTCAATAGATGTCACACGGTTTTGACATGATACCTGCTTAAAACGGATTATACTATTAAACATAGCCTACTTTTCATATAGACAAATATCAGAACTGTACAGAATGGACAGCAGTTTATGTACAGCAGACATGTGACTTTTATACAGAATAAAAACATAGAAGGACACAGAAATCTGTTTTCATAGGGGATAAGAGTTTCAGAGTTTGGACTCGCTCAGTCACGGCCAGCAGAGCAAAGGTGATTTTCTTCTGTTAGTCGTTGCAGCTGAGTTGTGCATTTAGGGGTTAAGTAACGCTACGAAGTGCACTTAACAAATATAACATATCTCTGTTTCACGCCTCCGTATGGAAAACATGTATGAGGGAGTGATTGCTGCTATTTATGCAAAGATTATTACAGAAATTTGCTTTAATATTTTTGCTTTTTTTTCATCTCAGAAAAACAAAACTATCAGAGATATTACAAGAGTGAGTTTTGAAACCTTTTCCCGCCCATGCACATGTGCTTCACCGCTGCCCCACCACCAGGCCTATGAAAGCCCCCCTGGGACACTTCAAGGGCTCGTAATTAATCCTTTTACTGCCCTCTCATAGCCCGCTATGCAGACTTAACGATTAGATCTTCAAAGTACACTCTTGTAATGTAACTAAATGACAGAAAAACAGTTAACGGCTTCGATGCATTCGAAACCAAAGTGCTGAAAACTAAGAACCCCTCATTAAGAAATCCCCACAATCTCTTCAGCAGCCACAACCTGCCTCTGAAGATGCATACAAACCACATCACTTTACAGATATGGGCCACCGAACAACAAAGATTTGCTGAATGGCTTTGCTGGTGAATGAAAAAAAAAAGAAAGAAAGACAAAATTATGCAGCCAAGTTCTCGTTCTCTGTGCTTTAGGTACGCCAAATGAGCAGACGGCTGCAAAGTTGAAAACATTTGTAGTCATAGATGTGTACTTACTGTCAAATATGAGGAGATATATACAGAAGATATGACAAATGGTCATGGCAGTATTAAAAAAAACAACTTAAAATGCTGTATGCCCTTGTGTTTTCAACATTGATTTTACACTGGGGAGTCCCTCAGTGGAAGAGGCTATTATAACAGGCCTCTCTAAGAATCTACAGGGGGTTTTGCTTGTTCTTTTTTAAACTTATGTGTATAATCATATAGAAATTTCTGTAGATGACTCCAAAGCCACGTTTAAATCAACTGATAAGAAGCAGAGTCGACATTTTTAAATTCTACAAATATTAAAATAGTCTGTGACATATTAAAGGAAAAGCTTCAGCTGTAAATTAATTTCATCTTCTTGTAGAATGTGTGTGAAAGGAAAAAAAAGCTTTATCTACAAAGATGTGTCCACATACTGTCCCTCATGGGGACGCACGGTGTATTTCCTTTGCTCTTTCCCAGCTAATATGGAATTACAGCAGGATGATAGTTTAGTACGGACAGGATAAGCTGTCTCATTTCTTTTTATGCCTTTAGCATACAGTTTTTATGTCTGGAGTGTTAATGGTTGGGATAGAGTTACATAATCCTGTATGTCTTTTGGTTTTCCTTTGTGAAAACATGCCTCAGTTGCAAACCGATAAGAAAAGAAAAAGCGAAACCAGAATCACTTAGAATTTAAGGCTTTTCTCGATGTGATGAGGACACGGACAGTAGCATTTACAGTGACGTTTTACAGTCAGGTTCTGTACACAGACGCAGTCACTCAGCCTTCACTCCCTGCTCGCCTCTAATCTCCGTCCCATCAGTCGTTCGAACACACAAACACTTTGTCCACATACGAAGCACACATGCACGCAGAGTACATACACGGACACGTCAGCCCAGTATGTCCAGGTACACAGGTGAGGCCTTGGCCAGGCTCTGGAGCATGCTGTGGATCTCCTTGATGTTCAGCCTCATGTAGGGTTCCCTCTGCCAGCAGCCCAGCATCAGGTCGTACACCTCCTTAGGACACGTGCGAGGTCGCTGCAGCACTCGGCCCTGTGTGATGCACTCGATCACCTGCAGGACACAGGAGGACCAGACTCGGTTCATCTGCGATACTCAAATGACACTGATTTATCTAGATAAAATGCCATCTTCAGGAAAATAGTTTTAGCATGCATCATTCAGGAAACATATTTTTCTCATTAGAAACAAAAAGTAGAGGTGGCCCAGTCGTCTAAGCATAAAAGCGCCGACCATGCAGGGTTTTTCCTGCTCACAGTAAGCCTGTGAGGGTGCGGCTACAAATGACAGCAGGTATCATCTGTCCACGTACAGTAAACAAAATGAGTCTGTTTCACCTTATTCAGCAGAAAACTATGCATTTCCTGTTTGATAACAAATCCAAGATTCATGTCCAGGAAATCAGCTTGTTGCAGTCCCCCATTAACAGTCATGTCTTTACTGTTACTGTCTAATATGGACCAAATATGCTACTAGTTTGTTTTTTTTTTATTAATAGTACAAAAACAATATTAAGGAAACAAAAATCTGAGGGGAAGAAGTTGGTTGGAAAAAGTCCTCACTATGTAGCAAAAGATCCTGTTTTAAACTGAAAACCACCATAACCCCCTAATCCTAACTATACTGGCTTCTTGCTTTGTGCATTCAAACAGTGTACAGTTTGTCAAATTTGAATCCAAATCGGTCGATTGAATTCAAAATACAGCAAAAGTATTTCTTTTAAAAAGCCAAATTCTAGGCTTTGTCTCTCTCCATCGTCCTTACTTCAGACCACTTTCTGCATCCACGTGTATACGAGGGTCCATATGACGTAAATTTCGTCCTCTCCTGGAGTCTTTACGTACGCCACAGCAGCCCAAAATTTGTATCTCCATGACAACTACATGAGAAGGGCAGTACTGTTGTTTCATAGTGTGTCTCAGTGAAGTTTTTAAGTGTGAAAAACAGGATATTTAATATATAGACAAGAGCAGGTTGACTTCTAATCCCAGAGACGTAGCTTGCAGTGTTTTTGCCTTTGATCTTTTTCAATGTGAGTTTCTCTCAAAATATTGACCAGAAAAGACTGATGCTGGTCATAACTTGTATCAGTCAGCGCTGGATCTCCCTCTGAAGGCCAGACTGCAGCCAGTTCTACATCAGGTTTTTCATTAAGCTTCTTTTAGCAACAGCCAGATAGGAAATTTTGTCACTTAAAAGGCTACAAAATTCAAACATTTTCTTCAATGCTATAGAATATCTAATGTGTTTTAGTAATGGTCAAAACTGAAGCACCACTGGTAGAGGTATCACAGCTTTTAGTCACTAGTCAGTCTCCAAAAACTTTGGTTGCCAAATTTCCCACAATGCACTAGTAGCATATTCTAGGATATGTCCTTGTCTTACTGGACTGCGAACTTGTAAAGAGTGTAGAAATGTTTTTATTTTTAGTATACAAGTAGTTGATGCCCTCCTTCAGCTGAAGGCCATAGTTCAGTGTAATTAAACCCAAATTCAAAGGAGATGATATTGATATGCCATGTTATCGTGTTCATGCAAAGTATTTTGATCCTTTTCCATGTTTTCTGTGGCCTGACAAAACTCACAAAGACTTGAAATGACTATTTTTGCAAGTTTAGGTTTTCATGATTGGCAAAACGACATTTAATTAAAAAAAATATTATGGAATATGTCCTGATGTCAGCATCAGGATTATCTAACCAGTTCAATCAAGATTCTATAAATTAACAAAATTAATCACTGATAAAATTATTTTAAACAACTTATGTAAATATTACTTGTGTTACTTCATCTAGTTCACTACTGAAATAATGTTAATGTTGATGGCTTACCAATTCTCTGTTAAAATGTGAATCTTTCTATGCATTTCTTCAGATAGTTAAAAACTTTTGATTGACCACAAAGTTTCCATTAACTTAAGACTTTTGCTCTAACAAATCAGTCTGTATGACTATGTAACTCTGAGTAGGACGGACGTAAACGGGACTCTGACCTCGTTGTTGGAGAGCTGGTACCACGGCTGCTTGCCGTAGGTGAAGATCTCCCACAGCACCACGCCGAGGCTCCACACGTCACTCTCTGTGGTGAACCGCCGGTACATGATGCTCTCTGGGGGCATCCAGCGAATCGGCAGCATCGTATGGCCGCCCACCTGCAAGCAGAAGACAGCAACTCAGAAAGACCAACACTGCAACGCCTACTGAAGGCAAGTGTTCTGTACCTACTTAACATGTTCGTGTGGTGTTTTTTAGAAGCGAAAAGACACATCATGAGTGTAAAACGCTGTCATGGCTGGCCACCTTAGACTGTGGTGGGACTTTCTGTATCATTCTTGTTCTGAAGTGGTTTCAGGCTCAAGCAGCTGAATTACATAATATTACAATGCTATGGTTTGCCAAAGTGTAGCACAGAGTAGCTTTGCAGTGTTTGAGCAGAGGCATAGGTGAGCTGGTGTGTTTGAGTTGCAGCGAGTCGGGAAAGCAACAGTGTAGTGTTACGTCTAAGTCATTTTAAGGCATCTAAGGCATTATTTTCATGATAAAATGTCTAAATATAAAGCTTTGATACACAGAGATGAGATTTTTGGGGGTTTAATCAATGTCCAGGGACAATGTAAAAGATTAACGCAGCTAAAGTGAAGCCAAGACTGAATTCTTTCCAACAGCCAGCAGGGGGCGACTGGGTGGTTGTAAAAGCAGTCAGATTGTAAAGAGGTCTATGAAGAATTACCCTTTGGATTAGTTACTTCTGTGAACATTTTCCTAATGCCTCTATGGTATCAAATGGTAGTTTCAAGTTCCCCTCAATGCAGCGCAGTGGTTGTTTTGTAAATTGTGGTCTCATTTGGAGGGGAATATACAATAAAGCAGGGGTATGCTTTTGCAGTGCTACAGGTCACTTCCATGTCGTTGTGCATCTTTAGAACTAACCTCCACTTGTTGCATTGGTTATTGAAAGACTTAAATAGTGATGGCCAGATTCCAAACTCAAGGCCTCAAAGCAGTAGTCCACAAACCAATGGCTGAATCCATCTTTTATAGACATTCTGTGTCAGTGACTGCATTTTAAAGCTGCTGGTTAGACTGACTGTGCTGTAGTGGGGAACCATGAATGGAAATGTCAGTGGGTCGTTCCACCACTTTATCCAGACTGAAACATCTCAAAAACAGCTGGATATTCTTAATGCATCATCCATTGGTGGACTTTGTAACTGGCAGATCAACAATGGTGCACAAATATGTATTTCTAGTGCTGTTCACTCCCGCACAGTGAGTTAAATGCTATTTTTATTTTTCTATTTCATCTAATTTACTGTGATCGCCTTTGATTTTTAAAATAAGAGCAGCATTACAGAAGATTAGACAGATTGTTCATGCATTTGCCTTCCATTTGATAAAAACGTCTGACATTAGGAGTTGGCGTCGACGGTCTAGAAGGCGATCTTATCAGATGGAAAGGAAATGCATCTCAGACGTGTGTTCTGTGCGTGTTTGGATTTCTGACTCCACTTTGGGCAGCAGAGGGCACTGTGGGGATTCAAGCTGGGATCTCGGACACAAAGGCTGAGGAAACAAAATGAATCCATCTCCTCCTCAACATAATGTTACATGTTGTCCTTTTTTTTCCCCATTGACCTATATTGTAAAATCAGGTCCTTATATGAGTGTAATCTGCACATCAGTGGGTCACTACGTACATTACACCATAACATGAAATGTGGTCCAATGTGATGCTGTTCATTTAGAGTGAAGGGACGTATTAACACCTTGCCTTGGGAAAAAGGAAAACTGCCCATGCATTTTTACCACTGTTGGCCCTCATTACCATGGAAACAGTAATTTTATGCAGATTATAGAATTTGCATTTAAATGGCATTAAAAATAGATAAAATACCACTGGTTAAAATAGTCATTTCTGCAGCTACACAGTTATTTCAGACCCAAACTGGAATAAAATTCTAATTACACATTTATGCATGTGAGCGAACATTTTCATATTTCTGTGTGTATAGATCAGAAAGGTTGTGAGTCTCATGAATGTGCATCCATGTGAGTAAGTGACTGAGAGCAAAATGAGGGGAGGAAAGGGGAGACAGTCTAAAATACTCACTCTGTAGTAGTCTGTGCTGTAAACATCTCTGGACATGCCAAAGTCTCCTATCTTGACCAGCAGGTTTTCTCCTACCAGGCAGTTCCTCGTTGCCAGATCTCTGTGGACAAAGTGCTGGGAGGCCAGGTAGACCATGCCAGCAGCAATCTGTTGGGCAATGTGCAGCATCTGGGACTGAGTGAGCTCCACCAGGATGCTGTGTTGACCGTCTGCCATGAGCACTGCATCAGGACCGTGGGACCTGCACCCAGAAACCAGTGAGTAGAAAATAAAATAAACCAGGATGTGGCAGGAGGGGGAAAAAAAACTACCAAAAGCAGCTGTCTGCTATCAGTGGACGTTTCTGTCGTTCATTCTGTGACGTGATAAATTTTGTGCTACTGACTTAAAAATAGTCTGATAATCAGTTATCATTAGTTTTTCTTACATTATAGGGACAAACATTTATTCCAGTTACTCAATCATTTGCTTTTGTTTGTTATACTTGATAGTAAAGTAAATATCTTTGGGTTTTGCACTGTTGGCCAGATAACCCAAGTAAGCTATGACCCTGCTCTCAGAAATTACAATTGGCATGGAAAAATGTAATTTTCAGCGACCAATAAATCGGTTATTTTCTCAATTAACCAATAAATGTAATCTGTAAAATCACATACACACAAAAACCTTTCAGTCACATTTTTTTTTTCAAGGCCAAGGGGATGCTTCAGATGAGGTGCTTTGAAAAGACTACGAAAACTGGCAAAGAAAATTTAGAGAACTGGAACCTGTGAATTTCTGGCAACCAAAATTAATTGCAGGTTTAATTTTTTGTTGATCAGCTAATTGATTAGTCATTTCAGCAGTGTATTTGTTGAAATAATGTGTAAATAACATATCTAAATGGGGATGCTGGTTGGTAAACCGAGTCATTTAAACACCTAAAGAAATCAGATTTAAGCAAAAATCCTGTGAATCTATTCAGTTCTGATATTAAACAGGCCAAATGACAGATGCTCCAGCATGCTACAATAAATAGATTGTTACCCCAGTAGAAATATTTTCAGAAATTTCTATCATCTCACAGAATGTGTCAGAATATCAATCAAACGTCATGCTAATAGTATCTCTTAGATCTTTCTGCTACAGGATGGTTAGCTTTGCTTAGCTTAAGACTGGATACATGAGCAAACAAAATCAACCCACCATCACCTTTACAGCTACCATGTTAAATTTTGTTTGTTTAATCAGCACAGAAACACAAAAAAGTGTAAAGTTGATAAGTTGTGGTCTTGTGCTGAACTGTTTGTTGGCTGAGAGGACTTCCTGGAATCTCTGCTGGTTTCCTGTAGAACAATGTGATTTTTGATGAAATATTGCATTTTTTTTTACAAGCTTAGATTTGGATAGTTTCCTGATAGCACAGTTCAAGGACAATGATAAACTTAAAAATCCAACAATTACTCCACCAAGGAGGCGGAGTCTCGACAGAGTTATGTGACGATCAGTGTACATTTGTCTGTCTGTCTGTCTGTTAGCAGCATTATTCAAAAACAGACCAACGGATTTGGATGAAATTTTCAGTATAGGTCAGAAATAACACAAGGACTAAGTGATTAGATTTTTGCAGTAATGTGGCTTATAGTCTGGATCCATAGATTTGTTAAAGATTTCTGTATCACTGTGAGATAGCGACACGGCGTCACTTTAACTGTGACAATAAGTGAACCTACGTTTGCTGCATATTTAGATCACACGATTTGGTATCCGTACATAACGTACACATGCATAACACGCGCCTATGCTCAGCACAAGGTCATTTTGTTTGTGGGTACTTCTATATCAAATGGCCACATTCTATAGTGCCGTGATTTCTGCCACAAGTTTTTTTCACGATTTCAGCCATTGGACATGATACAAAGACTGAGCAGCCTTGGCGGAGTACTGCGCTCTCTCTGTGCTTTTTTTGTTATTTCTGTTTCTGTAGTTTCTGGCTCTAATAAATTATGTAGTTTTGGTGTTTTTTTGTAAAAAAAAAAAATATATATATATATATATATATATATATATATATATATAGCAGCCTTTCAGTCCCAAGTTCTGCAGGTTGGGGTTCAGAGGATTAAACATACAGCTATAACAGAAGTATCAAACCTCTCATGAAAACTTTTGATAACAAAGACAACTGTATACAATAAACAAACTATTATTCATTATACTATAATGATATAACTATTTAAGACATCGCAGTCAAAAGGATCCCACCTGAGGAACTTGTTCAGGTCACCGTGCTTCATATATTCAAACACCATGATTAATGGATCGCTCTCCACACACACTCCATAGAAGGTGACGATGTGTTCATGCTGCAGGTTGGTGAGGAGCTCGGCCTCTCTGTAGAAGTCTGCTCGTCCGCTCTCGCTGGCCTCCTTCAGGGTCTGATCAGAGGCGAGGACAAGGGGCACGCAGTGAGAGGAATGTACATCTAATCAATAGAAAAACAAACTGAATGACCAGCGCATTGATTATCTGCGGTTTCCTGCTCTGTACCTTGACTGCCACATGGAGCTTCTCCTGGTCTGGTGTCAGGTTGTAGCACTCAGCGAGGAAGACCTTCCCGAAGGCTCCCTCTCCCAGCTCCCGCTTCAGCACGATGTTGTGTCTCTTGATGTGCTGGACAACTTTAATGCAGAAGAAGTCAAGTAAGTCTCAAGGTCATGTGTGCATACTGATCAGAGAGTGGATATTTGGTGCATAGAAAATGTTCATTGACTTCACTTCACTGGAATTAGGTTAAAATATATCACAGGTATACAGGTCAAATGGATGCCCCAGATCATACTTTCATCATCAATTTGTGTCAGATATCCAAAAATACCAGTCACAAGGTAGTGTTTTTAGATTGTAGGAATTGTCTCATGAACAGTTCCAAACTGAGAGATATTTTAATGGATCACAGTCACAATTAGAGACTTGAAAGGATAGAAATAGACACAGGATTTCAAAGCTACAGATGATTATTTTTCAATCAATTGATTAATTGATTCAGCACTAATAAAAAATTCATCATAAACTTTGCTGAGCTTGTGTTTCCGCACATCCTCTGAGGACTAGCTGTCCAAGATGCTGACAGCAAATACGGCGCCTCGCACGGATCCCTGCATGGATTTATCAGAAAAGGCGCAGGTTACCCGGCGTCTGTCGACCGAGGCGGTAACTCACATGTGTCAGATTTCAGCATGCTGCCGGAGTTACGGAAGTACTGTGGGTTCTCAATGACGGGAATCTTTGTCATCCCAATGATCACTGCGTCTGGACCCATCTCCGAGGACGACGGGGTGTTGTTGCCATTGGAGACGTGATGAAGAGGGCTGGCAGAGTCATCGTCATTACTGATGACTGAGGAGGAGCCTAGGGAGCCACAGAGGAGGAGGAGGAGGAAACAGAAGGAGGAGAGATTAGCGAAGAAGTAGTGCAGGGTGTTGGTCATAGCAGAGGAAGAGAAAAGCGACAGAAAGAGGGATTCCAGGTCGTGTAAAAGACATCAGACGATCACAGGCAGGTGACATCCTGAGCAACATGAAAGCATGACTCACAAATTCCTGTAGTCGTTTCTATACTGACACAGTGGAAACTGCAAGTAGCTCTGAGTCAGCACTAGCACTGGCTTTTAACAGCCTGAAAAATGGTTCATAATCACTTAATACAACATTTCAAGTTTTATTACTCCATTTGTCTAATATTGCAAATCTAATGACGCAACCACACGCATGCTTGACAGCACACTGAATGGGTTTATAATGTGCGCAATTGTACAGCATAGTATTAGTGTAGGAACTGTTTACACATCAATTAGACATTTTTCTTTGTTGATTTGTAAAAGATATCCAAAAACACCAGTTATAGTCTTTCAGAGCAGAAGATGCTGTCTTTAGATTTAGATTAAAAGCTCCAAAACTGAGAGATATTCAATTTACAGCCATTTAAAAAAATGGATTTAGTGTGTTTTCATGAACTGTTTACAGGTCAGTTATGGATAGACAACTGGAACAGTTAAAGTTATCAACAGATTCAATAATAAACACTCTTCTAACTAAAACTACAAACACAGTACTCCAGTTTTAAAGGGTGTTAATTGGCTTTTCATTAATTTTAGGATTTATGATCCGACATGTTGGCTCGTTCTGCCCCTTCAAGATCTCTAAGATCCTCCAACTCTGGTCTGTTTAATGTTCCCCAGAGTGAAACTTGGACGTATAGTGATGCTATATTCTGTGTCATCTGCCCTCAGGAAGCTGCTGGAAACTAATCCAGAAGAGGTCAGAGCATTGGATTCAGTAAACAGCTTGAAATAAAACCTTAAAACACACTTTTTTTAGGCTTGCATTTATGTAATTTTCATGTAGTTCATTTACTTGTATCAGACCTTTTATAGCTTAATTATTGGCTCCTGTATTTTATCGCCTTCACTATTGTTTTTTTAATTTAATTTAATTCTCTTTTTGGTGTAAAGCACTTTGGGAAAATGTAGTTTCTTATCAAGAATAAGATGAGAAGACTGATACCACTTTCATATCTCTACAATAAATACAAACCAGCCGATGATTGTAGCTTAGCTTAGCTTAGCGTAGCACAAGAACTGGAAACAAGGGTGAGCAGCTGGTCTGGGTCTGTCCAGTAAACTAGATATCTGCTGAGTGTAGCTTCACATTTAACAGCTGTGAGAGTGGCATCAAGGTTCTCTTCTAACTGTAGGCAAGGAGCACTTTGGTATAGTTCCCAATATTTTTCGTTCAAGAAAGTCCGTTCACCTTTAATGCCAAACTTGGAATTTCTTCCGTATTTTAGAATGATCACCATCAGAACGCAGCCTGTCAAGGCAACTCCAGCGATTCCCACAACTACGTATACCTGGAAACAAAAAGAAAAAGACACTCTGAAACATAGCAAACACATTGAGGAGCCACAAATAACCCTCTGAACCCCAAGCAGTTTCTGGCCATATTTGGCTCCTGTCACATTTTTACTCACTGTAGGTTCATTTTTCACTGCAATATAAAGTCCTGCACCTCTATGGAAACAGCACAACCATGACTAGAAAGAGAGTATTGAAAATATCTTCTATGTAGTATGACATAGTTATAGATATAGATATTTAGTTACTTATATTTTTAGCACATCTATCAAATAGTGTTTTTCATACTACTTGTATGAATTCTGCAAATATATTTCACCATGCTGAATGTATCTTCCAGCAACTTACTGGCAACTTGCTTCTCTGCACACTGTTCCTGAGCTATACTGCATTATTTTATTTTTCAAGTATGTTTTATTTAGCTCTCTCTTTTCTCTGCTCTGTGTAAACACTGCCTGCGGTTCAGCCGAAAAGTCTCTGAATTCCTATTAGGTGACTGTTGGTTGCAGCTTCTTGGTTGTGCTGGTGAATGCAGAAGTTTTGTTTCGTTAAGGATCTCTTGGCAAAGGCTTTATTTTTTGAGTATTTTTATATGAAACAGTTTCAGACTCGGATACATGCCGTCATTTGAGGGGATTTTAAAACAGGAAATCATGTCTTTGAAACCCATCAGTAGGTTTTTGGTTCAGAGGGTTAAATCTGAGGGGGACGCTGAAATGAACGAAATTAAAATAATTCAAATACACAAAGAAAAATATACGGAAACGTGTTTTAAACCACTGTTTTAGATGGCAAACACTGATTAGCTTTACTTACGGCAACACTGTCATCCAGTGGAGGCGGCGGCGGGTCTGGAGAGACACTTACTGGAAAAAAACATACTGAACACTTAAAAGTAAAAACAATGTCAAGTACAAACATGTTTGAAGGGATTTTAATGGGTTCAGTGTTATGTGTGGAGTCACCTACTTGTGCCTGGGCAGACGATGGTGGAGGCGCAGGGCGAAGTAGGAAAGATAGACAGACATCATTAGAGTTCATTTTAAACTTTGTATCCGGGCATTATCATGATAACAAGTTAAAAAGAGGAATCATTACTTACAGTCGTAGTCATCTATAACAAAGAAAAGAATAAAATAGCGTGTTAGCAGTCAGCCTCAGAAAAAAACTGCCTTCATAGTGAATGAACCTCACCTGTGTGGTTGATGTTAGGCGGGTCAAGGAACTGGGCAAAGACCTTCTTCTCATCCTGGCCGTACTTATTTGTCGCCACCAGCTTGTACTCGCCATTGTGGATGTGCGTGGGGTTGACCAGCTGCAGGCAGCCGTGGTCCTCGTTCTCGGTGGACTCGTGGATCATGGTGCGAATGTAGTCCTGCTCCTGGAGGGGAGCGTCCTTGAGGTACCACTGCAGCTCGGGCTTGGGGTTCCCCATCACGGTGAAGGGGATGCACCAGTGGTGGTCCCGCTCCGGGCCCAGCAGCTGCTCGATGGTGGGGGCAACTGACACGGAGGCAACAGTAGAGGAAGAGTAATTGCGGGATGGTAGGAAATAAACACCGGGGGTTGGAGAGAGAACCAGTAGGAAAAGCAACATTTATGGGCTCAGAGAGTCGAGATGCAGTCGGGGAAGATAAGGGAGACTGATCGCACAACAGTCGAACAGTGACAACAGGAAAACATGGGAAGAGGAGAATGAGGAGAGCGGGTGGTACTGAACAAGCAGAGGGACACGACGAGGCATGAGGAGCTTTACAGGAGGAAGAGTTATGGACAGCAAACACGGAGAGTCAATAAGATTTGCCGAGAGACACTAATGATAACAAAGTGAGGAGCCTTCTGCTTCCACTGGAAAAACAAGGTCTAGAAGAAGCATTTAAAAGCTCATCACAGAGGAAATTAGACAAATTAGACCAAGAAATGTAAATATAATTTCTAGAGATGTATGTCATGGTTAAAGTCCTTACAGAGAATGTTGAGCTGAAGGGTGGCCTCCGTCTGACCGACCATGTTCTCGGCGCTGCATACGATCACCCTGCCGTTATCATAAGGAGACAGGCCTGACAGGGTGAGGTGGGTCTCGGTGTCCAGAGGGTCGACCTGCAAACGCAACATTATGGTTTACATTAAACTGATGTTAGCAGTAAGACATTAATATTGACAGCTGACTGAGACGACATGAAGGGAAGTTAGCAAAGCAAGCCAGAAACTTTGAATAGTCACCTTCAGTAAGGAACGGAAAATAGTTTGCTAAATATCGGCTGCAGGAAAACAGTTCAAAATTCAATTATATCAGTAAAGGGTTAAAATACTTCAGATTTAGTTTAGTTAAAACAGTAAACTATCGGAAAATAATTCACAGGATCAGTTGATCATTTTTATAGGGGCTCAGGCCGTCACTCACATTGAGTGGCAGAAAGTCTTTTAGTCTTTTTTTCCTCCAGTAAATCGCTGTCGGTCAAATAGTCATATTTTGGTGACTCACTCTTATCATTTGCTTATGCAGGCAGTACAGCCATTTAGAAGTACATAAGAACTCATTTACAGTATGATAAGCTTTTTTTTTATGTAACTCTCAATTGAATTAAAACCTAGAATAGTTGCTAAAGTTTAGCTTTTTTACATGAGGATAAAGTTCAGAAGAAAAGTACAACTGAAATCACATCAGATAAGTGCATGTAAGACTCATGTCAAAAGTGTCCTAGTGTCCATTGACCCTTTAGTTTCTGTCTTTTGGCTGTAGGTTCTGGCTCAGTTTGCTTTCAGAGCTCCTTAAAGTCGGTTTCATCCCAACAGCGTTTAGGCGTTTGTATATGAGCTTTAACTAAATCCACAGCCAAACCCAAATCATACACACTTTAACTAAAACATGCACAAAGTGATTCTTTTTTTGTACTGTGTGTGCACTTTTCACTGACAATAATACAAAATCTTTGAGTTGCTACAAAACCAGTGTAAACATTATCTGACTGTTCAGAACTACTGGGTCGTATGTGGTCAAATAGGGGGTGCATCTGTATGGAACAACCATAAAAAAAGTTCTACTGGAAAAATAATGCATGACCTTCTAATGGGCTTCACTGTTGGCTCTGTGGATGGGGTCAACGTTTGAAATAGCTAATACTTGTTTAAAAAAAATGGATAGACAGCGAAAATAGTTGTCTAAAAATCATGGATTTATGCCTTACTTCTACTGCAATGTTTAGCTAAAGGTAGAACACAAACCCAACCAGCCGATGTCTGCTTTCACATGAGCTGAATAATGTATTTTAATAGGAAAAATGTGTCTGGATGTTCAGATATACACGCATATAACTCAGAAGTCTTACAAATTTTGAGTCCCTGAATGCTTCTTGATCATTTAAGTATTTTTTCTTTCAAAGCAGTGTTGGTCATGTTTCTACATAGATTGGTTACGCCGATGTCCTCTCAATGCGTTCATAAATGTAAGCGGCCAAACTTGGACTTTAAAGAGTCTGTAGTGCTTAACTCGTCTCAGAGCAGTCTAGTCTAAGTCACAGTCCTTTTAGGGAGCTGAAGTTATATTCTATGTTTTCCGATTTCTCATGAAGAGGCCAACATGTCCATCTTTCAACACTCAAATAGCACTCAGCTCTACATCCATTAGTCCCTTGTGAGGATGTAAATTTTAAAGACATTACAAATTTCATTAATTGATTATATTTTCCTCAAACAGGCGGGTACTTTGGGTTGTTTTTTGTTTTTGTTCTTTTTTTGCAGAATTTACTGAAACTGGAACTAGACTGTTTTAATATAGATTGGATAGATTTGAAATTGTATATATAGTCAATGTATTAATGAAGGAATATGTGTTTAAAGGTTTTTAAACAACAATGTAGCTTTTTGACAAGAGGACTAAGCCTTATCTAGCGTTTGGCATGTTAGTAGGACCAGTTTAATAGTTGTTTTTTTTCATTGGATTTGATAAAAGACAATCCCTAAAATTATCCTTTAAGCCAAACTCAAGTTGAAGTCTCCAGTCTGCAGCTCTCTCATGGCCTTCAGGTCATTGTAGCTGTAGTGTAGCGGCAGCTTTGAAATTTCACCGGAGCTCATTACCAAGGCGTCCAAACCATTATCTGTTCACTCAAGGAGCAAAATCTTTAAAAAAAAAAAAAATCAGGATCCCAAAAAGTGGTAGACGGTGAGCTTTAAATCTATCTCACCTCGTAGTGGGTCGACAAT
Organism: Acanthochromis polyacanthus; assembly: GCF_021347895.1. NCBI lineage: Eukaryota > Metazoa > Chordata > Actinopteri > Pomacentridae > Acanthochromis > Acanthochromis polyacanthus. Next base: position 12,956,752 of record NC_067130.1, read on the forward strand.
AAATCCAGGTTCCAAAGGATCTCAGGAGGAGGGGAGCCCCAGGCCCGACACACAGCTTTAGCATCAGTCCCCTGCATCTGGGTCAGATTTTTGGGGGTGACCTCCACTGCAGGAACCACTGCAAGAAACAAACAGCACAACTGAACATGTGATCAACAGCACAATAGATCGATTTGCTTCCATGTTTCTTTCCGTCTTTGTTTCGATTTCTATTTGGAGCCTCTCTAATAGTCAATAATGGATACAAAGCGTCTCCTATTATAACACGGTTTCATGTTACCGCAGTCTGGTGGGGTGAGCGTCACAAAGTCCCTCGCCACTCCTTTCTCGTCTATGCATGTCAGCTCTGGGCTGTCCGGTTCTTCTTGGAGCCTCAGTTTGATCCATAAGTTCTCGCAAACACAATCCAAAGGGTTTCCAGACAAGAGGAGCCTAGAAGTTAAAAAAAAAACCAACACAAATATGAGGGACTGTGCAAAGAGAGGGAGATGTATTAACAATTTTCTGTGCATGTGTCACTTACGGATATGTAATGTTAAAGTTCTGAAACGTTCTCCATGACAGTGTTGACAGGTTATTGTCTCTGAGATTTCTAAGAAAGGAAAAAACAAACATTATAAATCCAAACAAGGCGTCTTATGTGTACACAATAAAAGAACTGACTTTAAAATCCTTCTTACACATATTGAAGTCTTGTATTGTTAAAAAAAGCGTCCGATGATATAGACGTCAGTCTTGTCCTGGTCACCGTCCTGTTGGAGGTGAAATTGTAGAGTTACTCTCAGTTATTTTAACCACACGTAAAGCTAAAAACTGTGTGACACTTACAGGTTTCTGAGGTTGATGTAGTATCTCAGCCTGCTGTCGCTGATGTCGAACAGCCTGTTTTGATTGGCAATGTATCTGTGGAAAAATAAAATGCAGGAAAAACTTAGCAAAACCACACACTGTTAAATCTGGAGCCAAAAGTGTGAGTTAAAGTAGAGGCAGATACTAAAACCAGCTGACTTGTTTTCTATATTTTTATACATAAAAAGATGAAAAGTGTGAAAAAAGAATTGTGTGTATATTATGAACTTGTGTTTCCATCTGAAACAGTTTGGCTTTGTCTTTGTACAGGCTCCATGTGATTTCACTGAAAGAGTTTAATCTGCAGCACATTGGAAGGTCATTATAAAGTGAACCACGAGAAAAGTATTGACACAGTGGTATCTTTTACTGTAGACATTATTCATAATACTTGTATTTATTACTACATATAGGAAAAATGTGAAACTTTTTTTAATAAAGAAAAATAATGCATTTTGTGGCCTAGTAATGCCACAATTTATTCAACATTTATCAATGTTTTGATTAAATCATAGCTCTAAAAATGTATTATAAAATATGGAATAGGCACTTGACGTCTTGGTGGAAAATAATAATTGCTACTTGATTTGTTTTTAAAAACACAGTCAATTGTTTTGTTTTTGTGAAACATTTTTTAAAGTTTTCCACAGCATGATAGTGAACAGCAGCAATTTTAGGGATTATTATATTAATTACAGCTTAAATTCTAAACCCAGCTTCTCAAATAACCAGGGAAGAAACAACTTGGATTTGACTATTTTCAAGAAAAACTTTTAATGATTGAAGGACTGAAAATGTGGGGAGACGCTTGTGGACTGGACACCATCTATCCAAAGTATAAGAGATTTTTTTTTTTAATCCAGGTTTAATTTCCAAAGCTGACAGGTCTAACATCATTTTTGTAAAGTTTTCTGTGTGCTTTAAACATAACAGCAGCTGAATCTGTTGCAAAAATGACAGACAAATGGAGGAAAATCCACAGGGCACTGGCTCCTGATAGACTTTCTTGCAACCAACTGACTAATCACGTTACCAGAGTAAACTGTATCCATGATGGGCTGATGATGTGACGCCTATAGCTCCAGTCTGTCTGTCTGCCCCCCCCCCCCCCTCCATCCATCCATCCATCCATCCATCTTCCACTGGGTGCCGTGCAGTTGTGTACTTGTGCAGGGTTGGAGCAGGTACACAGGCCTACACACACTGACGCAGATAAGGCTACAGAGCTGTGGGCAGCAGCAGCCCTTATTGCCGGGGCTCCACATACAACTGGTCTGGTGTGTGTGATGTGCCAACAGTGTGGTCATCTTAAATATATGTGTATATATATTTCACCAGGCTGCTTCAACACACCGCCGCCCAAAAAATAAAAAAGAACACCTCTGAGGGAGGCTGCGCCGGGCCTTTTTACTCCACCACGATGCCTCTGGAGCTGTTTTGTAAAGGAAAACACCGACTAATCCAAATAAGCCTCTGACGCGCACTCTCGCCACCGTTACGCGCACACGCACGAGCAGCCACTATCTCCGACACACACATACACACACACATAGCCTACATATAAATATATATCTCTACATAAGGCGACATGATCAGACAAACCCGCTGGTTAGAGGTAGAAAACCACAAATGTTGTGTTGTGCGCAGATATGCTGCTGTTTCATCCACACCTGAAAATAACATCAGGCCTCCAGTTATTAACGCTGCTGCTGCTCTTATCATCACCTTTATTCACATTTTTTTATTCCAGCCTAAGCTTTTTTTTAAATTATTTTCATTTATTTATTTTTTCGCGCGTGTTACTGCGACCTCCACGATCGCGTCTTTATTTTACGCATTGCATCCTAATAAGTTAATAAGCCTCGTCTGCCGCGATCGTCTCCACACACACACACACACACACGCACACTTACATCTCGGTGATGTTTTCCATGTCATCTAACATGAGGACAGGGAAATCCTTGATCCCCGGTACGGAATCAATACAAACAATCCTTGAGATGGTGCAAGTGCAGGATGCGGGGCAGGCATCGGCGGATCTCCACAGCAGCAGCCCCATCCAAACCAAAAACAATCCAAGACGAGCCATGCCATATTCCCCCGCGCTGGAGTCCATATCGCAGGTCCAAATGATGATATCCCCGACGAATCCCCCCCCTCCTCCCCGCCAACACCACCACCACTCTCCCCTCCAAAAATGAAAAGAGGAAGAAAAAAAATACACAAGAATCAAATTGGATTATTAAGATTTCCCTCCCCTCCGCTGCTTCTTATATGTTCCCAAGTTAATCCTTATTTTTTTCTCCTCCGGCTCCGCAGGGGGAATGGGGAAAAAAATCAGGCTGTCGGTGAGGAATGCGCAGAGCACCACGGTTTTTAATATCAAGATGCCATGGACTGGCCTCCTTGTCTCCGCAGAGCTGCTATCACACTACTGCATATCGATGCCGTGAAGCAAAGGTGTCAAGTGGTCCGTTCTGCTGCTGTCTCACTGCCCCTGCCGCGGCCACACGCACCACCAGCTCTCTTGCCCTGGTAAAGAGAAGGGGGGAAAAGAGAGAAGAAGAAGAAAAAAAAGCAGCAACCAAAAAAACAAAAACAAAACAAATATGAGGTGTTCCAGATGTTTTAGAGATCAATAGGCAGGAGCCCCCCCCACACCCCCTCTCAACGCTACTCCTCCTCCTCCTCCACGAGCGATGATTTTTCTCATATGTGTGCTGATGGGGGAGAGAGAGAGGGAGAGAGAGGGAGAGGGAGGCAGCACAGTGGAGTAAAAGGATGCGTGATGCTGATGCTGCCCGTGTGTGTGGAGGGGAGGAAGGCTACCTGCATCCGTCTATGGATTAACAGCCGGGACTAGCAGCATCTCTTCCCTCCATCCTCACCCATCCTCACCCACCAGATATCACCGGGGCTCATGCTGGCACCCTGGAGGTTTCACATTTGGCAAGTTGTATTCATAGGAATTTTACATTTAAAACCACACAGCTTTTTATGAAGATGCTGCACAGTGAGTTTCCACTCTGCTGCAGCAGCAGCAGCAGCAGCAGCAGCAGCAACAACAACAACAACAACAACAACAACAACAACAACAACAACAACAACAACAACAACAACAACAACAACAACAACAACAACAACAACAACAACAACAACAACAACAACAACAACAACAACAACAACAACAACAACAACAACAACAACAAGTATGTGATGCAAACTCTGGTGTTGTTGTCACTCTGGATGGAAGGAGCGTCTTCTCTCCACACACACACACACAGCACTGTTGTACACTTGGCCATTAGGCCTCGTGTGACGTACGGTTGACGCACAAGACGGGGTGCATCTATGAAAAATAATTACCTATAGTATGTCTGCAAGCTTCCAGTGAGTCTCACTCCAATCACTGATCAGCGCACGATACAGCAGCAAGAATTGGGCTTAAGCGTCTTTTCCCTCTTTACTAATAAGAAGTCTTTTTAAACACAGTTTTCCTTTACTTTTGCATGGGTTATTGCACAAAAAAACACTATAAACAAACTCTTAACCCTGACCTGAGTGTTGTTGGAACAACATCCAAATCTGTCGCTCACTCACAAATGTGCATATTCATATCTTAAAATTTAACTATATTGTTTTTTATTTAATGTCCTACAATAAATGTCAGATGTGTGTCAAACAGAACCCTGTTTACCAGTGGATTCCTAAATCTCACTCCTGATGAGGAGGCATGCTCAGCCAGGACACATGATCTGTGACACAGCCTGGATGGTTAGTGTCGCTATGGTGACTTGCTTTTTACAAATAGCACGGACAATGTCAAGTGTCGCTATGGTTGCAGATGAAAATATGTACGCAGGCTTTTTTTTTTTTAAATTATGAGAAACATCAAGAACTGAATTATATCTGTCTCCATGGTAACCTCAGAGTAGGAGAGGGAAGAGAGAGCTCTTTATTTTGCAATAGATCCTTGCCTATATCTGAAGGAGCTTGACAACGCTACGAGAAAAGGGGAGGTTTAACAGATAAAATGTGGACGCAATTCAGGATTTGCAGTAAATAGTCAGTGAGGTGGAGGCTCCGGATGAATCAGTCTGATCTCATGGCCTTGTTGAGTTATCATACGTTTTAATTACACTGATTGAAGGAGAATCTAGCTGCACACCAGAGTGCATGGTGTGTGTTTTTTTTCTTCTGAAAAAGGGGGAGCTTCCTTTTAAATTTTCTATAATAACTTTTCAGTAGTTTGGTGATGTTCTTAGCTGGGAGATTTCCTACTCTGAGGTGCTTCCTCCTCTGAAACACGACGTTGAACTGTAGAAAGAAGTGACATCAGCTGTGGAGAGGTTGTGTATATAACATGTTTTTGCTTTACAGACAAAAAGATCTGCCTCCTCTTGCACATACACTTTGAACTTCTCCAACATCCATCTCTGCTCCTGCCTCTGACTAAACCAGCTGGTGGCAGGCTTGTCTTGAACAGTGATGCAGCTGTGACTCTACTGATCTATATCCTGGACTAGCCAACCTCTCTCAGGCTAGTTTCTTTGGTTACACACACACACACACACACACACACACACACACACACACACACACACACACACACATGTTTGTACTTCTATCTTAGTGAGGACATCCATAGGTGTAATGCATTTCCTAGAGCCTTACCCTAACCTTAACTATCACAACTGATTGCCTAAACTTAATCCTTACCCTAACCCTAACCAAACCTCAATTCATACCTGTTCTCTAAAAACAAGTCTTCACCCTCAAACATGGCTGTTTCAAAGTGAGGACCGGTCAAAATGTCCTCACTTTGTAAAAATGTCCTCACTTTGATAGTTAAATGCAGAAAATGGTACTCACCATGTAGCAAGTACAAGTACACACACACACACACACACACACACACACACACACAAAAACAAACAATAGTTCTGATTCTGAAAAAACACATTTTATTTATTTTTAGATCTGTCAGATCAGTCATGCAATGCCAGAAAGCAATCCCTGCACAGAAAGTTTAAGACTGTGCTTTAGCATCATCACCATGTCCACCCTGTGTTTATTTATGTGCTGCACATCACCAGCTTCATGTCTACAAAGTAATTTAGTGTTTATCCCAACACTCTCTGGGCTCTATATGCGCACACTGTTGTGTTCTTGACTACAATTTACATAAATAGTTCTAATGTATATATTGTTAACTGAAATTGTACTCTGTGTTAATCAGGTCAAATATCAGATTTCAGCTACTGTGTTATTTATTTTCAAAATTTACCTAAGTAAATGTTATATTCCTGTTAAAACCCTATACAAAATGATATAAAATGCACATTTACCTGACTTTACTTAAAAGTAGGGTTACACTACATATTATATGCCCTTGCAATCTCTCAGGTGAATAATTTCTACATTCTTGTAAACATTTCTAAAACCTATTACTCGTATGATTTCTTGGATTTGTACACTTACTGATGATTTGACTTCTAACACTTGCTCCTTGTTTGTCTTGCAACACTGACTGACTCACTTTTTTATTTTAATTTTTGTTTTTGTTTTATTTTCTCTCTGAGCAAATATATTTGTGACAGGACCAAGGAAGAGACCTCCAGCAGAATCAGATTCAAGGTAAGGAAGGGCAGCTATCTGCCAGACTCGTTGATGGAGGGAGTAAAGAAAAGCAAAGACAAACAGGAGAACAAAACTGGACAGGTCGGTGGAACCATAGATATCTATGGGCAGCCTAACACAAACGGCGCCTGCGAGCCTAAACTCAGGAACAAATATCCAAAATATTCAGGAAGAGTTTGATAAATTGTTCTCTGTAGCCGTTATGGGCACGTCGAGTCCGCTCTTCCAGTATAGCGTCTCTTAACCCCGCCCGCCCGTGCTGTCTCGATAATGCGTCAAACAACCCGTCGGGAGAGAGTCGACGAATCGAGCCGCTCCAGAGTCTTTCCGTGTTGGAAACGTGTGAACGTTTCGGGGCGAGGCGACCGTGGAGGACCGCAGTGAACGGTGTTTTACTGCAGGTCTGTGCTCTGAATTGTTCTATTTTTGTCAGCTCGGCTCGTAGCGTCACGTCGGTTCGTGTGCTAGCTAGCCACGGTTGATTTATTCGGAGTTGACCGCTGTCAGTCGGAGGACAGCCGGGCTGCTCCGCTGCTTGTTTGTCGGTAGTTGTACAGTCGCAACGTGGACTCTGTCGCTGGCAGACACGCCTCGTACAACACAGACACCGACTGGCTAGCTTAGCAGTGCTGTTAGCTTATCAAAAGTAATGTCAACACCACTGCCAGCTAGCTAACTTCTCTGTCCAGGCGGGTGACCGAGCGGCTTTCCTTCTACATGCGCAGTTTCTTTAACGTACAGTCACCTCGGGTAGATAAAAATAAAGAAAATGGGGCTCGATATCAAGTGATGTTCTCTCCTCACTAATAGCTAATTAGTTCCAGATGACTCTAATGCACATGTGTTGGTGTGTTTTTCTGCAGCTGGCTGTCGTGGCTGCTCCTGGTAGTTAAAATGGGTGCTGTTTGTTCTTGAGATGTGTAGGCGTTGACTAGCATCCCTCCCCTTGTAAGTTTAGCAAGGCCTCGGTGCAGGAGAGATGCTTGCAGGAGTCCAGGCGGCTAGCAGCAGTGGGCAGGACGTGTAGGTGGGCTGCACATGTACAGCAGAGAACCTCTAGTGTTCACTCAGCTACACACCTGGCCACATCTGTTTATTCATTATCCCACTGTCAAGCATATTTGCACTGCTTGGACTGTCGTTGCTCATTTGCACTATATTGATCTGCCATGCCACTTTATCTCATGTTTACGTTTCACTCATTTTTGCGTTTCTTAGTTGCTGCTTGGTTCTAGTTTTGCCTCCTTTGTTTTTCGTTTAACAGATTTTTGCTTTCTAGATCTTAATTTACTTAGCTTGTGCCTTTTCGAATCTTATTTTTTATATTGTATATCTAAATTGACATTGTTTTTTTAATTTCAGAACCTTCTAAATGTTTATTTAATATCTAGCGTTGCACAAAGACAGAGTAACATAATTTCAATCCTTCATATCCCATGTAAATATCGAAGAATTGACAGTCAAGCTGAATTTGACTGATGATGAATGCAATCTTAGAATCATTTATCAAGCAACATCTTCTGGTTGCAGTTTCTGTTTTGTGACATTTTTCTCATGTAGTTCTCTGGGTTTTACTCTTGAAGTCGACTGATATGTAGTATTCAGCATCAATGCCAAGTAGTAGTAGCAAGGATATCCATAACTAAAATTTGGAACCAATATGTAGAGCTAGAAATGGTTCTTAAACCACCTGTTAATTTCTTAAAAAAATCTAAGCAATAGGCCTTCAACGTTGATCATTTAGTTAGATTTTTGTCATAGTGGTTAAATGATTACAGGATCTTGTTAAAGGATATAGAAATAACAGCTAAAATCATGTTATTTTGTACATCACTTGAATAGGTAATCCAAGCTGAGTGATCTGTGCAACAATGCCTTAAAGATGTGAAGGGAGGACAATCATCTGCTTAACCCTCCTGTTGTCCTCATTTACGGGCACCAAAAAATATTGTTTCCTTGTCTGAAAAATAATCCAAAACGTCAGCTATAAAAAATTCCCCAAATTTCTGAGCATTTGCAAAACCTTCAGGAAGAAAATTCCAATAATTCTTTAAAAGTTTCCCTTAAAAGTTTTATTTTAAAAAAAATCCCCCAAATTTGGCAAGAAAATTCTTCGAAATATTTTTTAAAAAATGACTAAAAATCTTCCAAAAAATCCTAAAAATATCTAAAGTGATTACATATATGTATCAGGAAAACTTCCAATATTTTCTTTAAGAACATTCACAAAACAATCAACCAAAATCCAGTGAATTCTGCTGTGAATGTTCTTAAGAAACATTTTTAACAGTTCTTTTGTTCCACCAAAAATGTTCAGAGAGTTCCCAAAAATGTTGAAAATGTGGACATCAGAAGTTTCACTGTGAAAATATGTTTTCTTCCACATTTTCAAACTTTAAAACGGGTCAGTTTTGACCCGCAAGACGACACGAAGGTTAAGGAAGAGGGATGTGGTGAGAGAACGATTGTGAACTAGCTTGAAACCAAAACAGCAAAGTAGCTGTCCATTGCAACCAACGCAGAATGACTCCACCATGAACCACATAGTTGTCACAATAGTCTTAATAATTTTTGCCAAAGCTGTAGAAATTTAAACAGCACAAACTCCAACGTATAACTTCATCGAAATTCCTGTTTTTGTTTCACTGATGTTTAACAGTGCTGCATTGGTTTCGATTAGGTACCAACATTGCCAACTATTTTGATCGAAAATGTGTAAATTCTCCGATTTCACTTTCTTTAATTTCTATTTTGTTTCCTTGTTTTTATGACTAAGCTGAACATCTTTGTGTTTTGGACAAAACAAGACCTTGTAGGAAATGCTGATACACATTTTCCATCATTGTCTGACATTTTAAAGCCAAACAATCAATTAATTGGGGAGAAAAATCGACTAGTTGCTTAATGAAACAGCCTGTTAGTTGTATCCCTAATGTCTAATTTAAAAAGAACTTTTAAGCATTTATCTTTGGGTGTTGATAGGCTATAACTTTGGACATATAACTACGGAATTATAGAGCTCATTAAATTCCTTCATATCATTTAGAGAGGCAGCTGCATCAGAGACAAAGTAGCACACTCGTAAATTAATTTATTTAGAAGTCGGTTTTAAAAAATGACAATATTGATAATCAGAATAATGCTAATATATTGGTGCTGATAAGATACTATATTTTAGGCCAAACACTTGATCTATTACTTAAGAAAATTATCGATTTGTTTAATTATTAATTAAAACTCTCGTTAGTAGCAACCAGAATACCTGATCAGATGTGTCTTTGCATTTGTAGGATAAGACAGCGCTCCTGACTGCATATCACTCTCCTTCCATCCACCTTCTAGCAGATCCAGGGAGAGGAACCTGTTTGCTTTCCACTACAGGTGCAAGACAATGGAGATGAAAGTCGACCAGCAGAACGAAGACCTCACATTCAGCAACACAGACACTAATGGTAAGATCACACGCGTGTCCATTTTGCCAGCCTAAGTCATTCATAAGCTTAATGTAATCTGTATCAATGAACCCGTGCATTAAGTAGAAAATGAACCGAGCCCGTCTAGTGTTACAACCAGCATGAAATACAGTGTGTGGATATACCGGCTAATTAGTTCACTCAAGAGAGGGAAGAAAAAACTGAACATTTCTGGCCTGCACTACATAGCATGTGGACATGTCAGATGGTTGAGGGATTCTCCTGTCCAAGATACTGCTGTTCTGTGGGTCCTGAGCAGATCTGCCCGTGTTTTAATCCAGGAAGGGTACATGGTGGTGCTGGACGTCTTCCAGGATACAGTTGGCTGCTAAATGAAACCCATTCTTTGGGTGGAACATGCTGTAGACCTCGCGCTCGCCATGTATTTATTTTTGCCACTTCTGTTAAGTCTTTAGAGGCTGTAGCCAGTAATGTTAATTTGGTTCCCTTTGGTGTGTTTTTTTTTTAAGCTAGTATGGTGACGCAGTGGAAAAGTTTTGCCATTGTGTGAAGTATTTTTATGCAAGATAATTACATAATTTTCTCTTTAGAAAAGTGAGATAATCCTGATAAAAAGTTTCAGGAGTCAAAGATGGTGTGATATCCGGCTGTAGCCAGGGCCCAAAGTTACTTATTTAAGACTAGAGATAGGCCGATTATCGTCCTGGCCAATTATCGCGGCCGATTCTTCTGATTATCAGTGAAATATTATCTGATTATTGATAAGTTAAATGTGCTCCTTCAAGTCTGATGCAAACTCTGTGGTCTGACAAATGTCTCTCAAGCAGAGACTGTAAAAACTGAACAAATGTCGCCACAAACAAGGAAATGAGCTGCTCTCACAGTGGTTAAGACTACGCTAACAGCTAGCAGCTAAGCTTAAAGGCAGCCACAGACTACCCTGAAACAGAGTCTGGAAAACAATAAATATTAATGCTTCAAGATATGGACTTTAGTGGGCATTAGAAGTGATACAACAGTGAAAGATTAAGAAAATAGGGAGCAGACAGAACTAGACAGAGCGTCCTAATGTAATCACTCCTGTTTCTTATTTACATATTCAGTTACAGTCACCCTTGTTATTGAAGAAGTCTAGTTATGAATGACAGGCTCCCTGCCATCACATTTAATGTATATCACTTCCAAATTTCGTTCTGTTCTGATGACCAATAGTCTGTATCGTCCCTAAAAAAACAAGCAAACAAAAAAAAACAACCATATCAGTCATTCCCTATTTTCATCCTCATAACAAACCTTTATGGTGTTTTAATACGCTGAAGATATATCATAAGTAAAATCAGCCATCAGTACAATCAAAACTTCAGTAACTCAGAGTAGTTTTACAGATTTGTGGGTGAGCTGGTGTGCTGTGCTGCAGTGGGTGCAGTTATATGTAAGTGAAGGATTATTGAATTCAAATTTTGATACACAGAGAGGAGCTTTTAAGTGTTTATTCAATAACCGATGGACTTTAAAGTCATAACTTTGTGTTCTGCTGTAACAGATGAGAGGAGTTCAGACGGTCCGGCTCAGATTTGAATCTTCTTCCCCCTCAGGTAAACGCCCAGCTGAGGACATGGATGAAGAGCAGGCCTTTAAACGTTCACGCAACACAGATGAGATGGTGGAGCTGCGAGTGCTGCTGCAGAGCAAAGTAAAGACACATCGGGTTAACACCATCGTTGGGTCACACTGCTGAGTTTTTCCCCCCATTGATGGAAGCTATTTCTTCTTCACAGAATGCTGGTGCTGTTATTGGAAAGGGTGGCAAGAACATAAAAGCCCTACGCACAGACGTGAGTAAGCAGATAAAAATCTCCAAATGTGTCCGCATGTGAGGAAAAAATTTAGTTTGCTCATGCCCCTTTTGTTGCAGAACCTGCATAGGTCTTGTTTGACCAGTTTTACTTGCTATTGAGATGTATTGACACTGACAGGATCCACATCCAAATTCCATTTAATTCAAATCCATTTTCATTGGATTCACACTGAAACAGTCCCAGATTCCTCAACAGCAGTTTTAGTGTAAGAATTGACATGCACTGTTACACGATGGAACTAAGTTGGCTCATGTGGACCGAGCAGGAAGGCCTTGATAGACAGTAAGTTTCAGCCTGATTCCAGTTCCCCCTGACAGTGTATTTAACCTTGAAGTGACCACAGGTGCCTGAAAGCCTGACTGGGAAGTCTTTTTTTCAGGGACGTAAATCTTTGTAGAGCTCCAGACTTGCTTATTGAACGTAGTCTTTGTCCAGGTCACTCTTCCTGTTCTTCTTCACTCACTACAGTTTCAAGTCTCTCATTTCACTTTTGGGACAAAGTGTAGCGTGTATTCAATTAAAAATGTATTCCTTCTCCCCCTCTTCCTTCTCCTTTACTTTTTTGTTTTTTATTTTTGGCCACCTTCTTCCGTTGCCCATGTACTGGATCGACATGCCCCTCCTGCGTTGCCACCTTGACGTTGGCCCAACCTCGCCCGCCCCTGAACGCCGCGCCGCCCACCTGACACTCCCGGTTGGCCCTGCCATAAACCGTTGCCCCTCCTTAATCGGGCACCTAACTTGTGATTGAATGCCCCCGCCCAATGCCAACCTCCTCCACCACAACCACCTCCACAACCACCATCACCACCACCTCGGCCCATGCAGTACAATGCCAGTGTATCAGCCCAGACAGCAGTGGCCCAGAGCGGTATGTCCCACCAGTTATTGCCTCACTGCCTGATTAGAACAGTGAAACACATGTCTTTGATAACCTGCCTTCTGTTTCGTTTAACATTTTTTTATCTACATGACAGGTATACCCCCCCCCCTTCTCCCCCCAAACACCCCCCTCCTCCACTTGTAAGAGACGTGTATTGTTCTTTTTGATTTTTCTGTCCATTTTCAGCATCTCATTTGGAGTTGGACTTTTTTGTCATTCCAGTTTATTGTCCATGCAGAGAATCACTGACAGCCCACTGCCAAGTAGTTGGTATTTTTTAGCTTTGCAACACAGCAGCTGGATGTTGTTTTCGGCCCTTGCTGTGGTGTTTGATTTTACCATGAAACTTGTGGAAAGCAGACATCTTTTTCTCACTCTGTCCTCGAGAAGGGTATGTCTGGCAGAGCCGGAGGCTGCATGGAGAGGGCTGCACAATTCCGGTCGCGCATTTAGAGCGTTTTTTAAAAGTTACCACAATAGATGATGACTGAAGTGCAGAAGTTATGGTTTAAATGCAGAACTTATGGCTTTAAAGGATTGTTTTCACTCAAATTTACTTAGAATTTAAAAGGTTTTTCAAGGAGTAAGCCACTTTCATTTTGGTCCCAGTAAGTTTGTCTAAACAGGCTGCACTTTTCAGGGACCGACATCAAGTATTCCACACAAGTACTACTTCATTAGCCTACCTAAGATTTTAAAAGGTTTGATTCACCCAAATAGCACTTATTACAATATCATGACTGGGTTGCTATGGACTTGTGTTTTAGCAACTAATATTTATACGCCTTGTGTTTCGAGAGACTACTGCTTTTTATTCGTGAAGGAGGTGTGGCCAACCGATACCAGGGAAGGGGAAGTATGCTGTGGAGTTGCCGGGAATTGTTGGTTATCGTTTGACGGTCCTAGTGACGATGAAGTTCCGAATCCCTGTTTCATGACAAAGCCTGGAATTAATTCCTAAACAACTGTCATTTGGACAAATTGTGAAATTATCAAGGTAAATATTGGATATTATGTAAAGATCCTTTGTGGTGTCGGAGATCATCAAACAGCACAATCTGAAAGGTTGGAAAGAGGCAATGCACATGCAGGGTTTCTCGCCAGCGCATTTCAGCGTAACGGGCCATTACGCTGTCAGTTTAAAAGATTACGCTGTGATTAGGGCCGCTACGCTGTTATTTTGACAGATAACGCCATGTGGCGTTTGTTTTTACGACTGGGTGCCTATCTAGGGTAATTTATGTCTCCTCATCTCAGCCGTACTTTCCTGTCGATTGACCCCTTCCCATCTAAAGTTAAGAGTCAGACTTAAAGTTCTACCTTATAGGCAGGCGTCATTAATACAAATTTGTTCTCCGGTGAAGTTGTATCAAGATGGAAGTCAAAAGAGTTGAGATATCTGCTCTACTTCGTGCTGGCCACAACAGGTCTGACAGAGCCAAACAGCTGAACATCAGCCTGATGACCGTCCACAGAGTTGCGGAGAGGCTCAAGAATGGTGAAGATCTTTCAGGTTTTCACCATTCTTGAGCCTCTCCGCGACTCTGTGGACGGTCATCCGGCTGATGTTCAGCTGTTTGGCTCTGTCAGACCTGTTGTGGCCAGCACGAAGTAGAGCAGATATCTCAACTCTTTTGACTTCCATCTTGATACAACTTCACCGGAGAACAAATTTGTATTAATGACACCTGCCTATAAGGTAGAACTTTCAGTTTGTTTAATGGAATTTTTCCCTCCGACATGTAAACGTCTCTAAAGATCATGAAACCGAGTGTAACAGAGCTTTTGCAAAGCCCGGTATATTTATATTTATTTCATACAATAACATTAAATAGAAATAAAAGAACCCTTTAAGCTTCAGTGTACCGCCGGCGGTACACCTACTAATTTGCATAGGAATTTCAAGAATGTCCGACGGGTGCAAACGCGATTATACAAACACTATACACCGATGGAAAGCTTAGATTCTCATGAATCCGCCGGTATAAACCACTTTCAGATGCGATTACCACAGCGGGTGAGAAAAACACATTTGTCCGACAAAAAACAAATATTCATTCCATCCGTTCTCTATAGCACGGCTTCAAAGCACACAGCGCGAACTCACATTTCCGGGTTTATTATTAACACACAAAAAAAGATTCCACAAAAAACGGCCATAATCCAAACCTTTTACATCAGATGACACAAGCCAGTAAACTATTTTGTCCAAAACATGTCCTGAAGTCGGTATAAAATCGCCCGAATCGGTCGTTTTCAAGGAAATGCACCTCCCGAATGCGCGTCCAATATTCCCCGTATTTTTCGTAATTTTTTATTTAAAAATAGAATATTAGCGATTTTTTGTACTGGAAACGGCTGGAATTGACTGAAGCTTAAAGGGTTAAGTACACAAACACACAAAAGTAAATTAGCTCTATGACTCCCTGTCATGCATAAATACAAATGTTTATAACATTAAACAGGCATAAATACAAATGTTTGTAATGTTAAAGATGCATAAATATAAATGTAACGTTAAACAAGCAATACGTTATAAAAACAAACAGCCCTCTCCTGCAGCCTCAGGCTCTGCAGACGCATACTATTGCTGTCCTCTGTGGCCCAACTGGCCCCCCCCTCTTTTACCTCCAACCCCTCACCCACCTCCTCTCCCCCACTGTTTTCAGCATCACTGTCCATGATCTCAGAGAGAGCTCCTGTCTGGAGGAACCCCCCTCACCCCTCCGCCACCTCCCCCGCTCTGTCACTCATTAATGTCGTCTCTTGGTTTCATTGTGCTGCATCTCCTTCTGTTGAACTTCTCTCAGGCCACATCAGATCAGAGCTGCCTGCCAAACCTTTCATAACCCTCCCACCCCGCTCCTGTTCTGTGCCACAAAGTAGTCTGGTAACCACTCGCATCTTCTTCCCCAACCTCCCCCCCACACCCCCTCTGCTCTGTCACTGTTTCCTACTGCCCACCTCGTCTCCTCCTCACCTCAGCCCCAAGCCCCTTTCCCCACCCACCTCTCCCCCTCTTCCCCTCAACCCGTTGGTCACAATGAGAAGGTGTGCTGGTGGCCCAATTTGTCATGGCAAGTGATTGTTTTAGTTTGTTCCTTTTCCCCAACTTGCTGGTGGTGGGATGGTTATAGAAGATCTCTCTCTCTTTCTCACACCCCACCTCCCCCAACTCTGTGTGTGGCCACTCTCACGTTAATTTGAGCCGTTCTGAAACCGCCCATCCTCTCAAGGCTTCTCTTACTTTGAAAGTGATATTAGATTCAGTGCATGTCAGCTGCTTATTTAATCAGTAGTGTTGGGAAGAAGTTATTTTGGGTGAATGCTGCAGTCTTGATTTTTTTTTTTCCCTTTTTAGTTAAACCTTCGTGAGTCTGTTCGTAACTGTTTGCTGGACTGCTTCTCCTGTACTTTTTTTATCAGGTTGTGCTTTCTGTTCTACTTCTTGTCCTTCTTGTAATGTCTTGCTTCCTTCTGGCCAAAATGATTCCTGACAGGATCCTGAGTGTGAATGCCAGCATCGACACCATCGGAGAGATTCTGCTGAAAATCATACCGACTCTAGAGGAGGTAAGCTGCCACGCTGGTTTTGTGTATAGGCAGAGATCCATACAGGACAAGGATGAGAACAGTAAAATAAGAAGGTTTTTGATGAAGTATGCAGCATTTGGAGTTCACTTTGTTTTGGAGTTCTGCACAAGCATTCCTGTGTATGCATGTGCCATCGCATTATTTCACTGATTAATGGTTCGCAGCGGTAGCACACCTTGAATCATGGCAAGGATGAAGAAGGTTGTCAACCGGAAAACGGTCAAGTGATAGAAGCATCATGAATCAGAGAACATAGAGACAATAAAGCTCTGTGTCATCATTTCCAAAAGTCTCTGTTTTTGCATGTCTAAACCAAAACGTGACCCCAGAGATTTGAAACTGGCTCAGGGCAGCAGCATTTCCAAAAGTCTCCATTTTAGAACTCCTAAAACCTCGGAGCCATGTGGATGCATAGGGGCAAATTGGGGAAAATCATGCATTTTATTGAAAAACAGTTTATTGTGATATAGCCTCGGTCTTGCTCTTTCTTCTTTTGTCCATGCTAGTCAAAATAATCAGCTTTTTATCTGACGTGCCGAGAAGTTGTACTTTTTGTAGAAGTTTTGTACACGTTTGTTTTAACTGCCACTTTTTATCACAGTAATTGGCTTATCTGTAGGCCGTCACATAAATTAGAGTTGTTTTCTGTGATTTTTTTCCCAATTCATTAAACAAATCTTGATTTCTTTAATGGGCAAAAATGTTGCCACTTCTGTTCTAAAGTTTTTTGTGTTTGGCAAATACTGTAAGATTTATTGAGAGTTCATCTTGTCACATAATCGTCTTTGTGACTGAAAGCACCAGCATTTGGAGGAGCAGTTATTTGAGTCTTTAAATCTGTCTGAAGAAATGTCTTTTAAAACTGGCACATGCTGATTATTCTCTACTGTTTAAAATTAGAGGTTGAGACATTATTAATCTGAAATTCTTTTAATACCATTTTGCTTTGATTCAAGCAGCTTGTTTTAATAGAAAGTGACTGATATTTTGACTGTCTTTCATCACAACTTATTCTTTATCTACACTGCATTACGTTCTACCCTAAAGAAATGTGACTCCCTTTTAAACTTATTAACTTGTTGCTTTATAAAATGGAAAATTCAGCAGTAATTTCAGATTGATGCTCGTGATTTATCTCTTGTGCTTGCCTTCATATTTACAGATTTGCTAATAATCAGTAGGAAGACTTTCATGTCTGGCTGACATCACTGATCGTGTGTCGTTGTGTTTCTGTAGTACCAGCATTACAGTGGGATGATTTTGATTGTGAGCTTCGCCTGCTGATCCCATCAGAGCTTGGGCTGGGGGCATCATCGGGGTGAAAGGTGCCAAGATAAAGGAGCTGAGAGAGGTAGGACAGAGTCCAGGCTAGCAGGAGTCCTTACCGTGATGGCTGTGAACCAACAGCTGGCCTGTGGATGAACTGCTAGGATCCTAATTATTAACGATGAATAGTGTGTTTGAACTATTAAAATCTGTCTCCTCTTTGGTTCATGTATTTCTCTTCTACTTCTCTGTGCTTCTGTATGTCCTAGATGTTCCATAACAAATACTTTTTTGCTGCAGATCTAATGAGTTTAACAGTAATGACATAATATATACGCTATTAAAAGACAGGCTGTTTTGCTGGTGGCTATCTCAGTAGCATAGCAATAAAAAGTAGATTTAATGATCTTATTTCTGTGCACCAGAACACCCAGACAACCATCAAGTTGTTCCAGGAGTGCTGTCCACACTCCACTGACAGAGTCGTCTTGGTGGGAGGAAAACCAGAGCGAGTCATTGAATGTATAAAAGTGATCCTGGAGCTGGTGTCAGAGGTGAGTTTACAGCCCTGATGTCTGCTTTTTAAAGGCAGCTTATATTCAGAAAATTGCTAAAAATTACAAAGTTTATTATTGATACAAACTGTAGAAAGAAAATCATTGCATTTTGAACTTCCAGCAGTCCTTGCTTTATTCATCTGTGATGGGCCTTTTCGTGTAGAATAAACTAACTATGAAGTTAAGTATTTTGTGATTAGAAGAAATGTCAGCTGTACCCACATGAACTTCACATCAGACATGAATCCACCGGCCACTTTGCCGCTCTCTTTCTGTAAATGACCATTTTGTCCCTTATTCTGCACGTCTCATTTAACTAATCACCGTAATGTATTGTATGTCCATGTTAAATGTTTTCTGTCTGCTCCATGTAAACACAACTGCAGTTCAGACCAGCACACCTGATAGGTCCCTAATTATAAAAACAAATTAAAAATGCAAGTCATGACACTATTTTAGTTTTTAGTTAGTCTTTAGAGTATTAGTAACATCTTTGGGCGCTTGAAGAGAGATGTACATGTTGATTCTTTTTTTTAATAGTGATTGATTGTTGTTTTTGTATATGATTTATGACATAATTTTTTTAAGTTCCCTCTACTTCTAGCTATTGTTGTGCTAATTCCATGAAGGTTCAGGACTTTATATTAGAGAAAAATGAGCCTACAGTGAGTGAAAATGTGACAGGAGCCAAAAATGCCCCTGACACTGCTTGGAGTTTTAGAGGCTTTAAAGCATCTGCATACTTTATATGACATGCAGTAACGATGGCTTACAGACCAGAAGTCCACACTTTTGCTTGATATATTCTTACTGTATCTTCAGAGTTTTGTTCTTTGTCTGCTTTATACTTATTTTAGAAGATCTAGAATTCCCTTTTCCTTTAATTTGCAGGCACCAATTAAAGGTCGCGCCCAGCCTTATGACCCAAACTTCTATGATGAGACATACGACTACGGCGGTTTCACGATGCTCTTTGAGGACAGGGGCAGACGACCCATCGGTGGCTTCCCCATCCGTGTGCGTGGGGGTTTTGAGCGAATGCCCCCCGTTCGTGGTAACAGACCCATGCCTCCCTCCAGAAGGGACTATGACGACATGAGCCCCGTCGGGGTCCTCCGCCCCCTCTGAGCAGAGGAGGACGAGGAGGAAGCCGAGCACGTAATCTGCCTCTTCCCCCGCCACCACCGCCAAGAGGAGGGTGAGGAGGGACCTGGTTTACTTACAGTGCTTCCACATCTAACCTGTTTGGTTCAGTTAAGACAAACTCTGGGATCGATTTTTGTTTCGTGTAACTTGTGTGACGTTCATTGATTAATTCTGATTATTTTGTAGATTAATTAATTTGTACAAGAAAACAGCAGAAACTGTCAGTCATTGCTTTCCACAGCTACAAGATGATGTGTTTAAGTGTCCAGATTCTTTTCTCAATAACCAAAAGATCTCTTTACTGTCACAGAAAAGTAAAGCAAACACAAAATATTCAGATTTATGATGATGAAATTAGATGATATCGGCAGTTTTTTTCTCAGTAAAAATGTGCTCAAGAAAATTAATCAGTTATCTATAGAATAGTGATGAATTTAAAAGTTGACAACTAATTGATTAATATTTGCAGCTCTAGTATGAAATCTGAGAATTAATCCAAATACAATAATGTCTGTACAGATCTTGGTTGGTTGTAAAAACTTCCTAACCAGAGCTAAAGACACCCATGTATTTTATTTTTCCTTGATATGGATCAAATGAACCAAACAACAGATGTGAAAGCACCCAGATGAAAAGCAGTTAAAATAGTTATTTTTATTTCACAGTCTCTCTCCCTTTGTCTGTCATTGTTTGCAGGGGAGACAGGTTTTCACATGGCAGCTATCATGGCAGCATGGATGACAGACCGAGGTGAGTAGAAATGTCAATAATCTAATTCCTCTTTAAAGCAGAGCAACAGATGTCAGTGGTAGCTGTGCTATAGCAGAATTTCAGCCCTCACAGTTTACGTGTAGTTATCTGCTTGTTCTTTCACAGTCAACTTTATAAATGCACATCAAAGTGTCCTCTAGAGAAACTATATTCATGCGTATCTTTTTGTCTGTAGTGACAGAAGAGGCCGAGGCGACCGTTATGACAGCATGGTGAGTCTTTGTTTACAGTTGCTGCTGCTGTGTGTTCTGTGCAGTAGCTGTTTGTGAATCATGTTTCAGATGAGATGATTGGGATTCCTTTTTCTCAGTGTAGTACAAGTGCAGAGGCATGGACACTGTGCTGCTTTTCTCACTGTGTATGCACACTCATGTAGGCCTGTTGTTGCTTGGCAACAATTGTCTCCTTGGTTACCACAGAGCAGCTGAGTACGTAGTCCAGAGATCCACACGGCTAGCAAATGAACTTGAGCAGAAACCAAAGCAATTCCTGAACTGGTTCCCTACAGGTTTCAGCTGCAATCAGAAAGCAGAAAAATGCATTTGCTCAAACAGATAGCAATGATGGTAATGAATTCCTGACGTTTAGAGTCCTTGAAGAAAACACAAACATCAACCATACATCTCATAAAGACAACTTTTTAATTTCCTTACAAAATGAAAATAGTGACAGATTTAGATTGAAAATTGTAAAACAAGTCTATAATTTTCTTTTACTCATCTCTTTAATTGCTGCTTATAAGTATTTATGTACTCAAATGACCAAAAACATTGAGAAAGAAAAGGTCATATGCAATGTGGCAGCGGTAAGTTACAATCATTGTGCAAACCAGAGGAAAATAGAAGTACAACAATATGTTTAGGCCCGTAAAGCTCAAGTAAAACCAGCACTGTCATGCTGCCTGTTTCAACACTGCATCTGATTAAAATAGAAGCCTATCTGAGCTGTCAGACTCGTGAGACAGAATAGACGGAAAAACACAACTGAAATGCTCCCTTTGTCACAATTCTCTTATTCTTTGCCTCGACTGCTGCAGCTCCAGTAGACTGGGCACTCAGACTGCAGGGCAAAGTGCAGAAGCTCTCAGGTGTTTGACTTGAATGACCGTGTTTTTCTTTCTTTGTGAATCTGGTAAAGTAAGGTTGTGTGTCCACATGTCAGCTCTTTGTCACTGACTGCTTTAAAGCTGTTGACACATAATCACAGATTCTTTTTCTTTTTTGCTGAACAGATGTATCTTGTCATTGTTGTGTTCAGCTTCATCTGAATGAATATTTCCAGAAATGCGTACTCACCATCTCAGGATGTTTTCACAGTTCCTTCGGATTGTTTCAGTGTCCAGCAGCAGCAGGCCTCAGACTTCAAACCAGTGACGTTGTTTTCAGATAAAGTGCAGTGTGATATTTGAAGCATGAATGTCGCTGAGAATGTGCAGGGACTGCTTAATGCTGAGGAGTCTGTACAGTCTGAGCTCCGTGTGGAGCATTTCCAGCACCTTGGTGGATCCGAGCCTCAGATAATTCAGCCCGTTCTTGTTATAACCAGATTGTTTGTAATGTAATACTATACTAAATGTGTGCTTTATGGCTGTGCAAAAAACTTCTGTGCAAGTTCTGAGAGCTTTTTTTGTCTTCATCATGACATAACCATTTTATCTTTTTTCCCCACAATCAATCCTGGCATGCAGAGTGGAGGTGGATATGGTGAGTGTTCATGTAAATACTGCACAGATTTACAGTTTATTCAAGGGAAAATGGTGTCTTCCTTTTTAACCCCTTGATGCCCATTGTCACGAATTTGCATCGTACCACTTTCATTCAGACTGTAGCCCAGATAGCTTATCCATTCCCCCAGTGCCGGTTTGTGCATATTCAATAAGACCCCAGGAACCTTTTGGAAGCACTGGTTTCTCGTAGGACTGGTCGGAGTGGGACCTAATTATTATACATCTGTTCTTATTATATATGTGTAATAGATAAATGAACAGTCTCCACTTATTTTAGCATCAGCAGGAAAGCAAAAACACACAAAAAATTTTTAAATTTAATTGTAAATAAATTTGTGCATCAAGGGGTTAATTTGTTTCTATTTTTAGAGTTTTTGGATATTGTTTGTTTTAAACACGATCTGTTGTGTCACCCACAGACATGTGATACTGGTTCTATTACATAAGAAAGCCACAAGGAAACACAAATGATTTAGTTAATACCAAAAAATGTGCAAGTTACTCTGCATTTTGCTGAGTCACTTCCTGGTTCAGCTCTGTCTTGCTGTACGTTTGGCTTCTTTTTTTTCCTTTTAATGAAACAGATGATTATCAGATTATTTTCATCAATGAGCCTGCCTTTAAAATAGTCCAAAACTACAATGTGTCCAGTTTACTACTATAAGCAACATATAGAACCATAAAGGTTTTGCACTTTTAAAGTGATTAAAAGATCAGAACAGTTAAATTATTAATGTTTTGTTCATGTTTTGATCAATTGATTGATAAATGGCTGCAGCTCTAGTCTTGGGCATTCTTTCTTTATTACTTGTTTACGATCACATGTTCTCTTTTCTTCGTCTCTGGTGTGTTTTCATTTTTCACCTTCTTGTTTCCTTTCCGATGTTTTCAAAGACAACAATTCTTCCTGGGAGCACTTTCAGTCTGGTGAGTCGGGATGGATCATTACTGTCAGAGCGTCTTGTTGTTTTCTAACCTGAAGGGATCGTTTCTTCTTGTCGCTCACTTTCGTTAAAGACAAAGTCCACTCAAACGCCGTGTCTCTTCCTCCCAGGTGGTAGAGGCTCATACAGTGATATCGGAGGCCCAGTTATCACAACGCAAGTCACCATCCCCAAAGATGTAAGTAAGACATGGCTCTTGAAGTTAGCAGTGACAGAAATGATTTGTCACTCCTCATTCTGTTTCCAACTGGCCCGTGTGTTTGCTGTGCAGCTGGCCGGCTCCATCATCGGCAAGGGCGGCCAGAGGATCAAGCAGATCCGCCACGAGTCCGGGGCATCCATCAAGATTGATGAACCACTAGAGGGCTCTGAGGACCGAATCATCACCATCACAGGGACACAGGACCAGATCCAGAACGCCCAGTACTTGCTGCAGAACAGGCATGTTCTGCTCTCATTCCCCAAAACATCACAGCGTCAGCACTGCTGGCCTGTGTGCTGCTCCTCTGCTGGATGGAAACAAGTCGTCTGTTTGATTTTAACCCTCTGAGCCCTTTCCAGTTTCTTTGGGTTTTTTTGCTCCTGTCATATTTTTATTCACTGTGGGTTCATTTTTTTACTGCAATATATATTTAAGTCCTGCAACTTTATGGAAACAGCACAACCATGAATAGAATTAGAGACGACTCAAAAATGTGTTTTTGCACAGTTTTGAATGGATACAGTTACAGCAATCATAGCAAAACAAAAAATAAAGTTAACTGCCTTTGATTTTTTTTTTTTTTTACAAATTTGAAATACACTTAAGGAATACTGGTGTTACAAATACTGGAAAGAAATGATGACTTGATACACTATAAATATTAGTTTCACTGCTCGTCACTTGTCTGCTCTGTAAACACGGCCTGCAGTTCAGCCCAGCTCAGCCAAAATGTCTCCACATTTTTTCATGCTTAGTTTAGTTGCTCATGACTCATTTTTTGATTATTTTTTTACATGATCTGGTTACTACAGATGCTTTATTTGCTCTTTTTTTAACCAGACATGAAGACTGAAGTGATTTTGATGAAATGGAATGATTTGAAGCTTAGATTTTCTTACATTTTCTGATGGAACGACACACATGAGCAGTTCAAGTGCTTGTTTTTACGGTTTCTGTCTGATAGATGTTCTCTTTAAAGATACCATTCTATATCAACCCACCAGCTTGTTTTGGGGCTCAGAGGGTTAATTTTTTTGTTAACTGATATGTTTGTTCTCACATAGTTCCTGTAATAGTGACTGCCTCGGAAGTTGACCAAACAATTCTGAATCAAAACAACAGAGCGGCTCTAGCACAGAAATTACCAATCAACTGATCAACAGAAAATGTGTCTGCAGCTATTTTGGTAGTTGATTATGAAATGATTTCATGGTTGGTCACTGTAAACTAATGATCTAGCAGCTTTGAGCTGTTGATCTAAGAAAAGAAACGATGTAAATACAGTATTTCATCATGTGCACTTTCTCCCCTCCCCTCCCCTGAACGGCTAAGCTGATTTCACCAGTCATATTGCTTCTTGCAGACAGAATTTATTTTCAGCCTTGACCTTGGCATACTTTATAGAACTTACAACTGCGCTCCGCTTGAAAAATGTCTCGGGGTTTGCAGCATCCAGCCATTACAACTCTTGACCCGTGTCGTGTTCCTGCTCACATCAATATTCTAAATGTTTTCATGAAATGTCCTCATCTTTATCTGTGTCTTTTTTCAGCGTGAGGCAGTACTCCGGACGGTTCTTCTAGGAAGAAGGAAGTGAAGAAGAAGAGTGAAGCCATGCTGCCATACTGTTTGCTCCCTCTATTCAGAGCCTACATTCCTCTGCTTTGGGTAGATATGCCCCTTCCCTTCACTAGAACACACTACACCACCTATCAATACAGTGCAATTCTTATTTAGAGGACTTCTGAGAAATCTTAAGCTGTCAAACAGCAAACAAAGAGTCAACAACATGTTCCTGTGCTGGTGTAATTATTATTTTTTTGGCGATTCTTGTGCCGTCACTGGAGTAAACCCACGTGTGATGACTTTCGTTGTTGTGAGCCGCCCCTGGCCCTTTTCTCCTTTATGCAGCATGCAGAATGTAATCTTTTTGTTAGAAACATTACGTGAGTTTTAGTTTGCTTTTTTTTTTTTTCTTTTAACCTGTAAATTTCAAGCACACTATCCAAATGAAGTTGCATGGTCTTGGAACGGTTGAAGAACCATTTAAGTACACTTTAATTTGTACACAACCTCCAAAACCCTTTTTCACTGTTAAATGAAGTGCTTTTTGTAAGACGGGCTTTAATGGGGTAGTTTGGGAAATATTGTTATTCAGTCTTTGAGTGGAGAAAATGGAGATACTCAGATGTGGAAATGTGTTTTTTCTTCAGTTAGCCTGGATCTAGGGTGGCTAAAGTAAAAAAGTACAAACTGAGTACCTTTGTGAAGCTAACTAGTTTACGTTGGACTAATATAATAGCAAAATTAAAACTAGAGAGTCACTGACCGCAGTCTTTACAGTATATATGAAGCTTCACACCGCAGACAGGCTGCTTTTTGTAGCTGAAAAAGGTTATTACATAATCCACCTCTCAGCCTCTCTGAGTTGATGATCTCCATCAGAAAAGTGAATTAACTTGTTTCCCAAAAAGTCCAACTCCGCTTTAAGTTGGGATAAATGTACCAGTGTGGTTATAGCAAAAAGAACATTTTTAGAATTTTTGTCTTTCATTGAAAGACAAGGAGTTGTATAAAGTGTGTGTATGTATATATAAACTGTATATTTACATAAAAACAGTCATATCATGAGTGATTAAATTGGCCCAGACTGCTTAATCATTTTTTGAAAGAAGATGGGGCCAAAAGATAGGTTTGGTATTCTTTTGTTCTCTTTCCATAGATTCCTTTTCTACCACTCACAGGGATGGACTCGCTGTAATGCAACCTTAACGTCTGATCTGTTGGATGCAGTTATTCGTGCATTACTTTTGACCCTTCATAAGCCTTTTTTAAAAAAATTTGAAATGATCTCTGAAGATGCAGTTTGATGTGAAGAGCTTTGTGAGTCCATGGGTGGTGATTTCTGTACCTCTGTGTCCGATATCTGTAGTAAATGCAGGTGTTTAGTAAATAAAGTCTGTGTTACAGTTCACAAAATGTGTGCTCATTTCAGTGGAGATGCAGAATACACCCCTGTGTAGCATCAGGTAAATTAAACCTTTTATGACCTCATAGTTATTGCATTACTTCTAAGCTGAACCATATGATAGTTCAAATGAAAAAGTAACATTTTAGATTTGCTTTATTAAAAATACAGCCTCTATAGACGGCGACACATGTCCAGGTCATACTTTTCTTTTTTTCTTAAGCAGCTCTTGTGTCATTTTGGCCGTGTGCTTTGGATCATTATCATGTCAGAACATTCCTTTTCCTCCAAGCTTCGGCAGACTGGGAGTCTCCTTGTCAGCCAGTATTTTGATGCCTTTACAGGCATGCATGGTGCCATGATGCAGCTCCATATCACCATACTCCCACCTCTGTGCTTCACTTTTAGGACTAAGTATTCACTGTTGTAGCGCTGATCAGGTTCACATCAAACATGCTGGATCCCATATGAGCCAAACAAATGTATCTTGGTCTCAGCTGACCAAAGAAATTGCCCCCGATGTTTGTTTAGTAAAGCTTAGCCTTACAGTTTCAAGCAGCCAGCAAGAGGATGTTTTTCTTGGACACCATCCATAGAAGTTGGTATGATGTAATGTCCTTCACACAGTTTAGACTTGCAGATACTCAGATTTTTAATGACAACCCCTATGTCGAGTCTGAAACACTTGGATGTGCCTTTTGCAACTAAAGATTATGCAAATTGTCATGTGTATAATTGCTTGTGGCCTCATTGTAGGTGGACGGTCACCTCAGCACTGATTAGTGGTACTGAGGTACGTTTTATACCCCCTGATTAGTCCTGCAGCTGAGTTTCCACTGAGTTTTACTTGATTTTTCTGTGTTCTTTTCCCCCTTTCTGAATCAGACAATCAGACTTTTGGATTCCTCTGTCAGTTTTATTGTAGTTTTTCTATTTTATTGTGATGCATGTGGAGCCATGATGCAGACATGCAGATAGACAGGGAGCCAAATTCACTGGATTTTGGTAGATTTTTTTTTTTTGTGAATGTTCTTAAGAAACATTTTTAACATTTCTTCTTCCCACCAAAAAATGTTCAAAAATGTTGAAAATGCGGAAGTTTTCACTGTGATTATATGTATTTTTTCCCACATTTTCAAACTTTAAAACAGGTCAGTTTGACCCACAGGATGACACAAGGGCTAAAGGTTTCCCTTAAAAGGTTTAATAAAAAAAAAAAAAGTCCCCCAAATTTGGCAAAAGATTCTTGTAAATATTTTCAAAAAATGAGTAAAAATCTTCCAAAAAAATCCTAAAAATATCTAAAAATGATTACATATATAGCAAAAAAAAACTTCTAATATTTTCTTTAAGAAAAAGTTTCACTGTGAATATATATATATATATATATATATATATATATATATATATATATATTACACATTTTCAAACTTTAAACCGGGTCAATCTTAGGGTTAATGCAGTTACGGGGACGTGATGCGGGTTTAAATCCTTTGACATGTGATTTTTCCACAGGAGAGTGCTCACTTCTGCTGTACGTTTGGAGCTGGTTTGTGTGGTTTCCAGGAAAGGTGAAGTGTGTGAGGCTGCTGCTGCTGCTCTAACTGTCACATACATCCGCAGTCTGCTGGTTAACACAGGAAGCATGTTCCCATAATGTAATAGTGAAAGCCACACGTTTCCATCACAGCTCAGCCCTCCGTCACATGGTCCACTGACGAGCCCAAGTGCACTCAGAGCAGAAAACACACACTTCACATCCAGCTCAGACACTGAAGGATCCACTTCTTGCTCCCGGAGGATGACTTTTACCATCCTGGTGTCATTTTGCAGCGCCGTGAAGTAAATAAAAAAAACAAACTCCGCCATATTCAGCCCACCACGCCCGGAGCTCCGCCACCAGGAGTGAAGACTCGCCGCTAAAGTTGTTTCACAAACTTAATTTCCTCTTTACTGGAGAGGAACAAGGTAATACGAGCGACCTAGAGAGACTTCACTTCCTTAAATTAATACTAAATCTCGTTTCCAGCTTGGGAGGGTCCGGTTTTGCAGCTCGCTGTAGGCTTTTCTGTGGCTTTAACTGTAATCTAGTGACTCACGGAGACTCGGGGCCGACTTTTTCTGTCTGTTTAACCCACATTATGTGTGTGTGTGTCTGCCGGGGAAGGTGAAGTGTTATCCGGGAGTAATGACTCTGAGCTCCGTGGGGGCTTGCTGCCTCAGCCCGGAGGCCAAGGAGGCTCGCAGGATCAACGATGAGATTGAGAGGCAGCTCCGCCGGGACAAGAGGCGCTCCAGCCGGGAATATAAGCTGCTGCTGCTCGGTAAGGCTCCGTACACCAGCCTGTCTGCTGTAATATTAATAAAACACCTTATCATGCACGTAAGTCCTTCACAGGGCTTTACAGTTAAAGGGAAACTTTGAAAACATGTAGAAAATACAACACGGTCAAATTACATTAACCCTCATGTTGTAGTGCAAGTCAAAATGGTTAAAGTTTGAAAATGTGGGGGGAAAAAATCACAGTGAAACTTCTGATGTCCACATTTTCAAAATGTTTGGGAAATCTTTGAACATTTTTAAGTGGAAAAAAAGAAATGTTAAAAATTCGCTGGAGTTTGGTTGATTTTTTTGTGTGTATGTTCTTAAAGAAAATATTACAAGTTTTACTGATATATATGTATAATCACTTTAGATACTTTTAGGATTTTTTGGAAGATTTTTATTCATTTTTTGATTATATTTACAAGAATTTTCTTGCCAATTTTTTTTTAAAAAAATAAAACTTTTAAGGAATTTTTTTAAAAGAAATTATTGGAATTTTCTTCCAGAAGGTTTTGCAAATTTTCATAAATTTGTAGAATTTTTTTTGCTGAATTTTTGTTTTTGTTTTTTTCAGACAGGGACACAATATTTTTTGGTGCCCATAAATGAGGACAACAGGGGGGTTACATTTATTTTAAAAACTCATATAGACAAGTTGAAGATGGTATATTTTTGTAGAATAAATCAAACTGATTGACTAAAGCAGTAGGAAAACAAGTCAAAGATACAATACAGCACAGTCAAATTTAATTAAATTCATCATAATAACGGTACAGACAAGTTGAAAGAAGTATATTTATTAGAATAATTCAAACTGGCTGACTAAAGTGTCAGAAAAACGCAAAAAAGACAAACGTAACCATCGTGAAAGATAACGTAGGCTATAATCAGACTTAGAAAATGTATTCAGGTCTTCTGCTCAAGTAAAAGTCGCAGCATCCCTCTGAACAATACTGCAAAAGCCTTGTATCCACTGTTAAGCTGCTTAAATAGGTGTATAATATATAAAAAGAAAGTCTATTTTACTCTAAATGAGACCATAACATACAAAGTGAACATCACGCAGTGTTGAATGAGACTTGAAACTAACATTTGAGACCATTAACAGAGGTAATAATCAAGCTTGGTCATTTCCTTGGACTACTTTTCTAAAAAGATAAAACAAATAAAATCATGTAAAAGACAAAATAGACTATAATCAGACTTGGAAAAAGTATTCATGTCTTCTACTTCAGTAAAGGTTACGGGATCCTTCTGAAAAAAGCCTTACATTCAGTGTTAGGCTACGTAAATAAATGTATAATGTACAACAAAATGCAGTATTTCAACTCCATGTTTAACCTGTTAATGTAATGTGTAGGTGCAATATGTCATGATCATGTGTAATATTACATTCCTGTCAGAATCATTGACAGTATCACTCATTCCTCCTCTGTTCTCATCTTATTTTAGCTTACTGTTTTATTCTCAGTAATGCATTACATGTAACAGATTATCATAAATATTGTACGGCTCATTGATATTCTACGAGACGCTGCTGACCTCATGTCATTTTGTTTTCCGAGCAATATCTGGCAAAATAATTTCCTTTGTGAGTTTTATCTTAAAGTACTGAAAGATAAAAGTTCCTCTAAATGAATATTATAAAAGCCTGGTATCCAATATTAGGCTACTTTATTAAGTGTATAATGTATTACATGCAAAATGTTCCTAAAATATTGAAAATGAAAGTGTTTATTATGCAGAACGGCCCCTTAAATCTTATATTCTGCATGCTATTCGCTAGTATGATACATAACTCCATAAGATGATGCTGCTCTGCTGTTTTACATGAAACATTGGTGTGTAAAATAAGGGAGTAGAAGGATAAAGTAGCA
Organism: Acanthochromis polyacanthus; assembly: GCF_021347895.1. Classification (NCBI taxonomy): domain Eukaryota; kingdom Metazoa; phylum Chordata; class Actinopteri; family Pomacentridae; genus Acanthochromis; species Acanthochromis polyacanthus. The sequence goes on from NC_067130.1 coordinate 12,986,794, forward strand.
AGAAATTGAAATACTTTTAAAGAACAGGTGTTTCAAAATTATCCCAGAGGGTAATAAATTTAGTAAAGAGCTCTCGAAATGTTTCATTTATTTCTCCTGGACAACTGTGGGACTAAAATAGGGCTCTTTTTTTCTTCTCCGGGCCAGAAATATGCACGAAATCTCAAATTAACCTCATTTTCAATTGCAAGAGAGATCTTGTAAGATGGTTCTCTGATGTTCCCCAACTTTGACGCTGCTTTTTGATCTGAGGACAGAAAGCAGAGAGCTCTCTATGAAGGTAAAATAGTCTGATCTCAGCCTTTACTCTCAGAGCTCATGCTGAGCTCAGACGGAGCAAATAAAGAGCTCTTCACAAGCACTCACTCAGTCCTCATCCACACTTAAATGAATAGTTTTTTTTGAAATCTCAACACACAATTATGCGCACGATTAATTTTTTCATGATAATGTTGTACTCTTGTGGGCTGAGTGAATTGTAATGACAGTATTTTGAATACATTTACATAGTTTCCTACCCCAGTTTACTATAAAATAGCGAACAGAACTTGTCTAAACATAGATGTCACCATCATTCAAAGTGCTTGAATGTGTGATGATGCGTTTGTGGTTGAACGTTTACTATAAATTGTGAAGTAAGAAGCATTCAGGTGTTTTTCTGAGGCAAAAGTGGCAATGCAAGAGTGTAAAAATGCTCTGATACAAATTCAGATTTCAAATTCTGATTACTTCTCATACTTCTTCAGTATGAGAAGTAAAAGTAAGAATAAACATCCTGCTTCAAAATGACCCCGTAACAGAATTTACGATGGATTATTTTATGAAGTATGGGATTGTTAATACTGGTGCATCAGCGTGTAAACAGAGTTTTACTGCTGTAACTAGTGGAGCTGCTTCTCTCTGCTCTATGTCTGCTTTGGTTGTTTAGTCCAGTGTTCTCTGGGGGCTTCAGGGTTTTACCCCTTTCAAGAGTCAGAAGAAAACTGACTCCTGCGATTCATGTTTGCATTAATTCTTCAGACTTTCCACTAATCTTTTGGATATGGATAAAGATTCTATACTTGGTGATATGGTAGCAAATTATCAACCACAATGTGGTCGTGTAATACAGCATACTTTGCTTTATTGTCTGCTTTACTCTAAATGAAACCGTAATGTACAAAGTGGACAACATGCTAGATGAACCCTCCTGTTGTCTTCATTTACTGGCACCAAAAAAATTGTTCCCTTGTCTGAAAAAAGTTCAAAAACTCAGCAAAGTATTCCCCAAATTTATTTTAAAAAAAATTGCAAAATCTTCAAGGAGAAAATTCCAGAAAATCCTTAAAAGTTTCCCTTAAAAGTTTCATTTTTAAAAAATCCCCAAATTTGGCAAGAAATAAAAATAAAAAAAATGTAAATTGTTTAAAAAAATGAACAAAAGTCTTCCCAAGAAAATCCTAAAAATGCCCAAAGTTATTCCATATATATATATATATATATATATATATATAAGTAAAAGTTCTAATATTCTCTTTAAGAACATTCAGAAAAATATCAACCAAAGTCCAGCAAAATTCGCTGCATTTTAGTTGATTGTTTTCCGATCTTAAATAAACATTTTTTTAGCATGTCTTTTATTGTACCAAAAAATGTTCCAAAATTTCCCAAAAAATGTTGAAATTGTAAAGGTTTTTACTGTGAAAATGTATTTTTTTCCCCACATTTGCAAACTTTAAAACGTGTCAATTTGACCCGCGGGACGACAGGAGGGTTAAGTAAGACTTGAAACTAACATTTGAGACCATGAACTGACAATGAAAATGTTTTTTGAGGTGATAAATCAAATGATAGTTCGGTCATTTCCTAGTATACTTCTATACAATCTGACTTCTTTTACAACCAAAGCAGTCGCCTCCTGCTGGACATTAGCAAGACTGCAGGTTTACGTAGCTTCCATCGAGCCTCACTTTTTAGATCAGTAGGCTACATCCGTCTTTTATTTACAGTTTATGGCACCAGCCAAGCTTTGACTGCAGTCTGGTCAGACAGAGGTATTTACAATGTGAGATATTCTGTACACAGATGAGAATGGGGCCCTTATGGGGTTATATCACGGTCCCAAAGACAGCACAAATTATGTTTGTATTCTGTAGTCACTCTTATGTAATCCTGGATTTGCCTCAGTCACTCTACACAGACTTATTTGTAAGCGCTGTGGGTCTAAGGTTTGTTCTTGATGTCAGTGGTTACAAACAGTATGTTGTCATCTCACTGGTGACCCCCTGAATCAGATAAAAAAGCTGAATTAGAAGAAGTTGCAGCATTTCCCCTTTTAGGTGATAATGCTCAAACGGCACTGAATACAGAAGTGAAAGAAAAAGCATGCCTCACGAGCACAGGAGTTTTTAAAGTTACGCTCACCTCATTCTGTTCATCTAGGACGTCTTCAGAAGTAGGCGGTGCCGACTACTCAACCTAAAACCGTTCAGGATGAGCCAGCCATAACCACTGTGACCTCAGTTCACCTTTAACTTACTCACAGGATTGTTGATGCGTCCTTATCTAGTAACACAAATAAAATGTGGACTCCCAAGATGATGCTGTGTGTATTTATCTACCTGGTGTGTCCAGGTATTTTACAGATTAAGATCTTACAAACACAGCGTGTGATCTGTTACAAAAAAATGATGATGCTCTGTTACAGATGATCCTGAAATATTTATCTCCACCCTCACCAGTTACAGCAGTAACATTATACCAGCACAACAATGCACCAGTACGAAACATTTAATAATATATGAGTTTGGGGCTCATGCAGAGTAGGAAAGTCACTGAGAGATGCAGAAGTGCACCAATGATTTGGTGGTTTTAACCCTCCTGTTGTCTTCATTTACAGGCACCAAAAAATTATTGTTACCTTGTCTGAAAAAAGTCTAAAAATTCAGCAAAAAATAAAAAAATTCTGAAAATTTCCAGAAACCTTCAGGAAAAAATTCCAATAATTCCTTAAAAATTTCCCCCAAATTTTCAAGAAAATTCTTGAAAAATGAGTAAAAATCTTCCAAAAAAATCCTAAAAATATCTAAAATGATTTCATATATATCAGTAAAACTTCTAATATTTCCTTTTAAGAACATTCACAAAAAAAATCAACCAAAATCCAGCGAATTTCGCTGGATTTTGGTTGATTTTTTTTTATGAATGTTCTTAAGAAACATTTAACATTTCTTTTTTCCTCCAAAAAAGTTCAAAGATTTCCCAAAAATGTTGAAAATGTGAATATATATTTTTTTCCACTTTTTCAAAACTTTAAAACAGCTCCATTTGACCCACAGGACGACACGAGGGTTAAAGTCATTTAATGATATAAAATAATAATAATTTTACCCTCATTGTTCAAGTCTATTTGTGTGTGCGCTAATGTTGTGTATCTGTCAATGAGCAGGAACTGGTGAAAGTGGGAAGAGCACTTTCATCAAACAGATGAGGATCATTCATGGCCGTGGATACTCTGACGAGGACAAAAGAGGTTTCACCCGGCTGGTCTACCAGAACATCTTTACCGCCATGCAGGCCATGATCCAGGCCATGAACGCACTGCAGATCCCCTACAAGTATGAACACAACAAGGTAAAGCCAGGCGCTTGTCTCGTCTTGATTCTTTCCTTCGCTGCCTCATTTAGACAAATTGAGAAAGAGGTTTTACCGCACAGAAGCATGAGCGAGCTTCACAGAGCCTGACAGCGCCTGCTCTGTGTGTCGTCAGGGCGAAGCACTTCTGGTAATTTGCGACAGTGTTTAGTTTTGAAATCCTGCTGCCAGAAAGTTTTGTCTACATACGGAGCAGACTGTCATTGTGAAGTACACATGATGTTACACTGCAGGCGTGTAAAGGCAGGCACTCCTGAGCCAAGTGCAAGCAAGAGACCGAGAGGAATCTGCCACTGTCATACCAACACCGGGAAGCTTATTAATCACACAATTCCGCTGGCTCACACCACTTTCCAAGAGGAGGAGGGGCTGGACTTTTGTCAGCATTAACCAAGTCTGAGTGAGCATGTGGGTTACAGTGTTTTCTCTCTGTGGGTGAAGTTTGTGTTCTGCTGAGGCTCCCAGGATGGCATTGTTTGTGACTCAGCAAACGGAGATCAATGTAGGAGCTGCTGAAGGTCAGAGAGGTCAGGAAGCCAATGATTGTGTTTTGAAATTAAGAAATCAAGAAACTATAGAAAGAGGAACAGAGAGGAAAGAAAAATGGTAGCAATAAAATTAAATAGAACACAATATATACAGAAATTTACAGCTAGAAAGGAATATATAAACACTGTAGTGCAAAAATGATCCTTGCTATAAACACAGTGGTGCAAATGATAAACGTGTGATGCGACGCAAAAAGCAGAGAATGCTGTTCATGGTGCAAAAAATGACTGTGCATGTCCACTGGGATTCTGTCTGTTGGACGTGTACGGTATCATTTGAACAAAAAAGGCAAGATTCAGGGATTCTTAAATTGTGTTTTTTCTGGTTTCTTTTGCTCCTCTGTGGCAGAAAAATGAATATCTTGGCATAGAAAACAGTTCACATGTTGATCTTTTTCTTTTTTTTTTTACCATTTCCTGACATTTAATCGACCAAACAACAAAATATTTGACTGATTAATCAACAGTAAAAATAATGATTAGTTGCTGCCCCGCTTGCCATAAAAATATAAGAGCAAAGTTGTAAGGAATGGAATAAATTGTGTTTAAATGCTGTAAGATTGAAGCATACCTAAAGTTTCAAAATGTGGGAAAAAAATCTATTTTCACAGTGAAACTTCTGATGTCCACATTTTCAACGTTTTTGGGAAATCTTTGAACATTTTTTGATGTAAAAACCAAAATCCAGTGGATTTTTTGTGAATGTTCTTAAAGAAAATATTAGAAGTTTTAATGATATATATGTAATCACTTTAGATATTTTTAGGATTTTTTTGGAAGATTTTTACTCATTTTTTTGAAAATATTTCGAAGAATTTTCTTGCCAAATTTGGGGTATTTTTTTAAAATAAAAATTTTAAGGGAAACTTTTAAGTAATTATTGGATTTTTCTTCCTGAAGGTTTTGCAAATTTTCAGAAATTTGTGGATTTTTTTTTTTTTGCTGAATTTTTTAGATTTTTTTCGGACAAGGAAACAATATTTTTTGGTGCCTATAAATGAAGACAACAGGAGAGTTAAATAAAGGTCTGTTATGTCACGATCTATTGTCAAATGAGCCACAATGGTAACTGAGCCATGACAAGCTGATGAATTATATGAAAGGTTTCTGTGGTGATATCGAGTCGACAACTGTTAGAGATGAGTGCTTCTTCAGTCGTCTGTCTGTCAGAGAGGAGAGGTGGAGTTAACCAGACGGACTTGTTCTGTAGCTCAGCTGTGCATAAAGCCACGTATTGTTTTTGCTCTGCTGTTACATCCTCATCTCAGAAGATATTGCTCCCTGTTTGCGCTCATGCGTGATGATCTTTAATTGCTAGAAAGGTGTGACCCAGCTGACACTGTGTGGATCTGTCTGAAGTGAGGTTCAAAAACACAGCTGTGACTGCTACTATCAGCACTGGTGCTGCCAAAGGGAACGATACGAGCAGCTTTGAGATTGCCACTTTAAAATGTAATAAGAGTTTTTCTGTTGCTGTGCTGGAATACTAATAATATTTTGCCTAGCTAGCTCTATAGCGGATGTAAGAACAGAGGTCGACTAGAAACCAGAGCAGCTCTGATTCTTTTTGACGACAGTTAAATAATCAGTAACCGTTTTGAAAGTCGACAAAAGTCTAAATTCTCAGATTTCAGCTTCTTTAATATTTCCTGGTTCCTTTACTTCTCTGTGACAGGAAGCTGGATGTCTCTGGGTTGTGGACAAAGCGAGTCGTCACTTTGGGCTTTCGGAAACACTGATTGACGTTTTTCACCATTTTCTAACATGTTATGGACAAAACAACTAGATTGTTAGTCCAGAGAATAATCAGCAGGTGCATTGCCGGATTGCTGAAAACTTTACAAAATCTGCAGACGGTGTTTTTGAGAAAAATCATGGAGCTGAATTTATCTTAACTGTCTACCGATTGCTGGTAGAATCAACAGTTGTCATTTCAGCTGTGGAAATTTACATTCGCAAAGAGAGAAAGAACCGCTTTAATGAATATCTGTCTGAAATTAGGGACACACGGTTTTGAAAATGACTAAAGCAACATTTTTTGTTAACTGATTGTTTGGTCTATATTACACACGTGGACAAAATTGTTGGTACCCCTCAGTTAAAGAAGGAAAAACCCACAATTCTCACTGAAATAACTTGAAACTCACAAAAGTAACAATAAATAAAAATGTATTGAAAATTAAATAATCAAAATCAGCCATCACTTTTGAATTGTTGATTAACATAATTATTTAAAAAAACAAACTAATGAAACAGGCCTGGACAAAAATGATGGTACCTCTATAAAAGATTGAAAACTATTTGACCAGAGTGACATGATTAACTCAGGTGTGTCATTTAATTGACATCACAGGTGTTTCCAAACTCATAATCAGTCAGTCTGCCTATTTAAAGGGAGACAAGTAGTCACCCTGCTGTTTGGTGAAAAGGTGTGTACCACACTGAACATGGACAACAGAAAGCGAAGGAGAGAATTGTCCCAGGACATCCGAAAAAAAATGATAGACAAACATCTTAAAGGTAAAGGCTATAAGACCATCTCTAAACAGCTTGAAGTTCCTGTGACAACAGTGGCTCATATTATTCAGAAGTTCAAGACCCACGGGACAGTAGCCAACCTCCCTGGACGTGGCCGCAAGAGGAAAATTGATGACAAATTGAAGAGACGGATCGTTGGAATTGTATCCAAAGAGCCCAGAGCAACCTCCAAAGAAATTAAAGGTGAACTCCAAGGCCAAGGTACATCAGTGTCAGATCGCACCATTCGTCGTTGTTTGAGCCAAAGTGGACTTCATGGGAGACGACCAAGGAGGACACCACTGCTGAAAAAAACTCATAAAAAAGCCAGACTGGAATTTGCAAAAATGCATGTTGACAAGCCACAAAGCTTCTGGGAGAATGTCCTTTGGACAGATGAGACCAAACTGGAGCTTTTTGGTAAGGCACATCAACTCTATGTTCATAGACTCAAAAACCAAGCATACGAAGAAAAGAACACTGTCCCTACGGTGAAACATGGAGGAGGCTCAGTAATGTTTTGGGGCTGCTTTGCTGCATCTGGCACAGGGTGTCTTGAAAGTGTGCAAGGTACGATGAAATCTGAAGACTATCAAGGCATTCTGGAGAGAAATGTGCTGCCTAGTGTCAGAAAGCTTGGTCTCAGTCGCAGGTCATGGGTCTTCCAACAGGACAACGATCCAAAACACACAGCCGAAAACACCCAAGAATGGCTGAGAGAAAAGCGTTGGACTATTCTAAAGTGGCCTTCTATGAGCCCAGATCTGAATCCCATTGAACATATGTGGAAGGAGCTGAAACATGCCATTTGGAGAAGACACCCATCAAACCTGAGACAACTGGAGCTGTTTGCTCATGAGGAGTGGGCCAAAATACCTGTTGACAGCTGCAGAACGCTCATTGACAAATACAGAAATCGTTTAATTGCAGTGATTGCCTCAAAAGGTTGTGCAACAAAATATTAAGTTATGGGTACCATCATTTTTGTCCAGCCCTATTTCATTAGTTTGTTTTTTTAAATAATTATGTTAATCAACAATTCAAAAGTGATGGCTGATTTTGATTATTTAATTTTCAATAAATTTTTATTTATTGTTACTTTTGTGAGTTTCAAGTGATTTCAGTGAGAATTGTGGGTTTTTCCTTCTTTAACTGAGGGGTACCAACAATTTTGTCCACGTGTGTATGTCAGAAAATGGTGCAAAATATCCATGTGTGTTTCCCAAAGCCCAGCAGGATGTCTTCAGATGTTCTATTTCATCTACAATCAAAAGAATTACTCAGGTCATCAGAGGAAACTCTTGTGGTGCCGTTCTGTGTAGGACAGAAGTTTCGATGGATTCCTTTTAATCATTTCCCGAAGCAGGAGCTCTGTACACCTACAGCCTGTGGAAGAGCTGCCAGTAAGCCAGCAGAAAACAGGAAAATCAGCTCTTATTATGGGAAGACATATGACTCAAACAGCTCTTTAATAGCACTGGCTTCATTGGAGCCAACAGTGATAGTCAGCTGGTTTAGCCCATTTACAGTGTGCAAATATGCATTTCATAACTCTGGGAATTCCCACAGAATATCAGCTTGTGGATGTTAGTAAAGATGCAGCCTCCAGATCTGCCCTTTATGACTGTAGCAGCAGAAGAACCCATCAGAACTTCAAACACAGCTGCCCATCAACAAATTGTTTGCTATCTTGCACGATAAGGCTGTCGGATAAGTTACACCTCCCCTGTGATCGTGCTGAAGTTTCAGGCTACAGTAACTGAAAGTAAACAGACTGTAATAGTTCAGCCATAAATGACCATTAAGGCACTCCAAGCAGCTTGTGCAGAAGTGTTTTCTCTGGCTGAACGCTTTTACTGTGGGTCCACACTGCAGTAATGGGATGTGCAGTCAGGGAAAGATCAATTATTAATCAGAAACACGTGACGCTGAGATGGAGAGTTCCAAGATGACATAGCAGCATTTGTGCTCGTTTTAAGATGCACAAACACGAGCTCATGTTCTGATGAATCACTCCTCATAAGTGTTTCTAAAAGTGCCGGGCTGTGCCACTAACTTCAGTGTGTCTTTCTGTTCTTCAGGCCAACGCCAGCATTGTCAATAAGGTTGACGTGGAAAAGGTTACGACATTAAAAAAGCCATACGCGGACGCCTTAAAGAGCCTGTGGAGCGATCCGGGCATTCAGGAATGTTACAATCGAAAGAGGGAATACCAGCTGTCCGACTCCGCCAAATAGTGAGTGTAAACAGCGACCAATCACTCAGCGCACGAATAGTTTCCAGTGTTTCATCTGCCAGTTGTGTCTTTAATGCAGCCCCAAGCTGAAGTTATTCCATTTAAGGTTGTTGACAAAAGGCTTCAAAGCAAAGAAACACCATTTAAATTCTCTGTAAATAATTAATGACGGTGAAGTGGCTGAAACCGAAACATCCGCCTTGACGATTTTACAGTAAACATTTCCCCTCTGTCTCTCTCCTGGTTCTTCTTAAGTCTAAGTGGTTTTGATTTTCACTCCTGACTTCTTGTTCTCTGCTGTTAGCTATCTGAATGACTTGGACAGAATCGCCGAGGCTGCTTATCTGCCGAGCCAGCAAGATGTCCTGAGGGTTAGGGTGCCCACCACGGGTATCATAGAGTACCCCTTCGACCTGGAGAGTGTGGTGTTCAGGTGAGTGTCTTTGTCGTATCAAATGTTCTAGTGGTTTCATTGAAGAAATAGAAAATACACAGATGAGCAGAAGAGGCCAACACAAACACAATATTGATTTACTCTATAAAGTAACATGTTTTCTTGAATTTTTATTGAAAAAGTATTAATAGTTAAAACCCAAATCTGTCTGTTGGCATACAGACATTGTGTTCAGATGGCTTTTAAAAAGTCTGGACAGCAAAAAAGAAGAAGAATCATTTTTGGAAATTGGATCTAAATCACAGTGGTGGTTTGAAATTCATTTCCAGTCGGATTTCAAACAAATCAGATTGCGAAGCGACGTGATCATATTGCTTCACTTGCAAGGAGACACAACGGCAACAATGCAACCTCCAGAGAGACGGAAGTACTGAGCCGAGTCCGTGATCCCATTAAAAGTAAATTATCTACCGAGGCGATCCAGTGGCTGAGTGGTTCATGCGCCACATGGGCAGGAACGCTGTCTTTACCTATGCTTCTTATCTCTCCACTGCTACGATCAAATACAGGCACAAAAAAGCCCAAAAGTACCAGTTGTCTTAAAAATATTTTGTCTGCTGGCGCTTTAGTGGAGTCTGGAAGAGAGGTTGTCTGGACACATAAATCAGATCACTCGCAAATAACAGTGTCAACAGTCCATCCTAAAAATCTGATTACGATGTTCTGGTGAACAAAGCATAAATGTCAACTCCTATTAGTGTCTAGCATTGGAACAAGGACCCAAGCAGGCATTCATGGTCCCCAGAGCCCACTGGATCAGAAGAGTCTGGATTAGGAAACCCTGTGTTTTATGATCCAGGATCAGGTAATCCATCTTTTTTTTGTGCCAGTTGTCAAGATTAACCATTACTTGGGCTCATAAAATCCCTCCTGAATCCACCATTTTGCTGGGATCATGATAGTTCCGTTTATTTTGGATCACAGCTGAGCAGCACATACTGAAGGTTTGACCCAGATCAAAACCAAGACTGGACAGTCCTTTCTTTCTTTTGAAAATCCTATTTTCAAGATTTGATGCAATGATTTTGCTGAAAATTGATCATATGGCTGTACCACGAAGCCAGATTAGTGGGTTAGTGAGGTATGTTAGGCTGAAAGTCAGAGTTTATCATGACTGCTGTCTTTATCCTGCGAGATCTCCATGGTAACTTCTGCTGTGGAGCTAACCTGGTTGGGAGCTGGTTATGTGTTGAATATTGGATTTAAATCGGCCTTTTAACAAATCAGTTCCTCACCATTATTTATGAGCAATACAGATTCCCAGCTGAGGGAATGTGTTTATCTGCTAGCATGTTGAGCTGTACTTTACTGAAACCACAGAATGAAGCAGTGTAGTTACAGTAGCACACACTGTATGCATGGTGTTGCCATGGGAACCAGACATGTATTTAGTTGGTGATGCAGAAATCGTATGAATATGTTTTTATGTTTGGTCCTGATTTGCTGCCAAGTCCATTTACACTGCTTGACCACAGATTAGAAAACTGATTATTCTACTGGTGTTTATTACAGAGAATATCAGTAACAATAATTTCACTCTGATTTGGCCTCAATATAAAGTGATATCCTGCATTATGGGACAATATCAGACATAAATGGACTTCAATACAATATATTTAAATATATGAAGTCTGAAGTTTAGCAGCTCTAATGTGCAGCTGTCAGTTAGAATGATCAGTATTGCAGCAGCAGCTTTATACCGTCATACATTTTTATATTTCTCGTTGCGCTCCATTGACTGAAGCAGCTGCACATGATCTATTCATTTTGTGCCAAAAAGAGTCAAATGATACGTTAAAAGCCCCATTTTGAGTGACAACGCAGTGAGTTTGAAGAGCCTGAATTGACAAAGAAAGTTACAAAACCGCCTTCGTTATACCCGTTAACTCTGACTGAGGTTTTAGTTTTTGTCGAGCCGACTTACACAAAGAAAGCCTGTCTATAACATGCTTCGTAGTTCAGCCCTCTGGGCACGTCTCTTTCACCAACATGGTTGTGTTTATGTTGTTTTACAAATTTAGTCCCCCTCAGGATGAAGAAAAGTCCCTAGTGAGTGAGTGAGAACTAATGAGATTCCAGTCGTGCTTCGTGCTACTAGTGCTACCAAGCTAACATAGTGAACAAGACAAACATGACACCCATTGGCATGTTAGCCTGCTCATGTTAGCATTCAGCTGAAAGCACAAGTCTCAGAGTCACTAATGTGGCTGCAGCCTTGTTTTTTCCTGTTGGAGGATCATTATGGAGGAACGAGCTGGAAGCTATTATACCCATTATGTCTTCTGAGCACAGCTGGACCTGATTTGAGAATTCACTGTGGGAGGTCCATGGTATCAGTCTGTTCAGTGGGAGGGAGTGTTTTTTTCTTAATTAATTCAGTAATCATTTTCTGTAGTAATGAATTAGATTCACATTAAACATTACCGTTGAAATGAAGAAATCATTGTGGGCTTAAATACACAGAATTTAACCTTGATGGCATAAAGATAAATGCTGTCATCATGGGAATATTGTAGAAACACAGCAGCCTCTCAGCACATACTAGACAATGATTTAACTCTGTGAAGCCCAAAACCTGCATGCATCTTTAAAAAATAAGATATATTTTAGAAAATTGCCAAAATGATAAATTATTTGGTAGAACCAGAAATTGTAAACAGACATATTTTCAACTATTTGACAGTGTGTTAACTGGAAAATTAACCACATCTGAGCTTAAAATCATAGTATTTCACCAAACTTACTTTGTGTCCTATTTAAAAACATACCATCAGTTTACCATTTGTTAAAAGGGCAACTAAGAAGCCATAACTATCTCAGCTGCCACCAGCAGTCAACAACAACCGTATGACAATAATTCAGTGACAAGTATTAGAAGACCCATCCATCCATCCATCCATCCATCCATCCATCCATCCATCCATCCATCCATCCATCCATCCATCCATTATCTATACCGCTCAGTCCTCAGTCCTCATTTGGGTTGTGAGGGGCAGGAATCTATCCCAGCTGACTTAAGGCAAAGACAGGGGACACTCTGGTTGCTAGTCTATAGGCGCCTTTCCGCAGCACCTACTTGGTTCGACTCAACTCGACTCGGTTTAGGTCGTTTTCCATTACAATTGAGCACCACCTCATCGTGGATGAAGTTGTCATAGCATGACGGCCCGGAAGTCCGTTGTGTGCAACACAACAATGTAGGACATCGAGGCGATGGTTTACCTGCTGCTGTCTGGTTGCCATATTGAATTTATGCCAAATTCTGTGAAGAGCAACGCGCACCGTTGCTGTTAAAAATAGTGGATTTGGTTTTCATGAAGGAGTCGCTCTCGTTTGTCGTCACTCCCTGTCCGAACAGTGGCCTGCACTCTGTAGACGTCACATTATTGACTTGACTCAGCTTGCTTGGAACATCGGCCGAGTAGGTACTAAAATAGTATGGAGTAGTTATGGAAAACCTCACAAACCGAGCTGAGTCGAGCCGAGTAGGTGCTAATGCCAGAGCGCCATGTCACAGGGCTACATATACAAACAAAAAAAAATCACACCTACAGACAATTTAGAGTTACCAATTAACCTCGGTATGTTTTTGGACTGTGGGAGAAAACCCACTCTTGCACGGGAGAACATGCAAACTCTATGCAGAAAGATCCCTGGAAGGCCGGGACACAAAGCAGGGATCTTCTAGCTGCAAGTCAAAAGTGTTAGCCACCAATCCACTGTGCAGCCCCTATCAGAAGGCCATTGTCTTTTTTGTGACTTGTGACAGTATAACTTTTTTATATTCATAGTTGTGCTGTTGTCCATAGAGGTGCAGGACTTGACATTGCATTAAAAATGAGCCTCCATCCAGTAAAATGTGACAGGAGCAAAAAAAATGTCCAGAAACTGTTTGGAGTTCAGAGGGTTAAACAAGCAACACTCTGTGATAGGTTTATAGAGTGATATTAGACTAAATGCCATGTGGTCTTGAAATGCTGCACTACAGTTAACTGCACAGATACAATCTCTGCTCTGCTCTGCCCCTGTTGAGTCATCACATCCACATTACTTCTCAAAAATCTCTTCACCGTTATTAAGAAATTAAATCATTTATGTAATCGACTTAGCGGAGCCTGTGTGTGTGTGGTGATTCTTTTTCACTGACGGCTTAAACCTGTGGCTGCAGGATGGTGGATGTGGGCGGCCAGCGTTCAGAGAGGAGGAAGTGGATCCACTGTTTCGAGAATGTCACCTCCATCATGTTCCTGGTGGCGCTCAGCGAGTACGATCAGGTTCTCATTGAATCCGCCAATGAGGTGAGAAGCAGGCTGCTGCCCACAAAAGAACAATCTCATGTGCTGCTATATGTCTTGTTATTCTGCACTCGGGAGGAGAAAGGGGCTCGCTGCGGGATAATCATAAAAATGACAGGGAGGGACACAAAGGGACATTGTTTGCTCTGTTTAAGGCCAAACCTGTTAGGTGGAAGTGATGACCTAGATTTATAGAGTCCAGCACTAGTCTGCTGTCGCTCTCTTTGTCTTTTGTCTCTCCCTTTTGCTCTCTCGCTCCCTTTCTGGTCTCACTGGTGAAGCCCATCTTGCCGTTCAGTTGCGGCAGTGCCTCTGGTTGACCTGCAGGGGGAGCTCTTTAGTCGCTCTGTTCAGCAAAGGGCGCCTCTCAGCAAAGACTTGTTCACTTGATGAGATTACAGCCAATTGAATTTGCTCACACAGACAATCGCTGCTGAAGTACTGCTGTCTAACAATATGTCTCGTCTCATATTTCTGCTCGTGTTCCTATGTTTTGTCAAGAATCGGATGGAGGAGAGCATGGCCTTGTTCAAGACAATCATAACCTACGAGTGGTTCGAAAAGTCCTCCATCATCTTGTTCCTCAACAAGATAGATTTACTGGAGGAGAAAATCATGCATTCCCACCTGGTCGACTATTTTCCAGAGTATGACGGTAAGCAAACACTTGGCAAAGAACATTAGAATGGTTTAATTCAGCGTCTTTTTTCATTCATTTAGTTTGCGCTGCATATTATTTAACAATAGAAAATAGAACAAACTTCTTCCTACATATGAAGAGTTAAATTGGTCAGCAGCTACTTAGTCTGATGTGATGAACTGCTGGTTTCACCACACCAAGTGCAGCTGTACCAGCATGCATTGAACTGATAAAAGGTGTATTTTCAGGTCTTACAAATTCAGATTGTTCTGTTTCTTTCTCTGCACCCATTTCCATGTCATGTTCTTGAGCTTTTATGTATCTCCTGAAAGTACCACAGTGACTTTAATGTGCAGCTTTTGCGCTCTACTTCCTTCTGATCAGGTCCCCAGCAGGATGTCGAAGCAGGAAAAGATTTCATCTTAGACATGTTTGTCAGTCTCAATCCAATCAAGAAAAAAATCATCTACTCCCACTTCACGTGTGCCACAGACACAGACAACATTCGATTTGTCTTCTGTGCGGTGAAGGACCACATCTTGCACACCAACCTGGACATCTTCAACTTGGTTTAAAAGCGCCGGTGTTGCTGCTGTAATTGAATCGGATGCGTTCAGCTGGTGGTCGGCACAGCTCTGCAGTGGTTCAGTGTGCTTCACGCTGCTGCTGAGCACTATAATCCAAAACAGGAAATTGAGAAGCTACAGAGCTTGGCGTCAAATGACTGTACTACTGATGTATTTCAAATTTTCTTGTTAGGCTCTTTGAAAATGGATGTCTGCAGCTATTATGAAGTGTGACCTGACAATTAAAGAGCTGCCTTGGTGAGGGGTCTATTATAGCATGCACTCTGAAATTTATGGGGCGCTTTGTGAAAGTTTTTTGAGCAGTAACAGCGTAAATGCACATGGATGGATTAAGAGAGGGAAAAGTATTTCAGCGGCCTCAAAAGCCTCTGTGGACTTGCGATGTACTAGGTCTCTCCTTCAGGGAATCTGTGGAAGTGAATGTAGACTAACTGCAATGCAGCACCTCACATCACTAACCCAAGTTGGTTGTAGTTTGTTTTTTTTAACGTTGAAAGCTGTTTGAGATACTCTAAGAGCTTAGTTTGTGTCTTGACTTAAAGGGAATGAGTCATAATTAACACTAAGGACACATGTACTTTATTACATTACTTGCACACTGTACATTTTGTAGCATTACAATTTTTGCTTGACTTCGTTTGATTCCAATCATTTCTGTCACCTCAACCTTCACTTGACTGCCTACAAGGTGTATTTGTCTGTGGTTGCATTTTAAAACCACTTTTTGTGAGTGCAGCATTCACATATTTTTATGTAACTGAACATATTTCAAAGGGATATTCAGATATTTCTTATTTTGTGTCAGAGCTGTACGGTAGAATAGCATGT
Organism: Acanthochromis polyacanthus; assembly: GCF_021347895.1. Taxonomy (NCBI): domain Eukaryota; kingdom Metazoa; phylum Chordata; class Actinopteri; family Pomacentridae; genus Acanthochromis; species Acanthochromis polyacanthus. The sequence continues at coordinate 13,002,532 of NC_067130.1, forward strand.
TCATTCAGTTAAGGGACTATTTGACTGGTTTTCTAAGTAGTTTTATGCCTAAATGTCACGGGCTTATTATAGCTTTAGAGCTCACTCACTATTCATCAGAACACATATTGTACATATTGCATGGTACGTTAACCTCCCAGTGTGGCTGTTTTTCATATTTGTTTGCATCAAGGTCAGTGTTGAAAGGCTTACTGCAAAAAGAGAGAACTGTGTATTACTAAATAATTTCTGAGGCATTAAACTAATGCATTCTTGATCTTCAATCATGCAGTTCAAAGGTATCACATGCATGAATAAGAAGCTAATGAGAGTGTCTCCACAGCACTAATGTTTACACAACCCTTTTTTTTTGTTAAAAGTAATTACAGCCTAATTTGTACGATTTAATTTATGGGTATATTTCACTGTCACTGCAGTATCGTAATGCAGTCTTAGTGTTTTTTTATGTGATTGGATAAATAAACAGTCTGTTCATTTGCTGCTCAGGTTTTCAGTCTTTGTCTGTGTTTACAAATCAGATCCGGCACACTGATGGTTTGCCATTCAAGTGTTTGTCTTCTTGGCTGCAGCTCCATCAGCTCATCTGGAGCCGTGTTAGTCCTGAAATCCTCTTCTGTGAGACATCCATCTGGCCACAGCCTGCAGCAGTAGGTCCATATTTTTAGTCTTGTACACAGCAATCTATGGTGTGGCGAAGAAGCATCATTTTTGGAGGAGGACAGACACTGAAAGTGAAGTGGCAGTTGTACATAGGTCTTGCAATGACGGATTGGAAGGGGTGGAGGTTGTTGGGCAACAAATCCTTGGTCTGTTCCACGTGTAGTCAATTCAGACCATAGACTGTGTAATAAAGATATAAAAATCTTTATCAGGATTTAGCACTTTTTGGGCTGGACTTGAGTACAACAACAGCTTTCGCAGACTCAAATTTAAGTGGTTTATATTATGGTTAGATTGTTCAGTGTGTTGAATGTATAAAATAACAAATCAGCAACTTCAAATGTTCTAATACGCAGGGGCAGATCCAGATAAATTTCAGTGGGAGGGCACAGGAGGGTACAACAGATATTTTGGGGGTGCTACCGAAAAGTTGTAAGAAAAAATGAAAGCTGCAACCTCTCGCTTTTACAAAGTATTTTTCATGTTTTTTTTGCCTCTTTAACCCAGTAGGAAAGCTGTATATGACCTTCTCATTTTGGACTGTTACCGCTCAAATTATGATGGACTTGTTTCCCTGTTCATGTGAATTGCAGCATCATCAGCTGCAACATCTGCCTGTTATGTAAAACTAGTAAGCTCAACGACAGTATCCTGAGGGTAATTAAATGACAGATACTGTGCAAGAATAGCACTATATACAACCCTGTCAATTTCCACTTCTTTGAATGTTTACTGACAATTATCAAACCTAAAATAAGAAATAATATTCTGTACTTTTAGCAACTAGTTCTCAGCTGTATACCAGAAACATCATAGGGTTCTGTATACTAATCAGTCTGAATCAAAATGAGTACTACCTAATACATCACAGGGGGGGTCTGGCACCGTCTACTTCGTAGAGCACCTCCTGTTTTTGCATTCTTCATATGGGATGGAAATAAAGTAACGTTGGTTTAGCACGTCAATCAGAGGCCTGTAGGTGTAAAGCAGGAAGCCCTCCACAATGAGGATGTGAGTCTCCACCTCCTCCTTGTGGTCAGACTTCAGGACGATCTCTCTGTCCAGGGTGTTATTAACGCCATGAGACTTCTCAAACTTCACCAGGTTCTCCAGCCACACGAAGATCGTACTCATCATGGCGTCCATGTCCAGAGCAGTGATGACATCGTACTGCTTAAAACCATCTTCATCAACTTCAATCTGATCTTGGGGCTTGAATAAGTCATCCTGATGGACCACGCAGCAGTTGGGCAGGTTCTTGATCAGGCGGTTGGTGAGGCTGGTTTTCCCGCTATTGGTTACGCCACCGAGGCCGATGATGTACTTCATGTTCTCGGATTGGTCAAAGCTTGGAAAAAGGGTCAAAAACGTCAACAAAAACCGGGTCAGGAGTGATCGGACATGGAAGAAAGCTGAAAAAGAGAAGGTTGCAACAGGAAACGTCAATGACTCGAGTCCTCCATGGCACTTGAGTTTAGTGAGTAAGGTAAGAGCAGAAAGGAAGCTGCCACTCGGACGCAGTTCTTCCACCCAGAGAGGACCTCTTTCTGCTGTCGCTGCTACACATACTGCCCGAGTGCAGGTTTTAGGTGGAATATTCCTTTTAACCAGCCCCTCAGGTCTCTCTGGAATACTCGGTTAAACCAACATTTTAGGTGCATGTCCAGGGATTTTTGGTGGAATGTTCCTTTAAGGTGGATGTGTGAGGACCTTGAAGGTGGAATACTTCCTGAAACTAACCTTTTAGGTCAACATTCAAAGATTTAAGGTGGAATATTCCTTTAAACCAACCTAAATTTCGTGTTTTGATCATTATCAAGTGAGAAACCTCAATCCAGACTCTTCATAATGACGTTTGAGATTTATGCTGCTGTTAGTTTAGTTCAGTCTAAATGACAGAAATCCAGAACTGCAAATTATTTCAGGAAGGTTCTACTATGGAACCAGTTTGACATGTTCAGGTGTTCTTTATGTGAAAATTCAGATTTCAGGTATCAGAAGGTGGTTTTCAACTTTCTTTGTTAACTTTCTGCTTCAACTTTAAACTAAATTTCCTTCACTAAGCCAGCCCTCTGGACTTCCAGTAAGCTGTGTTCCTATTGGCTGTCCAGGTGGCTGCTTGGTGTCATCAGGAACACCTGAGCAGCTCAGTGTCTTCCTGCTTTATGTCTGGAGTCAAACATTTCCTCTGCTTCTCTTCACTGAACTGGGTTTGGTTCTGTTGCTTTAGTTTGTTGTTTAGGCGTTGGCTTGCAGCTTCCAGCAGTAAAATTGACTTTAAATTACACCAGTTAGACTTTAGAAGATCAAATTAAACAGAAGAGACAATAAAACGATCAAAAAGAGCAAAAACAGATAAAGGTCTTAAAGTGTTTTCTAGTCTGATATGAAAACATCAAGTTGTTTCTTCAAACATTTCCTCTTTCTGTGTTTTTGGTTTGATTGTGGACAAATTTACTGAGAACTCATTTCAGAAAACTGCTTTCCAGATAAAGTCTAGTAGTAGTTGAAGGCATCGATCAAACTAATGTTACCTTCTGATCTCCACAAACTTTACTGTTCAGTGAAGAGAATCAAAGTTTGTTCAGGATTTCTAAAGAACCCACAGGTGAAGGTCTGAGAAGAACTCAGTTGGATGGTCTAAATGTGAAATCAAGACTCATGGTCACAAGTTTTAAGGCTTCTGTTAACCACAAAGTTCAAACTAACAGAGAAACTTTTAAAACTTCAGCCCTCAGACTGTCTAAAACAGTCTCACTACTACTATCTACCTTTACATTTACTATGTATACCGTTATTGCAGTACATTCACTCTGTTTCCCCCTGCGTTATTTCTCTGAGTGTCCCTGGTCCCAGAGCTGGATGCTTCAGATCTGCGGTTGATGTTCCACCAACTGGTCTAGTCTCCATCATGTCCACTGTGGGATGCTGCTGCTGACCTTTCTCCAGCCCTCCGCTTCCAACCCCCCTTTTCCACCAGTCAACTCTGCATCGCCCTCACTATACTTGTTATGCTAACTTACATACTGTTTGAATTTTACTGCTAGCTATATATGGAGTATGTTTAATGTCAGAGCCGTACATCATAAGAGTAAACTATGAGTCAGTTTTCAGTGTTAGCTTACACTTTGTTTGTGTCACATATCCTGTCATACATGTATCCAAATGTGTGTTGTGTTTTCCTTGCTTTCCCAGCCCTCCCTCTTCTCCCACCCCTCCCCCTTGCCCTCTTCTGTCCCTCTCAACCCGCCCGGCCAGGAGGCAGATGGGTCCCCCCTATATAGAGCCGGGTTCTGCTCGAGGATTTTTCCCTGTTAAAAGGGTGTTTTCCTTGCCACTGTCGCCTTTGGGCTTGCTCTGGGGGTCAGGCATATGGGTTTTGTAAAGCGTCTTGAGACAATTTGACTGTAATTGACGCTATATAAATAAAACTGAATTGAATTGAATTGATAGTGCAGTCGGACAACGAAGTTGCGTTCAGAGCACCGGAAATCGGAGTACCAGTAATGTAAATTTCCAACGATTATTTTTTTTGACACGGGGTGGCTAATCAGATCACGAGGGGGTGGGGCACTGCTACCCCACGGAAGATCCAACACTGCTGATACAAAGTTACATCAACACATAGCTGCTGATTGTTACACCAGATATTCTCTGCACATTTTTAACAGCATGCTGGATATTCTGACATGTTGTGTTAATGATGGCTGCATCCCACTTCAGTTCTGATGTTGTACTTGATGGTTCGCTGTCATGTTACTGGAACACTTAGTGGAAACGAGTCATCATCTGTGATTTTAGTTCTACCTGTGCTTTTCCTGTGGTGACGAGTGAAAATGTCAACTGTGGAAGAGCTCTATTATGGCAAAACACACATTTGGACACAGACATGAAAATGGCTCTCATCTCCCCAGTCTCCCATCTTCTGTGGTCAATGTGTCTTTTTTTTTCCAACTAAAGAAATTATCAGTCATGTCACATAGAGGTTTGGGAACAGAGAATGGAGGCAGATCAGATTCCAGATGGAGGGTGAGTCCCACCACTTTGGCCCTGAGCTTAACTTGAGTTCAAATTCTACTTCCTTCACCCAGGAGCCTTGCCCTCATGTTGCCCTTTGTGATCTGGCAGAGACACAGCATGAAGGAGCAGAGCATCTTTTTATGCAAAGAGTGCAAAGGGGCACCCCATAATGTCACAGTTCACCTGTCCTGAGGAGTGTGACCGTCTGAGGAAACAGCTGTTTAATGATGATGTCAACAAGCTTATCTCAGGGTAAATTTGACCAAAAGTGTTGTCAAGATCTTTGAAACGCTGTGAGCTTAGCCCAGCTGAGCAGTCTTCAGATTTTAACCTGATAATTACACCATTTTTCAGGTTATTTCATAGTAAAAGGAATATAACGTGTGAGACACTGTGCTCTCGGCAAAAGTTCATCCCAGTTTGTTTTTATGCTCCTTGTTCCACATTAACATCACTGAAAGTGCCACTCTAGTGCTTCTCAAGCGGCATGTCTTGGAATTGGTGTTAACAGCTCACAAAAAACAATAAAATAAGCTTTGATTGCTGCTCAGCCAGCCGTTGCTATGCTTTGTTAGTTCTGTTAATGATTAGAGAGGTCATGTTGTGTACGTAGATATGAGTAGGCATCCAAACACACAACAATATCACTGCTGTGAGACTGTGAAACAGAAAAATCTCCATAGTTTAAAATTCAACATGACAGAAAAATATTTAGACTTTAGTAAAAAGTGCAGACATTTATGAACGGTAAAATGATATTCCAAGGTTTTTGATCAGCTATATTGTATTATATTTGAGGGCTTTAACTCATCAACAGAATGACAGATGAATAGATCTGGGGCTGTTTTAAAACAAATAATCTTACTTTTGTGAATAAAAGCACACTAAAGAAAACAAAACAAAAAGTGAGCATAAGGATAGTCTTCCTTGGAATTTTCTAGTTTAGTTTTGACCATTCATCCTGAAGTATCCTAGGAGTTTCCAGCTTTATGAAACTGCAATAGAATAGAATAGTTTATTTGCATGGATACATTGTAGCTCAGCTACATTAGAATTCTTGGTGTGTTTCTCAAAGACAAGTTTGTAAAATAAATTTAAAAAGAGTAAAAATTTAAACAGCAGCAAATGAGAAGCATCTATACAAATGTACATTTTAAGGAAATAGTAGATGTACATTTTAAAAAACAGAATAAATACTCTGGGTAGGTATTGCACATACTATGGTGTACAAGGGTAAAAATAGCACATGATGCTTGATAAATCCCTCCTGTTGTCCTCCTCTACGGGCACCAAAAAATATTGTTTCCTTGTCTGAAAAAAATCCACAAATTTCTGAAAATTTGCAAAACCTTCAAAAAGAAAATTCAGTTTCCTTTAAAAGTTTTGTTTAAAAAAATCCCCCACATTTGCCAAGAAAATTCTTGTAAATATTTTCAAAAAAATGAGTAAAAATCTTCCAAAAAAATCCTAAAAATATCTAGTGACTACATATATATCAGTAAAACTTCTAATATTTAAAATCAACCAAAATTAAGCGAAATTTGCTGGATTTTAGTTGATTTTTTGTGAATGTTCTTTACCCTTGTGTTGTCTTCGGCTCAAAAATGACCCAGCCACTATGTTTAATAGCACAGAAAAAACCCTAAATGACCTTGTTTCAACTTTAAATTCAATGACTTTTCCATGCTGTATACTGTACAATTCCATTTTACAGTCTAGAGTACACTGTCGTTTTCCTTCAAAAATGCATTTTAAGTTCTGTACATTTCTGGTTCTTTCTTAAGATATAGAAGTACTATCTCTCGCTAAACAAATAAAGTTTACACCTAAGCAGTACCTTTAGCAGCAATAAGAGCGACATTAAACCTCAACTTTAGTAAAGAAAACAGTTTTAACATATGATGTCCACTGATTAAATAGTCTTTCTGCCTTCTGAAGAGAGAAAAACCAGACATTCATGAAGTGTGTGATGCAGAACAGGTTGTTTCTTCATGTAAAATTAGATTTTTGATTGAAAATTCAACTAAGTTGCTCTATTTTTGAGGCTCAGTGGAGGCAGGTCATTTTTGACTCTGAAGACAACACGTGGGTTAACAAACATTTTTAACATGTCTTTTTTTCCCCACCAAAAAATGTTCAAAGAATTCCCAAAAATGTGGACATCAGAAGTTTTACTGTGAAAATATGTATATATATTTTTCCACACATTTTCAAACTTTAAAACGGGTCAATTTTGACTCACATGACAACACAAGTCCTACCTTCATTTGTATGCGGTAGATAATGGATGATACAGATTATAGTTCAGACTGTTTTGATAACTCTTGATAAACTTGTGAAATGTGATGCCTTCAGGTGCTATAAAAAAGTGCCTTAGTGCAGATGAAAACAGAGATGCTGTGTGTTGCACCTAAATATTCTGCTATCCTTTTAATGTTTGCCTCCTGCTTCACGGTAGGAGAAGGGTTTGAGTCTGAGCTGCCCCTGAGAGTGCTGAGCTGTAAGCAGATACACAGAGCTGCTCTTGCAGTCTGACACTGGCTTTCAGCAGGTCCCTCCTTCTCTGCACAGCAGGAATGTGAAATGCACCTGAACTGGATCCAGCACGAGGAAGAATGACTGCGGGAAGTCACCAACCCACCTGTTCCGGGACACAAGTTTCACAAATCAAAACCCATTCATTTCGGTAATCTTCGTCGGCCGTGGAGAAGTTCAAACGAACAGCTGGTGAACTTGGACAGCCATGGATGAGTGCTGCGTGTCTGCGGAAGAGGCGGAGAGGCTGAGGATCCACCGGGAGATAGAGAAACAACTTCGCCGCGACAAGAGGGAGTCTCACCGGGAGCTCAAGCTGCTGCTGTTAGGTGAGACTTCTACATGTTCACTCACTGGAAAGGTCTGGAAATTATTAACTAACAACCTCCCAAAACACCGACCGCATTAATAAAACGTGAATATTGACTTTTGAATGTAAAACCAGAAGAGATTTACAGCCTACAGCCATAAACACTTAAGCAATGTTTTTCTGAGATTTTCCAATCAGCTCAACAGAAACACATCTTCAAGAGAAAGGAGCTTGCTGAAATGTAGAATAAAAATAGTTTACATTTTTAACACATAACTAAATATTTCACATAGCATCACATTTACATTTGTTTCTAAATAGAGACCCTAGCTGACTCAGGTGTGACATTTCCAGAGCTACATGCTAGTATAAGCATGTGAAAATTCCAGTGATTATGCTAATATGCTAACGTTCTGCAGGATATTTAGCATATCTGTACAATAAGTTAAGAGCTAATTTTATATATGAACAAAACATTTTGACAGCAGGACCATTGAATTTGTTTCTAAATTGTGACCACAATAGCGACTGATGTCTGGGTGAGACATTTCCAATCAGAGCTAAATGCTAGCATTAGCATGTTAACATGCAGCAATTAATATGCTAATATGCTAATGTTCTGCAGCATACTAGTGCAAAAACTAACACTTGTACACTGTACTAGTGATATTAGTTGAAATTTCCTGAATATACAAGGATTTATGTATTATTTCTATGCTCGTCTCTGTAAGAGTGAAATGCTACAGAGCTAATTTAAGCTAATACAAAGATCCTGATTATTCTAATATGACAAACAAACCAGTAATAACCAAATGCAAAATTAAAAATTCTGCCTCCAAAGATCATCAAACCATCTTTTGGAGTAGATATCTTAAACTTGAGTTAGTACAAACAGTACTGTAGACTGAAATCTAAATAAATATTTATTCTGATACTTGACTGTGGCTGTACAGTTAACTGTGTTTATAAATCACCTCATTGCAGTGATTTATATACAAATTTGTTTGGACTACGTTGTCTGAGTTTTGCACTTGTGATATTATCCCTTAAAATATAGTAATTCTGGTGTGATATTTTAAGTCTACGATCATTAGATTTGCAGATTCTGTCAGATTTTGTTCTTAGGTTTCCATAGCCACCCTGCGCCACCCCTTTTCTCCGCCACTGGGTGTTTCACTCAACATTCGAGACAATCACCATTAATGTTCATGCCAAATTTCATAACAAGTCACTGAAAACTTGTTGGGACACGTCAAAACCAAAAACCCCTGTAATCTATTCAGAAGTTTTGGACATAATTTACTCTGGCCCAAAGTGGTGAACTGACAGATCGATAACAAGAACAAACACTCCTCTAGAGTTTCTGTGTGAATACACAAAGTAGTTAGCAATGAAGGCATGTCATCGTCAAGGTTTGTTGACTCTGAGCAACTGAATTATTGTCGTTGGAAATACTGAGTGTTCATTGTAATTTTTTTTGCCTTTCTTCCATGTGTCCCTGAGCTCTGATGCATCAGATAAGAGGAAAAATCCAGGAAATACCTAAAGTATCTGGATCAATAGATGCTCAGGCTTTGCTGTGTGTGCGTGTTAGCTGAGCTGTTCCTTTAACATAGTTACAGGTTAGTCTTCACATTCTTCAAATAGCTGGCAAAGCTTTGATGAGTCAGCCTGATAACCCTTGTATCTTTCTCTCTGTGTTCACATGAAACAATGTGTTCACACCCTAAGTGTATTGAGGCTGTATGTGCTGCTTGGTTTGGATGTTTTACTCATTTGTCTTCAATGATCATGTTTCATTGTAAAACCTGTTGTGATACGTGCAGCCTGTTTTTTTTATTGTTTTGTTGCTTTTGTTTGAACAGCGAATGTACATGTGTAAAATAAATCTCCAGGCAAGTTGTAAGTGTAGCGTGCACCTCATAAAGAGAGTATAAATGTGTCGTACAGTGCACTGCGACATATTGACAATCACGATGATGAGACCAAGCCTGTTTTTCCCAGAACAATCAAAACAGGGCCCCTTTCTAAAAGCTTGATTGTTGGTTAGGTTGGAAACAATAAATTAGGCATGAAGGACTTTGTTTAAAGGTCAGCACTACTTTAAACTTGAACTTGAGTTGTTTGGAGAACAATATCCTCCTGGAAAGGTCAGCCTAATGGTTAACATTTTTGGCCGTTTTAGGTGCTTAGTTGACACCCTTATCGGGAGTAATTTACTACCAGAGGGCAGGAAGCGGTTCACTGTTTCACTCAAGGACACACGGCTGGTGATAGAGTCGGATGGCGTGAATACAACACTAACCTTCAGTGTCTCGACATTGTGTACAATGCAGTTGTTATTTGCAGGAAAAAAGCAATTCATCTTTACTTCATATTGTTTATACAGTCTTGTTTGTTTGTTTTTCTAATAAGTAACTTCATCGGCTTGAAATAAGAACAAGCAAATGACAATGCTGCTAAATCTGTATATGATGTTTTTTTTATATGTACACCCACACACAGGTGACAAATTAAAGGAAAAACCAACATAAAGCATCTTAGTGAGGTGCTGCATTAATGATAAGTCTCTGGAACTCTACTAGAGAGACTGAGCACCATTTTTCCAAAAGCTATTTTTTCGTTTGATGTTTTGATGACGGTGGTGGAGAGCGCTCTCTAACACATCAGTGTAAAATCTCCCATAGGTGTTGAGTGGGCTTGAGATCTGCTGACTTCAAAGGCTATAGCATATGATTCACGTCATTTTCATCAAACCAATCTCCTCTCAACCCCTCAAGCCCTATGAGTGGAGGCATTGCTTTCCTGGAGGAGATCGCTCTCATCTGGATAGAAATGTTTCATCACACAATAAAGGTGTTCACTCAGAAGAACTTTGAACTTCAGACAATCTCCCTTAAGGGGACAAGTGGACAGAAATCATGCCACCAAAATGTTCCCTACAGCATAACGGAGCCATCAGATTCCCTCAGTGTGCAATGTAGGGTTCAAGCTTTTTGTGTTTCTACATCTCTGGCTTAAGAAAAACCCATTAAAATCCATTAATTGTGAAAATATTCTTGCACTGCAAAGAATATATCTGTTGTTTTGTAGTCAAAATGTTGAGATGTTTTGTTTTTAAAAAAAAAAAACGCATGTCACTGATGTACTATTGCTTTGATTGGATGCCATTTTTCACCCTTCGGTCTCATTCATCTCACTCGTCTAGGCACCGGTGAGAGTGGGAAGAGCACTTTCATCAAACAGATGAGGATCATCCACGGCAGCGGATACACTGACTCTGACAGGAAAGGTTTCACTCGCCTGGTTTTTCAGAACATCGTCACAGCCATCCAGGCGCTGATCCATGCCATGATGATGCTACGGATCGATTACATGGACGACAACAACATCGTAAGAAACTTTGCATGCATTTAAAAAGTTATTCTGATGTCTTATGTGGCATTTTGTAAAGCTGAGCGTGTGGGTAACAGGTAAACTGTTAAACTCTTTTAGGAGGCAATTTCATATCTTAATATAGTGTTTTAGTATGCTGACATTTCCCAGTTAACACTTAATCTAACATACAGTTTAATTCAGACAAACTTCATTTTATTTGATCCATATTATAATTAAAGTAATCTCAGAATATTTCACATAGTGAGGACCTTAAAATATTAAAGAAGTAAATCTAACTATTTCCCCTTGAAGCAGCACTTAGAAACAGTAGGGGGGATGAACTACTTTTTAGGTGGAAAAAACTTCCAGTAGAACCAGATTCAGGGTGGCTGGCCATCTGCTTTGACTGGCTGAAATGAGAGAAGAGCAGAGAGAGAAAAGATGAGACACAAAGTTAACATCTTGTAGTTGCATATAAATTCATGGAGAATGAATGAAAATAAGGGGAAATGTGCTCAATATGCCCAACCTCAGCTTATAGCAGCATTGCTAGCTATTGTTGATGAGGGTGTTAGTTATTTTACTAATTAACATTTTTAACTAGATGATGGTGCTAGACAAAGAACTTAAAGTGGCCATATTATGCTGATCTTCGACTATGTTTTTTTTACTATGGAACACTAGAGTAGCTGTCGTAATAAGAAAATAATTGTATTTATATTACACTTACTCCTCAGTTCATCAACTGTTTAATACTGCTGTTTTAGCTCCTGCCTCGTCGGGGCCCTCCTCGCTAAAAGGCCGCCTCTTTCCGATTGGCCAACTTTGGGAAACCTACTCTCTGTGCTTGTGAGCAGCACTAACTGCACTTTGTGGACTTTCTGTGCCAAGAAATCCATGACGAGCTGATATCAGCTTGCCACATTAATAGAAAAGACCACTGGAAACCCAGTGTCTTGAGCTCTGTGAGGCCTCAGCTTTGGGCTCACAGTGATGACTTTTACATACATTTATCTCTCTACTTGAGACTTTGACCATACTTAAAATGAACATCTGAAACTGAAGCACTGGCTACTTTATTAAATCAACCACAACAATTCTACCACATATCCTACTTTTACGTAGTATGCTTTATGTATTTGCTGAGGTTCTCCAAAATGCCATTCTATTATGTATGTATTATTATAGTGTGTGGTTATTGTGTCCTTGACGGCTTTATATTTAAGTGTTCCAAACGTTCTCTTCGCCCCATTAACATACATGAGAGGGGCAACAGATCAGAAACACTTAAAGTTGTTATGCAGTGCAGTATACCATCACCACCACCCACTATGACCTAAATAATTAACATAAAGTAGAATTAACACCTTCTAACAATGTCACCAAAAAGTGTGGAGGCATCAGGAAAAAATTGTATTGGATTGCATTAGATTTGACAGGTTATACTTAATAAAGTAGCTGATAAGTGTTTATGAACCATTCTACCGAATTGATTAAAAATGCTGTTCCACAAGGAAAATCACATTTTCTAAAACAATGAAGTGTTCAGACCTTGCATGCACACTAATATCATGTTATGATCTATTTTGCCACAAGACATTAATTGAGATACCATTAAATTAATTAAAAATCCTCTTTTACATTTCACTTCCTATTGGGACGTGTCTGTCTCAACCTGTAACTCCTAAATTTCAATCCATGACATTTAAATGATTTTTCCCAATTTCTGAAATACAGTATTTAATAGATCTTTTTGATTTCTTTTAAAGGAAAGGTGAAAGATTTAGACTGATTTTGTAGATTTTTTTTAAATTAAAAGTTCAAGTAAAAAATCCTGTCTCAAGTTTCCATGTCACTACCGAAACACAAAGAGTTTTAGTCCGTGGGCAGGGCTTGGTTTTACAACAGAAATTTCACCAAAAAGTTACATTCCCTTCCTGTTCATCCATTGCCACATGGTGAATAGTTAGTTTATAACGCTATTAAATACATACCCTTCAAAGTCTGAACATCAGTCTGGAGTTTTAAGGATTGTCACGACCATAGAGATAATTTCTGCAAGTAAATATGCACTTTTGATTTTATAACTACATGTCATGTTTTCTATCTCTGTACACATGTTCAAAACTGTGTTTGGTAGCCACATTGTGCTTAGCGTTGCTGAGTTATGCTACCAACAACTGTCATAAAATATCACTATTGAAACAGTCACTACCAAAACTTATGGAAAGGTTTGTTGGTAGTGACAATATATGATGGTAATTTCTGATTAAAGTAAGTCTTACATAATATAATACATAGATACATATGTCATACACTTCTTCCTACTCCTTTTCGGACATTGCTGATTTGTTTCTTTTTTCTCTCTTTTTTTATTTTTGTTTTAATCAATGTTCGAAATAAACTTCTCATTCATTCAGTCATTCATACATAGATAATTCAGATGTAAATTTTATTTTATATTTTATGTGATTTTGAAGGGAGAGATAAACACCAAAATGGCAAAAAGCTGAGCAAAGAGACAGACATTGTATGCAAAGAGTATTACTCAGTAAAATACCAAGAAAATTTGATAAAGGAACGAGAAAGAAATACGAGATGGAAGGAAGAAGGAAACCTTAAATCTATCAGCGACTTATCAGAGAGTAAAGGTATGTCAGAAGATCATGGAGGAAGAGACAACAAGACCACAGGATGTCTCTGAAAAAACAGAGAGACATGGAGACATTTGGTCGGGCTTCCTCACCACCTGGCACCTCTAGTGAAGGTGATCAGACACCAGGACGTAGGTCTTCAGCACTAAAGAGGGTGAAAAGTGCAAGAGCACGCAAGTACAGAAAAATACAGAAGTTAAAGCTTGAAGAAATGAAGAAGGAGGAAAACAATGTCAGAGGCTGAAGTTGACACTAGAAATATTCTTCAAGAGCAAAGACTCAGAGGAAATTAATGAAAAGTGACACAGAGGCATGTCCAAATCTGCCCTACTGTCTTTGCAGCACTGTGCTAAAAACTACATCTTTTAATAGATAAATCCATGCTCAAGTGACATGTTTTTGTTAATTGTTTAAGCAATCTTGGAACCGGTTCAACCAATAAGATGAAAAAAGAAAAACTGTTTCTATGATATCTGCACTTTTACTGTGTAAGTCACAATAGTACATGTTTTAGTAAATGTTAACTGCAAAAAAAATGTAATAATTGCAATGCTTATTGCACTGTTGTTTGCAATCTGGGAAGCCATCTGTTAAAATAAGCTTTCCTTTCTTTCTATTTCTTTTTTTATGCTTGTTAAGGAGAGAGTCTGCCTTGAGACTAAAGTTTAAGTCACAAAACTTTATTTTTGTTAAATGTTTGTTACAAAAAATAATAATGATTTTGCACATCATTGTTTACAATTTAGGAGCTCATCATTTTGGGGGGAAAAAAGCTTTTCTCTCCTTTTTTTATGCTTGTGAAGCATATAGTCTGCCTTGAGAGACTACTGTTTAAGTTTCAATGATTGCATACGATTATTTATACTTAAAAATGTCTTGTTGAAATCACACGTTTTTCGTTCAGTGATTGTCACACAAAAAAAGATTTCATTCACATCATTGTTTGTCGTTCCAATTATAATTTCATATGGAAGATGAAACCACTGTTATTCCTTTAATGATGAATTAGTGTGTTTGATTGGTTATAATACATGTCAACAGTTAAAATATAGCAGAAAGAGTGAAAAGTGATTGCGATGCCACTCTCAAAGCACCACTGTAGCTACGGCAACAGTATGGTCACTACTGAAAAAAACAGCTGTTTTAACAAAAATAAAATGTACTGAATTATCAACCAACATTTTCTGACAATAATTGCTTAAGTGCATATGTACTTTAAGCAATGATGACTTATGGAGTCAATATGATCAACTTTGTACATTTTACAAGGAAAGATAGTGTTTGAATTTTGATACATTTAAATACATTTATTTAAAAATATAAAATTCTGATAAAAATTCATTAAAATTGATTTTGATGTGGAAACCATCTATATTAATTTTTGTAAATGTTGAGGAAAAGTTAGAGCATTATCAGAGAACACAGGATTCATGTTCTTTGCCATGGAAAATTAGGATTTGGCTAATTATGGTATGTACTAAATGAAGCCACTGGTTTACCTGCTAGCTAAAATGAGTTTCTGTAGACCATTTCCATAAAAAAATCCATCTACTAATAGATGGATTTCTGTAGCAGTTCTCCTCCTATATGAAATTTATAGTTCAAGGATTGAATGTTTGTTCCCTTGTGGATGTTTTGTGTGTATCAGCGCCACGCAGAGAAGCTGAACCAAGTAGATACAACACAAGTGTCCACCTTAGAGCCTTGGCAGGCGGACGCCATCAAGAGAGTGTGGAACGACCACGGAGTTCAACAGTGCTACGATCGCAGGAGGGAGTTCCAGTTGTCAGATTCTGCCAAATAGTAAGGCTTTTACATATTTCATATCAGATGATGCACGCTTCTACATTGCTGGATCCACTGTCAATCATCTCAGTTTAGTACTAAAAGTGCGGATTCGTGCTGATAAAAAATGAAATTTACATACAATAGTTTAGAGCAGAGGTGTCGAACATGCAACCTGTGGGCCAAAACCAGCCTGTCAGAGGGTCCAATCTGTAAAGTGTAAAAATTACAGAGGAGACATTAACTGCAAATTGTAAATTTGTAAAACTATAAATTTAAAATCATTTCTACACCTTGACAAATTTTGATCAGAAAGTAAAATACTAGATTGTTCTTTTGTCATTTTGTGTCTCATTTATGTAATATTTTCTTTGTGTTCATTTTTTTGTCTGACTTTTGTTGTTTGTCTCATGTTTGTTGTTTTGTTTCTCGTTTGTCGTTTTCTGTTTCCTTTTTGTTTCGCTTGTGTTTTTTGTCTGTCATTTTGTGTTTTGCTTTCTTCATTGTTTTTTTTTCATTGTTTTGTGTTGTTTTGTGTTTTTTAGTGTTTGCCTTTTTAGTTGTGTTTCTTTTTTGTCATTCGTTGTCTTATATACAATTTTGTCTCGTTTTTGTACATTGCTTTGTCACGTTGTCAGTTTTTTGTCAAATTTTTGTCCTTTTGTTTTGTTTCATGTCATGTGTCTCATTTTTTGTCATTTTGTTTCTTGCTTTTGTCATTTTGTGTCTCATTTTTGTAATATTTTGTCTGGTTTTTGTCTGACTTTTATCAGTCAGATCCAGATACCTACGACTACCTTTTGTGTCTTTGTGTAGATAAACTATGATCTGTGAATTGTAATGTGTAAATGATAAACTGAGGCATAATGTTGCTGAGATTGAATTATATTTCTTAAGAAATTTCAAGTTGTTCATAATGCTTTGTAGAAAGATAATTCCTTAAAATGTGAACGTTTTCAGAATGTACTTTTAAAACAAAGGAAAAATGTGGAGTTGTGTTTATTTATTGATTATTATGCTGTGACTTTACTGGTCCGTCTCACTAGAGAAGAAATTAGGCTGAATGTGGCTCCTAAACTAAGATGCATTTGACACTTTTGGTTAGATAGTTTACATAGATTCCTGTATGATGAACCTTTTTTATCTGGTTAGATTTGTGTTAAGGTATTAACTTGGATGCATTGTTGTTGTTAACCTTTCAGCTACCTGAGTGACTTGGACAGAATCACAGCTATAGGGTACATCCCCACCCTGCAGGACATCTTGAGGGTCAGAGTCCCCACCACAGGCATCATAGAGTACCCCTTTGACCTTTCAAAAGTGGTCTTCAGGTATGAAATTACACCTCACTCCCTGGGTAGCGCACTCATAAGGAAAACTGGCAGATTTTCTGATTAAAATAACACTTGAAATTAAATTGTTTACCTGTTTTTTTTTTAATTAATCCATCATATCTTTCTCTGTAGCTCACACTGTGTGTGTTTTCTAAAAATGAGACAAACATGTTAATCAGTGAGCTTTAGAGGTGCTGATTGTCACACCAGCTGTTTCTTCTGATTCAAGGGTTTATGCTAAACTGAACTAAGCCCTAGATTTGTAGTCTACTGATATGGAGCTAGTATCAGCCGTCTCATCTAGCTCACAGCAAGAAAGCAATAAGTGTATTCCCCAAAAACACCAAACTACAGCTTCAGTAATGTAGGAATGTCACAGTCTGTCATGTCCCTTGTTTTTTTCTTTGTCTCTTAGAGTTTACTTTCTCCATGTCTCTTTTTGTCTGTGGGTGTGTTCCAGACTCATGCCATTATTTTTTTGTTCCTTCCCATATTACTTTGGAAATCACTTTCTTTGTGTGTCGTTGCTTGTTTCGCTTCCTGTATTTTCCCGCCTCTGTGACTGTCGGATTATTTTCACCTGAGTTTCCCTCTTTGTGTATTTATAGTTCAGGCTTTCCCTTTGCCAGTTGTAATTCATCTACACAAGTCCCATGAGTTTTGCCTCTGTGTACCTAGCTTTAGTCTCTCGTGCCATCTTCTGCAATCCTGGGATATTCTGTGTTTAGTCTTTCTGCTGTACTTTGATCCTCGTGCTTTTCTGGTCTTTCATCATGGTAACTGATGCTGCGCAACTAACGTCCTCCAGAGACGGTTTTGTTCAGAGTTTCAGATTTAAATCAGGTGCAAGAACGTTCTGCTTTACACCAGTTCTTTTTCTGATGATACTCTTTGAGAGATACAGATTCTCAGCTGAGGGAATAAATTAGCAAACCTGTGAAGCTGTGTGTTAGTAACGCCACTGGATGAAGCTGTGCAGTAACAATTGCCTGCATTATATCGGAACAAGCAGCTACAAAAAGTTTTTGTGCTGCCTTCCGATTTGTTGCCAAGTCTGTTTTCCACTGCTGTTACTGCAGCTAATAGAACACTGATTAGAAATTGATATTTATCGCAGAGAATAGTCCATTTAGAACATTAATTTCACTCTGATTTAGCCAACTAAAGTGATTTCCACATATACTGTATTACGGGACAGTGTCAGACCTAAATGCACTTCTTGATTATCCTATTTAAATGAATGAAGAGCTCTAAAGTGCAGTTGAAATAAGCGGCTGTATTTTGAGTGCACTGAATGGTAAAATAGATATATTAACAAGATTGCCAATTTTCCACCGGCATTCCTCTCTTGCATTATTTGCAGTAACAGTGCTTTTTACTATAATAAATGTTTATATTCCTCAGAGCTCTCCATTATAACAGCCTTTTCCTCTTGACTGTAGTGGGCTACACACCATCAGTAAAATAAGACAGCTCAAATGCCTTCTTTTATGGAAGTACAGAGGCTGTCGAACAAAGCTTGGATTAACAAAGACAGTTGATGAACACCATCGTTATTCCCATTCTCTATGCTAGTAATTTTAGTGTTTTTTACAAAAGGAATGCCTGGATATGCTGCACCTACTTTGCTGCACCTACTTTGTCTCTACTTTGTATCTTCTGTGTCCTGTGTCTGGGTTTTCTCAACACCCCACAAACCAAAGAACTTTTATATGTCAATCATGTGTCTGTAGGATGGTGGATGTGGGCGGCCAGCGTTCAGAGAGGAAGAAATGGATCCACTGCTTTGAGAACGTCACCTCCATCATTTTCCTTGCGGCCCTCAGCGAGTACGATCAGGTCCTTTACGAGAGCGAGAATGATGTACGGTCAAAAGCAATACGGTTAATGTCAATTATTATTTCCTCTTTTGCTCTCAAGCTTTAACAACAATAAACAATTGTCTTTTGTTGAAGAATTTTTCTACTTCCTTCTGCAGAATCGACTGAATGAGAGCCTTGCCTTGTTCAAGACCATCCTCTCATACCCGTGGTTTCAAGAGTCCTCCACCATCCTCTTCCTGAACAAAACAGACCTGCTGGAGGAGAAAATCACACAGTCACATCTGGCTACCTACTTCCCAGCCTATAATGGTAAACAGGAACAATATTCGTAGCTTTTTTTCAACATGACATTTAAGTTTCCGTTGATAATAAAAGAATCAATCTCTAATTTTATA
Organism: Acanthochromis polyacanthus; assembly: GCF_021347895.1. Classification (NCBI taxonomy): domain Eukaryota; kingdom Metazoa; phylum Chordata; class Actinopteri; family Pomacentridae; genus Acanthochromis; species Acanthochromis polyacanthus. Next base: position 13,021,426 of record NC_067130.1, read on the forward strand.
ATCTGATAATAATTTCAGTCATATTTTAAGGGACATTCAGTTGTTCCTGTGCTGCTTCCCTTGTGGTAATATGCTGAGTTTTTGTTTTGTTTTGTTTTTTGGTTTACATCCATGCAAACTGGAGCAACAACGATGCATTTTTTTGGCTTAAGACCTATTTAGTACTTAGTAGTACTATTTTGATTATTGACTAATTGGTTCGAGTACATTTCTAAGAAGAAAGTCAATTCTTTGATTCTAGCTTTTTAAATGATTTCTAGTTTCTTTACTGCTGTGATTTGCGAAACTGGAGATCTTTGGAATGTAGACCAAAATAACTTGAGTATATCATTTTAGGGCAGCCTAGCCGCGCTAGACAACCCACGGCAACGGATTTAATTCTCTGCCAGGGTGGGTCTAGTTACACTCGGTAAGCCTCGAGGTTGGATGCTCTTAAAACTGGCCGACGAATCACCATGAAGTGTAGAGTCAGAAGGCGGGCGTAACTAAGTGACGACAGAGGCGTGACGATTCTGACAGAAACAACCGGAAACAACTAGCCTAGCCGCGCCAGACAACCCACGGCAACGAATTTAATTCTCTGCCAGGGTCGACAACAGTCGTTGAGCTCCATTAGCACCCACTCTGAATAATCTTTCTGTTAACATGTCTGTAATATACTTGAGCTTCACCCATTGACTGTATAAATAAGGATTCACCGAACTCCCGCATCCTCTGATTTCCGGCGCTCTAGGAACTACGTCAGCCTATTCGTTGCGCTGATTGGTTCTATACCTACCCAATTGCTGCAGAGTGATTTGAAAGACAACCTTTTAGCCCGCCTCCCTCCCTGTCGAGAGTTCCTAGACCCTTGCGTCTTCAGACCTGGGTCTAGCGCGGCTAGGCTAATTTTAGGATGCATTTTCACCATTTTCTGATGTTTTAAAGACCAAACAGCTAATTGACTGAATAGAAAAAAATAGCTGGCAGAGTAATTGACAGTTGTGAAACTTGCTAAAATCTTCATTTTGACTGTTAGACAAATACTTGGCATTTTGTACAATAAATGTTTAATTGAGAATATCATCCCTCAAGTATCTAATAATTACAGAAGTTACAGAATTACATGAAAAGTGTGCGGTTCTAATCAAACACAACTCACCATTCAGGTCGTCACGTTACTGTCCGGTATCTTGAGTTTTGTACACAGTCCTGGCTCTGTAAATGGGAAACAAAATGGCTCGGTTCGATCCACACAACACTATTCCAGTGTGTTCTGTGCACATTCAAGCTCATGCACAGGACAGGCAAAGTTAGGGACATGACAGATATGGCCTTGGGAACAAGAGAGACCGTAAATGTCAGCCGTCTTTCTCCTTTACTTCTTCTAACTGGTTTTATCATTTACAAAATCCACTTCACTTTGGGACGCAACAACAACCTCCGAGCAGCAAAAAATATCAAGTTTTGCAGAGGATTTGGATCATGCAGTAAGGGAGCCCAACAAGGTTTTTTTTTTTAAATTCAGTGGATTATTCATTTTAACTACAGCGCTTGCCTCCCTGCATTAAAGTGCTCAACCAAACAGAATCTGCTCGTCTCTGTTTTGAAAGAACACTGAAGCTGCATCCTTCATTTAGCTCTGTAGAAGACTGCTGAAATTGGTTTGAAGAAATACAAACAAACAGATTTTTTTTCTCCCTGCAGCACAGTGATAGTGAGACTACTATGTTTTAAGTGATGGGCTGGCTAGGATCGACAAGGCACATGCTAACTATCTACATATTCAATCTAGCTAAATATCATCAATCGCTCTCTGGACGCCAGATCTCCATCTGTAATTTTGTGCATGAGATGCTGCTAATATCTCATAATATTGCATAATTTCTGACAAACGAAATCTTTAAAAGATTCATGGTCCACAGCGGTCAATTTTAGTAAGATCACAATCGTGATCGTCAGCAGGCAGCTGACATAGTGTTCACTTCTTGTCATGGTGACAGTGACACCGTGCCGCCATCTCGCAATGATACAGAAAGTTTTAACAATTCTTTGGATCCAGACTATAAGCCACATCACTGCCAAAATCAATTCAATTGGTCCTTGTGTCATTTCTAACCTTCCATGAAAATTTCATGCAAATCTGTTAGTCCATTTTTGAGTAATGTTACTGACAGACACACAGACCAACACCAATCGTCACATAACTTCCTTGGCAAAGTAACAGTGTGTGATGATTTAAACTAACATTTATACGTGTAAATGTTAGTTTAATGTTCACTATAGAGTAAACTGTACGTGTGTAGTAAATTAGTGAACACGTACATTTTCGAACACATTTTGTCTCAAATGATCACTCTAAATGCCATTTCTTCAACATCCCAAGATTGTGTCTGATTTTGACACTTTCTCCACTCAGGGCCTCAACATGACGCTGGAGCAGCGAAGAAGTTCATCTTGAAAATGTACGTGGAGCGGCACAGCGGGCATCATAAACCTCTTTACTCACACTACACCTGCGCCACGGACACGGAGAACATCCGGGTCGTCTTCAGAGCAGTCAGAGATACACTGTTCAGAGATAACCTTGAAAAGTTCAACCTGGAATAAGTGAGGCTGTTGGACAAAGCTGTGATTTCACCTTTAGGAGCAAGAAAACTGGTCACAATCACATCTTGTAACACTTTAATGGACTTTATATCTGTTCTGTGCTGTGAGTTGCAGCTTTTCAAACACGTTAAAGAGCCAATCAGACCGCAGTCAGGTAAGGTGCTTTTATCTTGTTACTGTACCGGACAGTAAGTGCCATTTTATTTTGTTTCATCTTCACAGTTTATCATGAAAAGTAATTAGCATATTGTCTATTGCTACATAAGAGAAACAGACAGCTACAACATCAGTTAAATGTAGTGCAGAGCTATTGCATGTGTGTCCTTCACTTACATTGCTGTTTGACCGAGTCAGCAAATGGTATTAGACTGGTTTAACAAAGTCTTATCATGCAAGAATGCAACACATCCGGCCTTACCGCTCAGAGGGAAGGAAGTAAGAGAATATGCTGCAGAGAACCACACTGCCTGACTGGCTTTTGTTTATTTTTGCTAATGTTTTTATGTGTGTATGCACCATGTAGCCCGGGGATACTCAACTTGATTTGCCCAGGGGTCACTTCTGCAAAATGACAGTAGGCCATAGGCCAGCTAATAAACAAACAATAATATTAATCAGATGAAATTAATAAACATTAAAATGCCCAAAGCTCATATTTCAAATTAACTAACTTGCAGCCAAGGGGCATTATTGGACATTTACTGTATAAACAAACAAAAAAGTTTTGACTATGAATCAATTTATGGTCGGCAAAACAGCCGGCACCTTGTCCTTGGCCCGATTTGGTCCGTTTTAAATTGAGTATCACTGTTGTAGCCTTTGAAATAATTCTTTTTTACACTAACATTCACTAAATAAAGAAAATAAAACCACATGTAATGTTTGCTTTTGAACAACCTCAGTTCAACTGATCTTTGAGTTTTCTTGTTACTTTACACACAACTTTATTTTGTCATTAAAACAAGTTTTCTATACGAAAATGTTTGATCGATCTCATGTTATACAACAGCAGCTGCCTGTACACATTAAACAAACTGTTTTAGACGCCTTCCCTTCAGGTGTGGCCACACTGATTGGCAGACTGTGGTAGCAACCTTTGTACCAAACAATGGTCAAGAATGCACGAAGGCTGGTCTCTGCCTTCCTGCTTCACTGCTGGGACTGAACAGTGGTAAGTAAAAAAGAGGAATTCAGCGAGGTTAGAACTGTGCACAGAACAATGCCCGTTTCCACACGGAAGGAGAGACTGTCGAGGTGCTACTGATTTTATCTGCTTTGCGGCTAAAGTTTGCTTGTTTAAGGGTTGAAAAGTTCAATGCAGAATATAAAGGGACACATTAGCAGTAGCTTTCTAAACAGTGGAATGGTAAGCATGTTTGCTTTGGATAAGTCTCTATTTTCTTGCAGCATGTGGTAAAAGGCTGTGAATTTTATCTGCACATGAAGCTGGCAATATTCTCGTTTGACTGTTATTGCTTGCTTTTTCCCCCCTCCCCCCGAGGGCTAATAAAATCTTGTAGTTGCACAGCCAGGCTCACAAATCTACTGTGAAGCATTAATAGCAGTCCCACGCTTCTCGTGGGTAGTAATAACACAACGGCACCTACAGAGTTTATCCCCTCCAGTCGAAGATAATAATGACACACAAACACGCCCTCCTATATCCCCATTCAGTCGCACCGCCTGAGGAAGCTGCTGTGCAGAGAGCTGTTATAGCAGGTGATCGCCCTTATTTGGTAATAGCCCAGATCATGTGACCACAAAATGGTGGAAGCTGTGAGCTGTTTGTAAGCTGAGCATCTCCACCGAGGAGCTGGGAGCAGGAAACAGGCAGGGATCTTGGAAGTACATCCATGCTCTGAGACGCAGGAGGAAAGAGATTCCCGAGCCCCAGCAGTGGTGAGTAGATGGCTTTTGTTCGATGATGATAAAAAGAGGAGAAAGAGGGATATGTTCTTTTTTCTCCTCACAGCAAGCAGACAGGAAGCAAGAGAGGGAGGGGCTGCTGTCATCAGCACTGTGGTCCTGTGCTGAGACATGGAAGTGGATGTGAGGCAGCTCAGCATCCTCCATGGAGGATGCACATAACATGATGCTGGTTTTTATTATTCTGCAGTATTCAACCGTGTATCAGTGTGTGTTTATCTGTGTGTACTAATACTGTAGGCACACTGAATTGTCAGCATGACAGTCACCTCCACAGTAAAGGAATCAACCATTCAGCGTTTCTCTGTTGCAGCTGCTAATGCAATCACATTTCCTCCTGTTCCAGAGCGAGTCCGCCGAGAAGAAACAAGGATGTTTCTTTTTCATGCCAGTGAGCACACGTGACTCACTGTGAATTTGCATCTCTTCCCAATCTGTGCTCAGGCAAGCGTGCAGTCATTCGATTTGAATCAGCGCTAGAAAAAGGCAGCGAGGGGGGGTGAGCTTGTCATGATGTAACAAGCCCTGTTCTCTTAGCCCCCTCCCCACCTCCACCCACCACTCAACATCCTCCCCCTCCTCCACTGTGAATGGAAGGATTATTCACAGAGGAAGATGACCTTTAACCTCAAAATCTTTCTCATTTCCAGCATCCCTCCTCCCATCGTCTCCCCCCTACTACCATCTTACAAGCCTCGTCTTTCCTCCTCCTGTTTCCTGATAAGTATGTAAATGTGAGAAGATCAATAGATGTGTTAAGACATGCTGGTGTTTGGGGACTTCTTGTATTTATGCTTTGCAATATAGCCCGACTGATGCCAGGGCTTCAGGGAGTAAAGAATCTAATAAAAGCCAAATGTAATTTTTTCAGCATAAACACATAAAATGAACAATCATAATATGGATCCCAGAGATTATTATTGTTTAGTTGAACCTCTCTGCTGCTCCAACATGGAGACAGCATGTGTACAAAGATGATAGATCTACAATAAGCTATTGTTCATTGTTACATCAAAGCCCTCTTTGTCATGCTCATTTTTTCTGGCCAGCGGCCTTTTATTCACAGGTGTGTGTCACTCTCTGTGATGCTACCCGGGTATTTACATTACAATGTGAGATGTATCATAATATACAGTGTAAATGCATTGAAAATGGCAACATCTGTCAAATTGTCAGGTTATTGTGACCATTTTATTGCACCAAGTAAACAATAACAATCTCCTCTTTACCATTTTATCCGGTTTTCATGTGAAGACAGTATTATGTCACAATAGCAATACTGTGCTATATTACACATGTAATCCAGGAAACTAGAAAAATATTAGTACATTTTATTGTTTTAAAAGGCACTAATCATGTATCCAAGGTAACAGTTTTATTTTGTATATTACTGCAGATGAATTGAGGTTATTAACAATTAGGTGTTGTAGGTTGAATTTAGTTTAAATTACTTATATAGAGTAATGCATCACAGTGTTCGTATAACTCTAGAGTACAAGTATAAGGGAGCATGAAAGGAGAATACTTGGTTTACCTCAAATTTAGCACTCGAGCAAATGTGCTTCATTACTTCCCACCACTGGCAGTTTTTAAGTCTGGCAGAGCACAACAGATTACACAACATTATGGGTACTCTCCAGGTGTGTTGTTCCATCACAAGAGTCCATTTAGTGACTGTAATTATCTTCTCATAGGTCCTCCTGGGGATGGACCTGCCATCAGAGAGTAAAATGAACTCTGAGGGGGGCGAAGGCAGACCAGGTGAGTGTGAAGCACCTACTTCTCTGAATTACAATACTCATTGCGGCTTAAACAATAAACTGTTTTTGTTTTTTTCTAGTCCCTCCTACCTCTCTACCTCTGCAAGGAGGTGCCACCCAGAGAAAAAAGCTATCTGCCCCTCGTATCAGCCTGTCACTGGACCAGAGCGAGGACGACTTGGGGGAGACGCCTGATGATCTCGACATTAACGTCGACGACCTCGACACTCCAGATGAAGGCGATTACCTCGACTACACAGACCATGAAATGGACTGGGAAGGTGGGTCAGTCAGAGGAGGAGCTTTGGCACTTTGATGACCTCATGCTTCATTGTGATGATGATAAGGAATGCAAGATCTAAAATAATATGAAACTCAAAAAGCAAGATTTTTGGGTTTTTAGTGTCAAGAATTTTTCATTCAAAATGACAGTTAAGCTTATTATGCTTCGGGATATCGTTTTTCGAAACACTAAAGCCCCTTTAGATTTAAGCCTTTTATTCTTGGAAAGATTTTGATGCATCATTGAGGGAAAACTACAAGTATTGATACTAAAAAACAATGCAGAGTTTCATTTAGCTGCTTCAATTTCAGGGTCCTGCTATTATGCATGGTGGCTGACTGCAGGGACACAAACAGTGCTGAGATGTCATGAATGTTATTGTGATTAGTATGAAAAAGGCCTCTAATACAATATATTTGGCGTTTTCCACATCAGATCCCACTGCAGCCGGCAGGAGTGGAACAACTGAGACCTACAACACAATCCCGACATACAGTGCCGAGGAGGAGCGCCAGGACGGCAAACTATGGAGGACCGTCATCATTGGGGAGCAGGAGCACCGTATCAACATGAAGATCATTGAGCCCTACATGCGAGTCATCTCTCATGGAGGTAATTATGAAAGAACCACTTCAACATCATAAGTCGCCCTGTTGTGTCCATTCTGAATATTGGCTGTATTTTGTATATTCTCCCTCAAAAGAAACACTTTTTCTTTTTTTCTGGTCCGTCTTAAACTTGTCCTGAGTTGCCTTCAGTTTCACTGTGTAAACATTGCAAATAAGCAGCTGTAAATGAATAAGGACTTTCCTTTGCCTGGGGTTTTGCCTCACGGACAAGGTACAGACTGGAATCTTGACAGACAGGTTGCTGAGGCTGTGTGGATCCTCAGACATAAAACCACAGACAGCAACTCAGGACACCCTTTGCAGTTTTGGCAAAAATAAACAACTGAATATGCCCAACTTTACACTGATGCTTTTAGATGGGACCAATGACGCTTTCCTTTACATTCTGTCATATGTGTATACAATGTTCCTTTTCAATGAGAAAAAAGTTAATACAAATTTGAAAAGCCTTTCTCAGTTTTAAAGTCTACATGTTTTGGTTTTTGGCTGTTTTACAGAAGTCTATGTGCATAATGAGATTAGGAAACACCTTTTTCCAAACAAGTTTTGATGTAGCGAACATTTAGCTTGCGTAACCCATTAGCTTTTTCACTTCTTCCATTGTCGTCGTCTCTGGATTAAACATAACCATTTCCAGTTGACTTGAAAAAATAAATACAATTTTCTTAATTTGAAAGAATTCCTGAAATTTCTATCTATTTTTCCCTTGTTTGTTTCTTCTTTGAGGGTTTGTAGTGGTCTGGTTCTGTTTTTGGCTTCTTCTACTCAGCTAATTACAGCCATGCTAAAGTAGCATATGCTGCTACCTTTAGTGACGCCATGCAATCTAGTTTATTATTCAAATTTGCTTGACAATTATATGGAAATTTACTTTAGCCAAAGTTTGAAATAATGACGTAAATGTGTGTGAAAGGTAATCTCTTTAAGCCAGCAGCTTAGGCTTCAGGCTGCTCTAAATGTTTTCAATGTTTGTTAAGTTTCATGACAAGCTGACACTGGCTTAAGTCCAGTTTCTTTGTGCAGCAATTTACTCCAGGCATCGAAGTACAGGCAGTACAGCTCAAAAGCACCTGGTGCTGACATTTGGCAGGCTCCCAGAAATTGGCCAATCAGAAGAAAGTTGGCTTTTAAGGAGGAGGCCTTAAAGGGACAGGAGCTAAAATTGCTTGTTTTTGACAGTAAATGAAGCAAGGGGATTAATGAAAGCGCAGTATATGATAAACAAGGACTTTTTAAACTGTGACTCATGCAGAGATACATTAGTGTCCTAGACTAAAAATACAAATTGGTGGATTCCCGTTAACATTATTCATCCTATCCAAGCTAGAATATAGTCAACATGCAACTGTTCAGTGCAAAAATGCTAGTATTAGAGTTTAGCAGTATAAATTAGGAACGTCGAGCACAAAGTCAGACTATAGCTTTTACAGTACTTTAATAACACATCTCTTGACAGCCAGTGTGAATACAACAAATGTAAGACAGATGTGAAAAATGTAGTCCTATTATTTTATATTCTTCCAGCAATTCTCCTGCTGCTTCAAATATAAACAGAAATAAATGGATGCAATCAAAACTGACACTAACAGCATCTTTTCAGCAGAAGTAACATTTTCAGTTTTAAGGAGGCCTGAATATCAGATTCCAGAAGTAACCCCATGATATATGAGTCATTATCTCTGTTCTACTATATCACAGTCACCCATTGTTTTTGAGCTGCCACTTCTCATCTAACAAGGTGGCAGAATGATGTCTCATTTAGGAAGTGCCTCGTCTTATCTTGGCGGCAGACCAAGCAAAAATGAAGTAATACAGGTTGTTGTTGAAGCCAGCTGATTGGGATTTACATCAAATTTTTACCTCCAGTTTTCACACGTCCTTTTCATATGAGAGCAATATAATTCAGGATGAAAACTGGCAAAGTGGTCTCTTGTCAGCAAATATACCGTCTGTGATTAATTAAGGCTGGCTGCTGGGTTCCAAAACAACTCGCTACAAGCATACAAACGTGATAATTAAAGGAAAAATCATGTTTCCACACAAGGCGACAAAGGTCACTAATTGGTCTGAGCATGAAAGTGATGTGAATGTTGCAGCATTCAGTTTCCAGATCCTATTCCAAGTGAACACGTACAGTATGAGATTTTGTTGGACGGCACTCTACCACCATCAAAACACTCAGTCACTCAACAATGACTGAGAAGGTATTTCATTGTTTTTACAATGTCAGGGAAAAGTGAAAAAATGTCATTGCAATTTCCAAAATGACATTTTCAAATCAGCCTATTTTTTTGGTCCAATTTAAAATCTAAAACCCAGAAATAATTAATTTACTGTAATATAAGCCAAATAAAACTCACACATCTCCCACCAGAGAAGCAAAAAATAGATCATTTTTGGTGTATTTCCATGAACAGTTTGATCAGTTACTAAAATAAATGTTTTTCATCACTGAAGAAGAGCTCTACAGACTTAAAGAATATTTGCTGGGGAGCGTTGAAGCTTTCCTGCTGGTTGCCCAAACTGCTGGTGGTGGATCTGCATCTTAAACTGAGTCCAGACACAGAGTCACACAGCATTGGTTTCACAGGCAGGGGCCCCATTTCTGTCTCTCTATTACCCCGTGGCCATGGACTTTATGCCCCGGTAAGCCTATAGCTCATGTAAGCACTGGAATAAGACCTTTAAAGAGTCTCTCCAATGAAAATTGAAGGTTTTTTTTTGCCTTGTTAACATGTCCATTTGTCCATATCATGAGCTAAATAAGCAGTCCACACAGTAAAATATCCGAGCATTTCCACTCATGATGGTCTTTCGAACATAGAGTCAGACCTCTGTGGTTTCATACGTAACAAAAAATAAAGAACCAAAACTTGCAGGGTGGGGTTTGTGGTATCATTGTTCTTCAGAATCAGTTTCTGGTTTGAACTTAGATAGCTGAATTACTGCAGTATTACAACATGAAGCACCGTAGAGTAGTTCTACAGTGTATGAGCACAGTAATAAATGAGTTGGTGTGCTCAAGCTAAAACAACGAGTGGAGAGGTGGCCATCTTAGTCATCTAAAAAGCTAAAACAAATTATTTTCAAGAAATAACCCTTCTAAACATGTAACGCTGATACAGAGAGATGAGTTTTTAGGGATGCAATCTTTGCATGTAAAGGGACATTAACCACAGCAGGCTGAGCTTTCCTACTGTGCTCTGTGCTGTTGGCTTAAGTGAAACACAGCCATCCCAAGGAAGAAAACTGAGACATCTGCAATGGAAAAGTCAATATCACAAGCTGTGTCATTTAGATAAAAGCCCCCCTGTCTGAGTGACACCAAATCTGGTAATAAATGGGCTCGTGAATAAAAGAAAATTACATTAATCTGAAGACTTGTGAGAGGAAACAGGACGGAGAGACAAAAGAAACACAGACTGGCAGATTAATAGAACAAAAAGAAAGAAAATAAGAGCAATCAAGTTCTTGCCAACAAAGGCACAAAATCAAGTTGACTCTTATTACTTTTATTTTTTATGTGTTTTTTATCAAGGCTACTATGGCAACGGAGTGAATGCCATCATAGTGTTTGCTGCCTGTTTCCTGCCAGACAGTGACCGAGAGGACTACCATGAAATAATGGAGAACCTCTTCCTGTGAGTGTCGCACTGCAATGACTGACACACACTCAACAACTCACTATTGTTTTTCAGTACATTTTGCACTGACCTACAACAGTTTAGCCACTAGTTTGGTTTTGCACTAAAGAAATGTCAGTTGTTGCTAGTAGTATTTTTAATTTCCTGTTTAACCTTGCTACTGATAATTTGCACAAACACTGACACATCATAACTGTCATAACAGCATTGTATGACCAAAACCTGAAGAATGTAAAAGCTGGGATAAACCATGAGTTGGTAAAGGTGCACAAAGCTGTTCCTGCAGCTAAATGCTAATACGCTCACAATGACGACATACTAATGTCCAGCAGGATGCAACATATTCACCATCTTCAGTTAGCTTGCTAAAAATTGTGAAGCACAAAGCAGCAGATTGAATTATCATTTGTTTTTCAGATATTTGATTCCGCCCAAAAGGGCTGATTGTGTTGAAGTTGTGTCCAGATGAAGTTCTATATCAGGGGCGTCAAACATGTGGCCCACGGGCCAAAAGCGGCCCGCCAGAGGGTCCAATCTGGCCCACAGGGTGACTTTGTAAAGTGTAAAAATTACCACTATTCGGGCCAGCCCTACGGTAAACAATAAGACACAAATATATTGTGGAAAAAAATGTCGCTGGATTAAAAGCAGATTGGATAGATAAAATGACATCCTCAAACTTCAAACTCAGTTGGATGATAAATGTTGCATAAAACGGGTTTGCAGAACTAGTCCCTGCAGCATCCACTCGGTATGTGCAAAAATTATGTCTGCAAAACACATAGCTGAACGTGGGAGTTTGAATGAATGGTGGGTGGTGGTATGAAACAGCAAACCGCATATGACAAACACAGACTGAAACAAAAGCAATCAGACGATGCGTGAAAGTTACTCCAACTGGCTGAGTCTATTTGCCAGCAGCTCACCTTCAGAACCAGCCGTGTATGTCAGTGCACACAGCAAATGCATTTGCAATCTCAATCACAAAGCAAGGAAGTTCTTTAAATAAAACATAAGCTCAACATTTTACATTTTACAAAATGCAGCTCTTTCCTGAGCATGTCCCACCAGATGGTCAGGAGCATTTGAGCTTTAAACATGATTTTCAAGCTAAAAGTCAACATTTACTTGAGTCGTTGAGCAGGAGTTTAACCCCACTTTCCTCAGAGAAAATTCTTAATAACCCTTAGCATCACATTGTTTTCACTGTGGACTTTGTAGCTCTTTATAATCTTTTTTAAATCAAGAGGTGGGGCAGAAGTGTAGTTTCCTTTAGTACTACTTAAACTATAATATGCTAAAAAGTTACTATGCAATGACAAAATAATGGTAGCCTCAGCTTTAACTACAAATAAATAGAAGAAACAAAGCAAACAAAAACACTCCTTGTTCCAGAGGATGCTGTCTTTTTCACATTGTGGAGATATCCAAATGCACAATGAATCACATTCTCATTAGCATCAGCCTAGCTTGTGTTTTGTGCTAATTTGCAAATACTAGCATGCAGACACGCTAAACTAAGATGGTTAATATTCTTGACAAATATCTGCATGGGCTGCATAGTAACTCAATGGTTAGTGCTGTCGCCTCACAGCTAGAAGATCCCTGGTTTGTGTCCTAGCCTGGGATCTTTCTGCATGGAGTTTGCATGTTCTCCCTGTGCATGCATGGGTTTTCTATGGGTTCTCAGTCCTAAAACATGCTGAGGTTAATTGGCGATTCTAAATTGTCCATAAGTGTGAATGTGATTGTCTCTATGTGTAGCCCTCTGATAGACTGCCTGCCAGGGTGTCCTCTGCCTTCACCCTAAGTCAGCTGGGATAGACTCCAGCCCCCCATGACTCTAATGAGGATTAAGCATTGCAGAGATAATGGATGAATGAATGGATGGATGGAAACATTTACATGCTTGTCGTGGCCATGTTAGCATGCCGATGTTAGCATTTAGCTAAAGTACTGCTGTACCGCTGCAGCAGAGATGTGGTTTTACAGGCACCTGCTACGTACATCTAATACGGCCAGAATAACCAATAAAGACGATTTAAAATACTAAACACAAATTACACGCTACTGAACAAAATTAGGAAATGGCAAGCAACATTTTTTGGATGCATCATAAGGAAAGAGACCCTGGAATATATCATCACAATTGGAAAAATTAACGGGAAGAGAGAAAGAGGCAGACAGAGAATGGTAATGATGGATGGACTGACATCATAGCTACACATGGAACAGGCAACAGCCATAATTCAGAAAGCAAAAGATCGGATTATATCAAAGGAAATGATTGCCTACGCCGAATGGCATGGCACTTGCTGTACCAAAGTACAAAGTAAGAGCTGCTACCGTGTTGGGTTTTTTAAAACTGTTTTACATATTATGACTTTTCTCAGGTGATCATTGTACAACTATGTACAAAGGAAATGTAAAAGTAGTTCAATGAAAACATCCATTTAATCCTTAGACTGTATTTAATTAGATGAGGACGCTGCATTATTGATTAAATTCAGCCACAGCACCTCTGGACAGGGAAAGCTCTCTAAATAAAGTGATAGAAATAAAGTGATAGTCTAGCTTCTTTGCTGTGAACTCCTGTGCTGATATCGCACTGTTGTGTTGGAACAGTTGCATTTCATGCCTGGACAGTGTGGTTGGGATCCCACAGGCTGTTCTGTGAAAGATACTGAGTAAGCTGGCATATCCGAGAGTTTTGGATTGAAATGAAAGGAGGTAAACCGTAGTGTCTGCAGTTCCCGATGCCAGATGGCTGGAGGTCTGAATCCTTGCGAGGAGGAGTAACTGTAGCTTGGTGGTGAACGACATGCAGTTTGTCAGTGGGAGATGATCACAATTGTCACGAATCAGAGTGGATCAGTAGTGCTTGTCTGCAAGTTGGAGAATGACATTTCATCAGGAAGCGAGAAGAGTCAGCCTGAAACCAAAGTCAGAGAAGTTAGAGGAGTTATTGAAGACAGAGCTGAGGGTGTTGTCAACTTTATTTTCAAAGGAGGTGACAAGGTTCCCTGCTGACCGAGAAGACAGAGCGGAGGTAGGGGGCGTCTGAGGAGAGAATTGAAAACGAGCTACCAGGTGTGAATCAGAGAATTGGATTTTAGAAAGTGTGATTGAGCTTCTGAGATTGATGCAAAGAAGGAAAAAAAGGAATTCAAAGCAAAACAGCTCCTTCATGAAGCAACATTTGTACCAATTTCTTGTAACGGACATCAGAGGGGAAATTTCGAAAATGCTGCTAGATGAGGTTTTTCAAATTCTGGGTAAGACTTGTCTTCTATTTCCTCATGTATCTCTGGTGTTCCGCTTCAAATAAAAGTTGCATCCATATTTCACCATTTCAACATACATAATTTCAGAGACCTAAATGTTCGGATTGGAATACGTGCAGTAACTCTGGCAAACGCCGTGATATTGCTCTACTGTGATATAAGTATAGTTTTGATGCCATATTTATTTGTCTCACGGTAAAAATTACTCATTTATTATTGAGATTGATCCGTAAACAAGCTAATGGTTCTTCCATCAGTCACTTTTGTCATCCGTAGTAACATTTCCAGAGTTGAACATCATGATGGCGATGTCCATCTGTTGGTCAGTCCATCAGGTTCAGACTGAAATGTCACAACAGCTGGATTGTTTGTTTTTTAATTTAAGTTTTTATTAATTTGAAACCAACAGCATTAAAAAACAAACAAAACAGAAGCAACAAAGCTGACACCTTGATCAAAATGACAAGATACGCGGTGACCATAAGACAATAAAAAATCAACACAAAAAAAACACACAAAAGAAGGGTAGCAATCACATATCACTTTTGCATCTCATGGATATCATACATTTTATATAGATGTTAAGCATCGCTAATGTGAGTCAGAAAACCCTGCCACATTTGGCTAGTTTTACTTGGGATATTGTTTACCCTGGTGGTCATATTCTGAAAAGCAACTTTCTCTGTCATAAGCTTTAGCCATTCTACAATTTTTTGATGGTATAGTAGACTTATCTCCTAACAGACATAGCTGTGGGGATTCTGGTAGAGATCATTTAAGCCACTCCTTCATTTTTTTCGTTTTCATCTTCCAGAAAGGAAGTACCCTTGAACAGTCCTATATAGCATGAAAAATGTATCCTCTTCTATATTACATTTCCAACACTTTTTGTCCTGGATTATTCCCATTTTAAACAATATCAGGGGTGTAAAATAATATCGATGTACAATTTTATGGCAGACAAATTAACCTAAGGAACCAATCCTGTCCATTACCAGCTTTGTGTATCGTCATGCTTCTTCAGGATCAGTTTACAAACATGCATTACTGAGTAACTGTAATATTACAACTTGGAATTGAATAGTATAGAGCCGTTTTGCAGTGTAGTAGGTGAGCTGGTGTGCTCGAGATGTGGCAAGTAGCAGAAGGGCAGGTAGAGAAAGCGATGGGGACTTCATAGATCTGCACAGTGTTGAGTTAATTTTAAGTCATTTTAAGGAGTGGAGGGATTAAAAAAAATGTAAGTGTAACATTAAAACACTGAGATAAGTTTCCAGGGTGTAAATCAGTGACCAGAGAGGGAAGTGAGCCTGCACTGAAATTTATTTTAAGCATTCACACTAACCACAGGAACATTGATGGTCAAAAAACCCAAAAAGACCTGCAAAAACAGCAAAAAAAAAGGAAAGCTTTCTCACCAGCCTGAGTTGTACTTTACATTTACGACTCATTAGAAATTAGAGTAAGCCAGCGTCCTTGTGTGCATTTAGCTAAAAACACTGCTCTGCAAAAGCACGGCACAATAATAGCTGCAGACACCCTCCTCTTAAATTCTGGCACATTAAGGGTGTGTGGGGAGTATATAGCGCAATTTACGATATATGGGTCAAAAAACAATTTCACTCCCAGGCTCCAGTGTATATTATTCCAGGAAAAAAAGGATAGCAGTCACAGTCACTGAACTTCTAGTATTTCATTGTGTGTGTGTGTGTGTGTGTGTGTGTGTGTTCTCCAGAGCTGACACAGCATTGTGGAGATAGGTGTGCCTATGCCAGACTACGTAGTACTTGTATTGCTCCTTTTGAGTGGACATAAATCTGTTTATACAGTCACATTGTAGAGTCTTGCCTCCCCTTTGGGTCCAAAAAGTAAGTTTCCATAAAGAAAATCATAAAAATTTTACTATGAACACTCAGTTTAAGGTGAGGCAAGTGGTAATTATGGGTAGATAAAGACTGGGAAGTGAATGTAGGTCGAAGTATTTGTAACCCACCTATCCCTATTTTATATAGGAAAGGGCCCTGAGTTCTTTAACAGCTATACTCTCATATGAAAAGTCTTAATTGACTTTCTTGGATCTTCTTAGCAATTTCAACACTATAATTCCTGAGCTAATTTATTCAGAGCTATATGCAGAATAAACTAGTTTATGGACCATTTAAATCAATAACCGCTACAGAAAAAGTCAAACTAAACAAATCCCACTTTAATTAAACCCCAAACTTGTGGGAAATGTGCATAAACCAGCAAACACAGTCACAAGTCCGTTTCAGAGCAACCCAACTTCAAAATATCAATAACAGAACTGAAAGAATAAGGTTAACAGTCTTAACCTCCTTTGAAATTGTCCCTTTACCTATGCTGTGCACACCATTAATTAATCTCTAAGCCGGCAATTCATCCCCCCAAAAAAATCACAAGGTGCAGGCCTGACACCTGCCCTTGATTCCACAAAGCAAAATTTAACAGTTCTTCATTCTGTAATAAGCAAAACAAAACAATAAGCGTGATACCTTTGTCCCGCGATCGGTCAACGTCCAGTGGCTCCTACTCCAGTCCTTTAGCCTCAGTCTGAAAGCAGGTGAATCCAGAACAGAAGGCAAATTCCAGCGAAGCTCTCCTTTTATTTTCCCTCGTTGCCAGAGGAACTCTGAGCTTTTCCGGTCACTCAGAGCGTTATCTGATATTCCTCTCGCAGTCTCCAGGTCGGAACCAATCCAGGATAGGCTATGTGGCTAGCTGCGTTAGCTAACTGAAGCCACAGTCCGATTGTTATGCTAATTAGCTTAGCCACTCACTTCGCTAATGAATGAAAGGCTAAGAAACAGAACTTAACTTCGAGTAGAAATTATCTGTCGCTTACCAAGCGGTTTCATTGCATGTCCTTTCACAGACGATCTCACTGACAAAATATAGTACAGAAACACGCAAACAAACTCAGTAATATGAGCATAAAGCGACTCTCTCCCGAGTCCGCGCGTCTTTTTTTCTCTCACTCCGCATGTACGTCACTTCCTGTTCACAAGTCAAAGGTTACAGGTCAAACTACAAACGCGATTACAATTTAAAATTTTAACCATGAAATTAAATATTCACAATTAAACATTTTAACCATGAAATTAACAGTTTTAATCACAATGAAATGTATTGATTTTAACAACCGTTCATTAAACTATTCATTATAGGCTATGTATAAATTATTTATTCAAATGTACTTTTTATTCCTAATTTTATAAGACCTTATTCCAATGTCATTGCACAAAAATGTATGGAATTTTTTTAACCTGGCTACATATTGTTTGTGTGTCTTCAGCTATGTGATCAGCACCCTAGAGCTGATGGTGGCAGAGGACTACATGATTGTGTACCTGAATGGAGCCACACCTCACAGAAGAATGCCTGGCCTCGGCTGGCTGAAGAAGTGCTATCAGATGATCGACAGAAGGTCTGATTTTGTGAAAGATAACGGAACATTTGTGGCTCTCAAGAACGACAGTGAAAATGAGCACCAGCGTTGACAGGAGCGATGTCTAACATGTGGCATATTGTGTTGTGTTCAGGCTCAGGAAGAATTTGAAATCCTTCATTATTCTCCATCCATCGTGGTTCATCAGGACCATCCTAGCCATTACCAAGCCTTTCATCAGGTAAAAAATATTCAGCTTTGATTTGCCACGTTAGCATCCGTTGGTCCAATACTTTGTTCCAGGTTGCTACCTCGACTCTGATTTTAACTTCTACTTTGAAATCAAAGTCTCCCCCCTAGACAGCCATCTTCTTAACTCCCCTAGGCAGTTATTTTGGGCGAGTAATATGTGACCACTTTCTTAAAGGGCGAGGAAGTCATACCTGCAATTTCAATTTCCACCAGATATATAAATCCATAGATTCTATACATGCAATTGAATGTAGCACTTGTGTTAGGTGGTGCCAAGCCCAGAATGCAGCAACAGTGTCCCTACAACAAACTGGCAGTGTTTTGGTGAACACTAGGTGAGGTGTCATTAATATGGCCTTTCACCCAAAGACACAAGCAGCACCGCCTTATTGCAGGATCCAAATCTCCAGCAAACTTGACATTTTCAGTGTGTAGGTTTGCTGCTCGGAGGTTGTTGTTGCTTCACAGTAAAGGGCATTTTGAAAACAGTGACACACAGAGATAGCAGGAGAGGAGGTGAAAAGCAGCGTGAAATGTGGAAATGTCAGACCCGAAGTCCACATCCCGTGAGTCAGACTGGTGTTCATTAGTCAACTGTGGCCGAGTTAAAGTCCTGCATCATCACCTTTTGAAGAAAAACATGAATATTATTCAGTTCCTCTGATGTCAAGCAGGTTATTCTCATTGACCTTTTTTTGTGTGTGCTCTTATTTAACCCTTGTGTTGTCCTGCGGGTCAAAATTGATTTAAATTTAAAGTTTGAAAATGTGGGGGAAAAACTATATTTTCACAGTGAAACTTCTGATGTCCACATTTTCAGCATTTTTGGGAAATCTTTGAACATTTTGTGGTGGAAAAAAAGAAATATTGCAAATGTTTCTTAAGAACATTCACAAAAAAATCAACCAAAATCCAGCGACTTTTGCTGGAGTTTGGTTGATTTTTATGCAAATGTTCTTAAAGAAAATATTAGAAGTTTTACTGATATGTATGTAATCATTTTTGATATTTTTAGGATTTTTTTGGACTATTTTTACTAATTTTTTTGAAAATATTTCTAAGAATTTTCTTGCCAAATTTGGGCAATTTTTAACAAAATAAAACTTAAGGGAAACTTTTAAGGAATTACTTGAATTTTCTTCCTGAAGGTTTTGCTGAATTTTTTGGATTTATTTTCAGACAAGGAAACAATAGTTTTTGGTGACAACAGCAGGGTTAAGCACGTGTCTGTCACCGGGCTTGTTTTTATGAGCGTGCTTCTCTCGTCACAGCGCCAAATTCAGCAGCAAGATTAAGTACGTGCACAATTTGGACGAGCTGCAGGAGCTCATCCCAGTGGACTCCATCCAGATCCCAGAGTGCATCATTAGGTGAGTCCCTCTAAACGCAGCAGCGCCTCCACCTCCTCCCAGCCCGAGCTGCCTTTAAAATGACTTTATATTCATCTTGTCGTTTGAACTCTCACCTCCAGACTCGACAAGGAGCTGAAGGAAGCAGCAGAGAACTCAAAGTAAGCATCGCCTCTCATTACTTCCTCTGTGGAGGCAGCGGCCTCTGCCTCACTTTTATCCTTGGCTGGAGCACTCATTTATCAGATGGCTCACTTTCAGATCACAGGGACTCTTCTGCTGGATGGCGACCAATTGGATTTGGCTACGGTTGCAATTACAGAGGAGAGACGAGGGGAAAAAAGTTGCTAAAGATGCTAAATGCTTTGCTTTCATCTCGTTTATCATTAGAGTAAAATAAATGAGCCAGACCTTATTGCATGGTGATCTATTACACTGATAATAAATGTAGAAACAAAGCTGTAGAATTCACACACTAATCGCCTGCTGACTAATTGTGCTCTGAATCATAACTTGCATGTGCCTTCAAATTCACGGCACACCAGTGTATTACAACAGTAAATTCTGCTTCAACAACCTCTTAGGGTTTTTTTTCTCCTCTTTTTTTTCCAGAATGAATAGTTTTCTGCAGGGATCTGAGCCAACAGCAGCGAGCAGAACGGAGTAAGTCCTCTACGACGTTTAAGTTCACACATGGAAGACAAACGGCCTCGTGTCAGCAGGCTGTCACCTATACATAAACACACCCATCTTTAATGTCTCTGCTTTGTACTTTCATCTTCACAGCAGAGCAGACCAAGCCGGTGCCAGCGGCTCTTAAACCCAAACATCCTAAATGGATGGGTCACCTCGATGTTCAGAAGTCACTGCTGTAAATGAACGGGTGGAGCTGGAAAGTAGCAGCTTGTGGAGCTTGTGTGTGTGTGTATGTGTGTGTGTCTCAGTGTTGGTCATTTAGACACTGGATTTTAATATGAAAACAGAACTTTCAATAATACCTGTTAAAACTCGGATCTCATTCTTTCTAGCTGCTGTAGCATCTGCTGTACTTCGCACCGGCGATCCAGAGAACTATGTAGTCAAGTGTGATGCTTGGCAGCCTCAACAGAGTAGCCTCGTCGTTCACTTTAGGGTAGAAAATGCAATTACACACCAGACAGTGCACTGCGCAAATCCATTTGTAGTCTATAGTGTTGTATTTGTGCATGAGATGCAGTGAAGCAATAATATCACCCTTTAGTGGTTACACAGTCTCAGTGTTTCTGATAAGGAGGCGACTCTTGTGTCAGCAATCTACAATAAAAGCACAAGGTGTGGCCAAACAAACAAAAAACCTTGTGCCATAGACAATGACCAACTTACATCTGAGCAATCCAATCCTCTGCCTTGTCCTCAAACTGGAAAATAAACCTACAGATAGATATTTTAACTTTATAGTCAATCTAAAGCCAAGCAGGAGTAAGTTAAATATGAAACCAAGCTGTCAGTGCAGCGTGACGTCACATCTTTTTAGCCATGTTTTGCAAATGTGCGTGTGTGTGCATGTGTCTTTCTGTCGATACAAACTGGAAATCATCTATTCAGTTTCTGCCGGATCATCAGGAAGAAATGTCCAATGAAAATAATGATGGGATCTCTGTAAAGCACAACATCTTATCTCTGTGTGTGTCCACACGCATGTGTGTGTAGCTGTGCATCAGTGCATGTCCCCTCATTAGATAACTGATGGTCCTCTTACCCATGAGTCTTCTATGGCGTATTGAGGACGTGCAAAGAAATTATGGATCACTGTCTAGTAATTCAATAAAAATAGACTCAAGTCTGAACGTTGTTTTCCATCATGTCTGATTTGTAATTCGGAATTTAGTGACGAATCGTTCCGTTTCCGCCTCGTGAAGTCATGACTTACTCATTTCTAATGCGTTTCTTCCAAGACTTTATTTCTTTATTTGAACCGAATAACACATTTTCAAATTAACATTCAAAGACGGCAAACACTTGGGAATATAGAAAAGCCAAATAAATAGCATGATTAATCACATTTAAATTGCTAATCCAACACTACAACAACTAAAAGAGATAATGTGGTTAATGAAATTGTCAAAACTAGTAAATGCCCATGATGAATTATGTTATATATGTGGAAAATCACCATACTCCAAACAAAGTGAAGAAAACCAAGCTAAGTTATGTAAAAAGTCCACAGGAATGCAAACAGCAGTGATTTTTTTGTGCAGCATTTTCCATTTTGTGAATGAATAGCAGTCGTAAAATGCACCTCATTATAAATCGCTTCTCATGTCTCATTTGGTCGAGCTCATTCAGTAAAGGATAAATGGGTCTGTCCCTGAGGGCGTGAACAGATAAACACAGAGGGAGAAGAATCCAGAAGAAAAGAAAGAAATGTTTTTCATGCTTCACCGGAACGCGTAGCTCTCATCGTCGTACTCCAGCTCGTCCTCGTTGTCGTCTCCCAGCTGTCCGTACCGGAACTTCCTGTACACAGTGCCGTCCTGGCCCATGTAGACAATGTCCTCGTCGTCTTCATCATCGTCGTCATCATCCTTAACCCCTGAGCGACGCTCGCCGATGTCAACCAGCTGAGACTCCTGGAAACGACCGCCAGAGGAGCCGGCTCGGCCACTGTGAGACGCAGAAGAAGCAGAGCTGTAGCCGCCGTGTCTGCTGCCGCCTCCAAACACGCCGCCGGAGCCCAACTTCTCGTAGCCGCGAGGAGGAAGGTCCGACTGAGGGTGCTTGGACCGGGAGTGTCTGATGAGGAAGACGATGGACACGAGTGCCAGCACCAGGAGGATGCAAGCGATGATGAAGACGGTGAGGTTCCCTGTGGCCTCCTCTTCCCCCTCATTCCTGAACGCCAAGTTGGTGCTGAGGATGCACTCTCCTAGAAACCAAAGCAAGAAGATGCAAGTGTGAAAGTTACAGTGCATCTAAATGAAAGATTTTCACAGAACAGAGTTAGGGCCACTGGAATAAAGGCGGAGGGGAAAAAAAAGAGTTTTTACTTTTCTTTCAGAATTCTGAGATTGAAGTCAGAATTTTTATTTTTTAATCAATATTCTCAAAAAAAAAAAAAAAAAAAACTGTCAAAATTCTCCTTTGAAGCTGGACTGCCCACTCTAACCCACAATATAGTGTCTGCTACACAGAACACTGAGTATGGGACGAGGGCAGACTGCTAATGAGAGATCTCAATTACTACTTGGACAAAGCACTGACACGTAATTACAAGCCTGATACTCTTAATTATGTCTGCCCATAAACAAAGGTCTGAACATCTGCACCACATTTGAGGCCATGGGCAGCACAAAGTTCCTATTTTAGGATAAAATAAACTTCCCAATTTGTGCACTGAAGTCTCACAATTTTATTCAACTTTACATGTACAACATTCTTTGGTTGTTCTGAATCCACTTCCACAAAGAGTGCAGCTGCAACTGAGCTGTTAAAGACGACTACTCTTCAAATTATTAATAGTGAGTTAACATTACCTTTTAAGGCAGTCAAATACTTTAAAATGACTATTTGTTTCATAAGTAAGCTGTTTAGACTGAGCTACTGAAGTTTAAGTAGGCGTTTTAATGATAATAACTGCTGCTGCTCAAACAAAGACGAATCGCTGCACGGCTGAGACATCGTTCAATAGGCGAGAAAATTCCATTCGATAGTAGCTAACCGATCATCTTTTTCTAAACAAAGAGAAAGGAATGATGGTCTTAGCTGATTGATTGTGCAGCTTCTATTCACTATGATTTATTTTCTCCATAGTGGATAAAGTTTACAGCACTGCAGAACAGCTGATTTACTATATAGTGGACAATCTGAACACGACTTCAGAAATCTAAGAAAAAACTCACAATTCTGCCAAAAAGAAAGGTCAGAACTCTAATACTTTATTTACAATGGCCCTAATCCTCTTTCGTAGTTATCCAAGGGCTTTTCTGATTGCCAAAATTGAAAGGGCGCTCTGCCAATTTTGCACATGAAGTTCAGTTTTCAAGGAATGAAAAGCTTAGCCTGTCAAAACAATTGAATAACATCTTCCGTGGCTCCATTCAAAGGCTGAAAAATAGAACTGTGAGGCAGGAGAGCTATTGTAGATGCCCCTGGTTTGGGATGTAGCAAATCCCATTCATGTCAAGCTCTTCTTCGGCTCAGATCAATATGAAGCTCTCCTAGCTGAATCATCGGTCCGAAATACTAACGAATGCGTTTGAAAACACCTGATTGTGGAATAAAAGTTGACAGTAAAAGCTTGTGTGTGGAAAAACAAACTCCCAAGGTTCTTTTCAGCAAGAAGCTTCCAATCACAGAGGTTAAAACTGACACGAGAAAACGAATGTAATCACTTTAACAGTATGTTTAGGGTGAATTCAACCTCTATGGAGCTGTGGTTGTCTTTAATAACTATCATACATGACATTTGAATTTGCTATCACTCTGATTCAGGCTTCTTCCTGGCCATGACCTTTACTGTTCAGTAATAGTAATAAGAACTGCCCGTGATGCCAACATTATAGAACAAACAAGATAACTAATCCAATAGCTTTTAAAAATTCTCCTGCAAGTTTATGAAAATGCAAGACTTGCACCCCTTTCCTTCACTATTTAGACCAGAGCTCCTTTCTGGTCCTCAAAGCTAACGTAGCATTGTAAAACTTAACGTGCAGCACAGAAAGCAGGGGGAGAATGTTGCACATTACAAGACGGATACAGTCCATGGATGTATTAAAGTACACTTTTAGACTGAGCAGAGCTTTTCTTAACATTTCTGCACAGACATTGTTCCAGAATAAAAGCTGCAGACTTCAAAAGTCTCAGTCTACATGTGTTAAGTCAGCATGGAGGCACACACACACACACACACACACACACACACACACACACACACACACACACACACACACACACACACACACACACACACACATACATAGCGGTTACATTCATGTCTTCTGCTTCATCTCCTTCGTATCACACGTTATCTATTGCATTGTAGGTCATTCTTTAACACACAACATGTCATGCTGAAGCATCGGGACACATCGTCTGTGATGTTTCCAGAGATAATCGGGTGTTTCGGGTCTGTCAATATCACACAGTCGAGGTCGATCAAGCTTGTGTCCAGATTTTACATTTCCGTAAAACTGCAGCGATAAATGTGTCTCAGGCAGATCTAAAACCTGCTAGATTAACTTCTGAATTCAAGATTTTCAGGCATCACTGAATGTCATTTGGGATTCAGCAGAAACATCTAAAGATGTCCTGTTTGTTACCCACAGCTACCCGTGTGTCAGATTCTTCTGTCTGACATGAATAAAAACTTGCAGCATCATAAAGCAGCAGACATGATAAATGCTTCTTTAACCCTCGCGTCGTCCTGCTGGTCAAATGGACCCGTTTTAAAGTTTGAAAATGTGGGAAAGAAATATATATATATATATATATATATATATGTATATATATATATATATATATATATACACATATATATATATTCACAGTGAAAACTTCCACATGTTCAGGAAATTTTTGAACATTTTTTGGTGGGAAAAAAGAAACGTTAAAAAAAAGTTTCTTTAAGAACATTCGGGAAAGAAATCTTGATGATTTTTTCCCAAATGTACTTAAAGAAAATATTAGAACTTTTACTGATATATATGGAAGCACTTCAGACATTTTTAGGATTATTTTTGGACATTTTTTTTTCATTTTTTAAAAATATTTACAATTTTTATGATTTTTATTTTTTGATTTTATTTCTTGTCAAATTTGGGTATTTCTTTAAAATGAAACTTTTAAGGAATTTTTTCCTGAAGATTTTGCAAATTTTGATAAATTTGGGGAATTTTTTTACTGAATTTTTGGATTTTTTTTCAGACAAGGGAACAATATTTTTTTTTGTGCCATAAATGAAGACAACAGTGAGATACCTGCATTTACACATGTGGCAAAGCAGCAAGTTCTCTCAAAGATTTCCTCTGTCTGACAATAATTAAGCTTTTGGATTTTGGAAATTATGAGAGAATTTTTCTGTTTCTGACATTTTATAGACCAAGCAATCAATCGACGACTGTGACTCTAAAAAATAATTAACAGTGACAAATCCAATTAGTTACAGCCGCAGTATTTTCTCTTCACAAGGGATGTGTAATCTATAGATCATCCATTCGTAAGTGACAAACTGAGTCACTCCCCACCCCACCCAGGAGTGACCTTCATCATTCTCCTCTACTTTCTTTCAACAAGAAGGACAGAACAGAACAGAAGTACCACGAGTCTCGGTGCAGTTACAACAGTCCTGCTGCTGTGTCGTGACCTCCTCCTCCTCCTCTTCCTTCCCATGGCGGCAACAGAGCAGACAGCGCCCTCCAGCTTCTAAGATGGCCTGAGGAGGACACTCGGTGCAGTTGGACGGTCCGGGGCCCCAACACTCCAGACAGGAACTGTCACAGTCTGCACAGGAGTGGTCTGAACCCTGGGGAGGGACGGCAGAGAGGACTGACACACAGCTACAGCATTTTGACAGCACAACTACTGATTCTTTGTCTCCAAGACTTTTTCAACAGACTGAATAAAGCCTCTCAGCGTCGTCAATTAACATGCATCTACCCGTCCAGCAGGTTCAATCAGCTGTCTCGGCAGCAAGATTTATTTAGAAAATGTGACACGGTAATAATTTTCACTCTGCTGTCTGGGATTTCTCCTGGTGCAGTAATAAGTCAGTCTGAATTACATTTTCTGATACCTGGGGCCAAAACATTAGCAGTAATTATTTTGGTGAAGGACAGAATGAGGATTTTTTTTTAAATAAAAGTGAATATCTATGTAGCTAAAACCCAGAGAAGTGTTGCTACCTCTATTATGGGATGCTGGCCGACATCGCACATGGACTCACACTTGCCATCAAACAGCAGGTATCCAGGGAAGCAGGAGTCACAGGAGTGGGATAATTGTCCTGCAGTTAAATGACAACTAAAGGTGTAAGTCTGGTGACATTTAGGATTCTAACACTGTCAAGAAATCCCTTAAAAATATGAATTCATCCGCAGTGAACAGATCCTACTGATAAGTGCTGCCAGTGTAGCTGAAACATGATATCTGTCCGTCTGTTCCATGCACAGTGCCCTCATTGTTTTCCAAAACGTTATAGAGCCCATAGAATGCTGTTTGGGTTTTCCCCTTTCCTTTTGTGCTTCTTTGTGCATGTAAAAATGCTGCCACAGAACACACTGACTGCCTGAAACACCTTGTTTGAATCTGAAAACTTCCTTTTTCTGTTTCTTATTTACATCACTAAGCAGCATATTTGCATAATGCCTGCCTAGTTTGGCACATCCTCGAACAAAGAACAGCAGCTTCCTCGCTGCCTGCCATTATTTCTTCACTAGAGGTGCAGCTGCTGGAGCTGAAGCCCGAAATTCAGAGATCTGGGAGAACCAGTGCTGCCTTGCCCTGTTAAACCAGCTGACCAATCAGAGAGGATTGGGCTTTTCACACAGAGGGCTTTAACCCTCTGAGCCCCAAGTACTTTCTTTGCGTTTTTTGCTCCCATCACATTTTTTAAATTTATTTCACACGACCATATAAAATCCTGCACCACTATAGAAACAGTACAACTGTGGCTGGAAGTAGAGAGAACGCAAAAAAATGTCTTGTGCTGGATGATACATTTGACATAATGCCTTACATCATATAAAAAATAAAATTTATATACAGGGGGTCCTTGGTTTACGGCTTACGGTGTTTCATCGATACGTCGGAACTCGATATGTGGAACTAGTTGGTGAGTGGAGCAGACAAATACGTCGTCAGGCAGCGTTATAAGACGGGTTTGTTTACAGTCGCCGGTTGCATGCCACCTTGGCCTGCGTGGTATTCATGACTTTTCCGAAGAACTGATCGATATTGTGCTGCACATAACGGCTTTGTTTACATTTTCACCGGAGTTCCGAATTATAGCGAAAACTGATTTACGTCAATCGATAGGAACAGAACTCCAACTTAAGTCAAGAACCCCCTCTATAAACATATGTATGTATAAAAGCTGAATTTCATTAAGTAATAATTATTTTACAAAAATAGCCAAAAATCTGGAATTAACATGCACAACATTATTTTCAAGTTGTCACAAGTGTTATCAATATAAGGGGAAATGGTGGCTCTACAAATGATAGATATTTTACTTCTTACATTTCTAATCTGTCAGAATGAAGTTCAGCTCAGAACAGCTAAAAAGTGCCTGAATCTTTGTCAAGTAATGTTTTCTGGGTCAGTAGCTAGATAACTTTGTTTTGTTTTTTTGCTTTTATCAAAATCTGGTGAGGGCAAACGGTGTACTTTTTGGTAAATTTTGACATGAGACATCGAGAATAAAGTCATTTTTTAGGAATATCTTAATTGAAGGCTTTTATTTTGTTAATTTTGCCAATGGAATGAGTAGTTCAAGGACTGTCAGAAAGTTGAAAATCTAATGATTCTTTGTGTTTCAGGTTTTGCTCTTTTTTTTCAAAAAGCAACAACCCTTTCAAATCTGTCAGTGGATTTTGGGGTTCAGGAAAACAGAGAATTTCAGACAGAGGGTGAGAAAAGATGCTGCAGCAATGTACTGTGAGAAAAATGCTTTTCTTTAAACATTAAACATATTCTAGTAGAATGCAAAAATAAAACCAAGAATGTGTAAATGCGTATAAAATGGGCTCTTTAAAAACACATCAGTGAGCCACAGTGCTGCTTCATTATGATCTAACACTGCAGTTTATTTTGAGTCAATCAAACATTAACCAGCACAATAAATCTGGAACCGACAATTGAGCAGAACAAATTCACTATTTATTACTACGTGAGTACCCTGCTATATATTTAAGACTCATTTGTAAAGATTTATGTCCACAGTAGGAAGCAGACTGAAAATCACAGACATGTTGGGAAATGCCGAGAAACCATCATTGTTTTGGGATCTATTGAGAGCAACCTAGCTTATTTAACTCGAGGTTAGATTAACAGAAAAATGTTTAATTATTTATTCCTTTAAGGAGTTTTAAATAAGTATCCTTGTACTGTATATAACATTTCTAGGGTTGATTCAGAGCACAGCCACAGCTCTCCACCGCTTCCACACCTGCAGTCCGCAGAGAAAACGGCATCATCAGTATCTCGTAACCCACATGTGATCTGTGAGCGCGTAACTGCAATGCATTAAAGTAGTGCTGAGTGGACACTTGTACCTGAGCACGTTCTGCAGGTGGCGTGGCACGGCTCGCAGGTCTTGTGCACGGCGTCGTGATGGTATCCCTGAGGGCACGAGGGGAGGCAGCGGCCTTCTTTCCGCAAGAAGATGAGGCCCGCACCGCAGTTCAGGCAGCCGTCGTCGCCGCCCCCGCTACACTCACCGCAACTCGGGTCACACTTCTCACACTTCCTTGAGGCCGTGTTTCCATAGTGACTAAGAGGACAGATGGTCAAAAGTTATGATAGATTAGATTCAATTAAATGAAATGAGATTAGAGCTTTGTTCATCCTCAGAGGAAATACCTTTCACGCACACACACTCATAATTACTCAGACATAACATAGACCAACACATGGCTGAGGGAATACGGTCTTAACATTTCCATATGATACTGAGTAATGCTGCATTGTTTGTATGCAGGTCTGTTTGTTTTTTCTCTTCAGGATTTAACTGCGCATCAATTTAACGGCACATTAATTTAACGCTCTCAATTACCGTGCCCCCCCCCAAAAAAAAAAAAAAATCAAGTCTAATTAGCATTTTACAGGCCACAAGAAGGGCTATTTAAATCTCAGGCTAAATTAGCTTGTATCTCCAAACTGCACCCCTGTCCAGCTAACTGAAGAAGAGCTATGGTTTAGTGTCCACGGTGACATTACGTGACTAGAATAATCTGTTACTAATGACAACACTGCGTGACCGCATTTAAAGTGATGGATGAGCGGCACAGTTGGATGGCGAGCAGGTTAAACTACCTGTGCTGGCAGGTCTCCACACACTCTTTGCCTTCCCGAAATAGGTGGGCTTTGCAGGTGAGACACTCGTGACTGTGCTTTCCAGCACAGGACTGACAGGCGGCGTGGCAGGGTTCACATTTCTGCCCCGAGTCGTCCTCATAGTAGCCTGTTGGGCATTCATCCACGCAGGTGCCATCTGTACCAACAAACACACATGATCATGCAGCTAAGCAAACATGCCGCAAATGCCCGCCGAGCTTTCCAGGACACGCAGCCTTCGGAGGATTCACAAGCCCTACAAACTAAACTTGACTCACTGAGCAGGAGATGTCTCTGGTTGCAGCTCAGGCAGTGGGTTTTGCCAGGACCTGAACACCTGTGGCAGTATTTGTGACACGGATGGCATTCGCCGTCCTGGTCTGTGTACTGGTGAATCGAGCATTTGCTGTCTGACGGCACACAGTGGTTGTGGCTGTCCAGCCTCTGACCCTCTTGGCAGCTGGTGCAGGATCCAGCGTGAGGTCCAAAGCACATGAGGCACGATGCATCGCAGTCTAAAAATAAAAAAAAAAAAAAAAAGAATCAAAGCATATTATCAATACTTTGTGATATCCAATATGGTGATAGCTGTGTCTGATAATTAACTCTCACCACATTAGGCCAAAAATTTTGAATCATTCGTCTTTTTACTGCACCAGCACATTTTACCTGGCAGTTTCCACCTATTGGGTTCTCAAGGTATGATCTGTGAAAACATTTACCAGAGCAAAATCACGCTGTCCGTTTTGCAGCACAGCAATGTACCTGATTTTAAATGTCTTTCTGCTGGCAGCTACTTTAAGCAGCAACAAAAACGGGCATCGCCTACAACATTTTACTGTGAGAAACACACCATCCTCTTTGTTTTTGTATAACAAAACTGGAGCGGTGTGTCTTTCTCTAGGGAACTGTCTTTGGCATCGCTGTGCTGTTTTCAAGGTTTGACAGCTGCCTGTTAACCGTCTGAAAAGCGTTGCTATTTTAGTCTGAGCTCAAGTCAAGAAACACACTCAGGCATAGTAGAGAATATAATTGAAGAAATGCATGAAGGGCGCACTACAGGACAGAAAACGTTGCATCAGTTTCAGGAGCGATGGAGCTGACTTTGTCATACTCGGGAGGGTGGAAGTTCTAAATGTGTAGTAAAAACAAGTTCATTTTCATTAACATGATTAGATGTGTGCATTTTCCTGCAGCCATACATCTCAAATTAAACCTGAGCTGTATGTTTTCTGCAGTGAGACGGTTGCTGTACCTTTGCAGTCTCCTGTCATATGGTCCCGGTAGGTGTGGGAGGGGCAGGCTGGCAGACATGCCCCATTGTGCAGGGTGGCTCCACGGTCCATACAGGCATCACAGTCATTGCTGTTCGGCCCATCGCACAAAGCACAGTCGGGGTGGCAACGCAAACACTCCCCTTGTTCTTTGTCCTCAAAGAACCCCTCAGGACAGTCGAGCACGCACAGGCCCTCCAGGAGAAAGTGATACTCCTCACAGCCTGCACAAAGATCAGCTTTGGAAGTAAATGGAGGAACACTTTATTACAAGTCGGTGAAACTATACTAAGGACTTTAAAGTCTTTAAGAGGAATGAGAGAGCAAGAAAAGTCCTCTCTGTTAGGAATGGATTTCACTTGGTTAGAAAATGACAAGGCATGAATGAAAGATGAGACAGGTGAACTGAAAGCTGTGCATTATATCAAGCACACTCACTGCTCCTGTATCCTAATACTGCATTAAAAGTGTCCTAATGGGGGATGACAAAAAGAATTTTGACTCTGTCATCTCCACACAATTGATTTGACAGATATGTTGGAGAATAAGACCAATCTAGTCCAGTCCAGTCAAGATAATCCAGTCTACAGCTTTGCTAAAGGCTCTGTGAGGAAGCAGGAACAGTAAAGCTGGAGTAAATGGTAACATCAGCTCGCTAATATGCTAACAATGAAGTTGTTAACAGACTGATATTTTTATATTTTATAGTCAGCATGCTAACATTTGCTGATGAGTAGTAAAGACCAGGTTCAAGCTGAGGCTCATGGCAATATAATTAGTTTTAAAGCTACCATAGACTGTATGTAAAAACTGGATGGAGCCAGCATGTTGACCACCATTTTCAAGCTTAGGTATGGAATCAGTGCAACAACGAGAGGTAAATCAGACTGAGCACTGAATGACACGACGTACGCCAATACTAGCAGGGAGTAAAGCATCTTCTGTTTAATCATCCATTATAATTGGGACCATAATTTACAAGATCAGCATCACACAGTACTCTAAAAGCCCTGAAACTAGCAACTGAGACCATAGACCTTTTCGGAAAATGTTTGCTGCGATCAAGTAGGAAGCAACTGTGTTTTTTCATAAGCTTTGATACAATCACACTTCTTTCTGAAACCAGAAGAGTCGCCCTCTGCTGGCTGTCAGAAATAATGCAGGTGTAAGGCACTTCCTTTTTGGCCTCACTTTTTAGACCCGTTGGTACGTCCATCTTTCATGTACAGCCTATCGCAGCTACTTGGTCTGAGATGATAAACACGTAAAGTTATAACAATGATACGTGATTGCTCTGGTCATGTGTGCAGCAGAAACACGCTGGGAACAACACTGACAAACTGTCACATTTGAGGATGATATGATGAATTTGTTAGCAGCAGCAAAAACATCCAACAGACAGAAACATTATCATTCATTTGGACTTTCTGACCACCTGAGGCCTGTGCTCAGAGGGAAGTGCAACATAACCAGGTTATCTTTTTGTTATCTACCTAAAAGCTATACAAGTAAATACTAAAAAGAACCCCACTAAAACTATAAACTGTACTCAGACCAGCTTTTCTGAATCTATCGCTAAGCACGTTCACATAAAACGGGCAGTGACGGCACCAAACGTACAGGTGTAGAGCTGCATATTTCACACAATAAATTTCAATTCTTAACCAAAATGAGGAAACTAAGAATATAATACAGGCTTAAGGCAACGCAGCCACTGCAGCCAAGGTCAGGAAGGAAAGTTAATAAAGAAAAAAATGCAGACAGTGTGAATGTGGAAGTTAATAGGCTTATCTATATCACTGCCTCATCATCAACAAATAGATCCGACTATAATTACTACTGTGTATTCCACTGAGTTAACATGTTGTTTGGATCTATTCTTCTGGCTTGTTTTCTCAGCTGCAGCCCTGGCAGCATTCAACAGTCTTGGGAGCCGGTTAATAACAAATACAAAAACATCATTCAAACCAGTAGAGTAGACGTACAGCGATTCTTAAAAGGTCAACAAGCACAAGGCTTTAGTGCTTTATTCAGTCTATGATTTATTTTAACAATCTACCACTTTAAGGCCTGCAGATCGTACATATTATTGAATATTTTTGCAGTCTACAGGAAAAAGAAACACTGAAAATTGGAGCTTTCTCCACTTAAATATCAATATCATTCATATACATAAAATGTAATTAATTTGAGCACTAACCTTGGACTCGAATCTGTGCTTATCAGGTAAAGCCAAATGGTCACATTTTGGGCTACATTCATGAAAAGTTACCTTGCACAACCCAGAATCTGCTTCATAGTACAGGCAGTTTAAATTCTCACAAATTCAAAAATGACTGAGCTTGAGTTGTTTGAAGGGGTTTCAAAAAGTGAGTCATCAAAGTTCCTTAAACCAAAGAAGGAAATATCTGAATTCCTGAAAGTTACCACTAGACACTAAGTATTAAATGTTTTACACAACAGCAGTGATTTGCTGGAGTCTATATATAACGCTGTGCAACAGGAATGTGTTTGCTTATGATTTAAGCGTGTCTATATGTACATAAATACTCGCTCTTTCTTGTTGCTCTGCTTTTGGTCTCCACCAGAACCTGTGTAAAATAGCTGACCCATTGGAAGCTAAATTCTTCATTCTATTAGCGGGTTATTAACTCTGTTTTCACAGTTATTGAGTTTTCCACTAATAACAGCTGCAAAATGATGACAGTGGCTAAACAACAAGCTGAAACTCCTTCTAAAGCTTTAGAAAGCTGAGGACAGCTGGTGCTTATTTTCCGTTGACTCTTCAGTATGAGACTTTCACACTGTCTTTGATGCATTTTTGTAAAAATATTCTAGTCTTATAGGGATCACACATTGTCACATTACAATTCCTCCTGTGGAAATTGTGAATTTCTGTGCCAAATTTGATGGAAATTCACAGAAATATCAAGATATTTCAATTAACACTGAAAATATCAACATGGTGGTGACACGACAGAGAAAAGAGGTGCTTGGGATGAATATAAACTTATTAGTATAGACTGTGTAATTGAAAGCTATTTCAAATTGTGTTAAAGTTGTGGACTGACAGACACTGCCATATCTAGAGCTGTGCTAAGAATAAAAAGCACCAAACTTGCTGGTAAAAATGATGCTGCCCAAGGATGAGGATAGAATAATTAAGGTAGTTGCTAGAGGTACGGACTTTCCATTTGCCAATCAGATACGTGAGATCTGGTCACGTGACTCCCGGTAGACGCTGGAGGTACGGACCCGTAGCATCGGTACTACAGGTACGGACCCTAAACCTAACCCTAACACTAACCCTAACCTTAGCTTACCTTTCAACAGTTTGCAGTGGTTAGCAGCTTCTTGACTCGCGAGGCTCGCGTACGGGTCCGTATCTGTCTGGCAAATGGAAAGTGCCGTATCCGTAGTCCACAGGCTACAGGTACGGGTCCGTATCTGTAGACACTACCAATAATTAAAGCACTCCCACTGTCCTGCGCGTCAAACTGACCCGTTTTAAAGCTTGAAAATGTGGGGGAAAAAATATTTTCACAATGAAACTTCTGATATCCACATTTTCAACATTTCTGGGATTTTCGCTGGATTTTGGTTGATTTTTTTTGTCAATGTTCTTAAGAAAATATTCAAAATTTTACTGATATGAATGCAATCACTTTAGATATTTTTACTCAATTTTTGGACAATTTTTATTCAATTTAAAAAAAATATTTACAAAAATTTCTTGACAAATTTGAGGATTTTTTTTAAATAAAAAATTTTAAAGGAAATCTTTAAGGAATTATTAGAATTTTCTTCCTCAAGGTTTTGCAAATTTTCAGAAATTTGGGGATTTTTTTGCTGAATTTTGGGATTTTTTTTCAGACAAGGAAGCAATATTTTTTGGTGCCTGTAAATGAAGACAACAGGAGAGTAAAATGAGCTCTAACTGCAGAGTTTGTCCTAGTTTGCGTTGTGTTTCTCTACCTGTGCACTTCCCAAGTGGGTTGCACTCCTGACAGGCCATGGGGCAACGATGGCACTCCCCGTCCCGGACAGTGTGCGCTGGAGGACACTCCTCCACACACTGGTGCTTGTGGAGGAGGAGAGATTCTTCACAGTTGAGGCAGTGGGTGGCGTTTCTCCCACAGGACGCACAGCCGGGAGCACAGCTACGACACACTTGGCCCACAGGATAACCCCTGTTAAAGTAGACATAGAAACAAACACAGACAACATTGAACACTTTACATTTGCTTTTATTCTGCTGAAATAACATCATTTAAACTAGCTTCATAATGTATATAAATTCCACTGAGCACTTGCATACTTAACACTGACATAACTAATGATGTATTAATTCTCTTAATTAATTGATTAGTTTGCCTTGTAAGGCATGTCGAGCTGCAGATTTAGTATTTTTGCATGTGAATAATTTAACAGGCTGCAATGAATGCCGTTGGGGTAAACAAGTGGTCTGACATTTCGCTCTGCTCTCTGCTCCACTCTACAGAGGACAACTGATAATTTAACCAGGCAATTGCGTAGAACTTAAGTAATGATAAGGAAAGCTACTTGGAAGATGATTGTAAAATGTAATTATAATAAAACCCACATGGGCAAGAATTTAAAATGCCAGTGGAGCTTCAGTAAGGACAATTTACGTTTCCAGTTTCATGGATGTCACAGTTGAACCCCCCTGTTGTCCTCATTTACGGGCACCAAAAAATATAGTTTCCTTGTCTAAAAAAATCCAAAAATTCAGCAAAAAAAAATCCCCAACTTTTTGAAAATTTGCAAAACCTTCAGGAAGAAAATTTCAATAATTCCTTAAAAGTTTCCCTTAAAAGTTTTAATTGAAAAAAATCCTCCAAATGCGGCAATAAAATTCTTGTGAATATTTTCAAAAAATGAGTAAAAATCTTCCAAAATAAAATCCTAAATATATCTAAATTGATTATGTATATATCAGTAAAACTTCTAATATTTTCTTATTTTCTTTAAGAACATTCACAAAAAAAAATCTACCAAAATCCAGCAAAATTCACTGGATTTTGGTTGATTTTTTTGTTAATGTTATTAAGAAACATTCTTCACATTTCTTTTATTCCACTAAAAATGTTCAAAGATCTCCCAGAAATGCTGAAAATGTGAACATCAGAAGGTTCACTGTGAAAATATATTTTTTTCCCACATTTTCAAACTTGAAAACGGGTCAATGTTCACACACAGGACAACACGAGGGTTAAAGGTACTTCGGTATTAAACAGGAACTCATGGTAACAAATACATCTTCTGACATTTTATTTTTGGTTTAGAAAAGTTGCCTCAAACATCTGGCCTGACAGCAGAGTTAAATCTCTACACACTGAGAGATTTATCAATTATCAGGCAGAGCTGGAAAAAAGTAAATACATTTAAATTTGAGCCAAAACCAAACAGCCATCGAGTCGACCTCTGACCTGACACACTCTTGAACACACTGTCCATCCTGCAGGAAAAACTGAGCTCTGCGATTGCTCTGACAGCGGCTGCAGCGCTGGGCGTCCACACACTGCAAACAGCCCGGAGGGCACGCTTCACACAAACCGCTCAGTCGACCGGCAAAGAAGCCCGCCGGACACTTGGATACACATGTTTGCTGTGCGGTTAGAAAACGCCCTGGAGGAGAAACAACAAACAGTAAACATTGCTGTAAAGGAGCTCCTGTGGTGTAACTGCACATCTGAAAGCAAACACCTCATCTACATAAGCGGCTGACAGACCTTTTGCACATGTTGCACACTGGTTCTTGTCCTCTCCAAAGCAGGACTCACAGGATAGGTGGCAGTCCTCACAAGCGCCATCATCTGGAGGGGAACAACACATCGGTCATAGAGCCACTTCTGACTACAGCACAACACAGCAGAGGAAAACTGATGTAGGACCTTCACAGCGCATATCACTGCACTGAGCCCTTTTCAGACATGCAATACATAACACTGCTGCTTCATCAATCGGATAAATTGATGACATCTTGTCATTAAAACAAAGGTCAGCTACATATTAATGTCCTTCATGGTTTCATTCAGACATACCTGCAACAAAGACAGAGAGCCACAGTTCCGCATAAAATTTGTCATTCACACAAGATTGGACAGTACATCAAGTGACACAATACATAATAATGCACTGATAAACAGAACACTAAATCTAACTAATAGCAAGCTCATCAAACTGTCCACATAACTAATAGCTGTGTTTATTTATGATTTCACTGATCTTCCAATAACAAATTTTATGAAGGCCGGAGTGACTGAAATGTTTGGTCATAATATGAATAATGAAAGTCTGAATCAGAGCAAAGGGAACCATTTCATCAACACAAAAGATTGGACTTATTGATGTCTGTTTTTTTCCTGCCATTGAAGCTGCAGCGCCTCAGCATTTTTGTGTAACTCATTAAGCTGACGAATGAATGTAAAAAGGTATTTAGGCTACATATTAGCATATTACTTTAACTTAAAGTTAAGGAGGTCCATATACTATTGCATTAAATCGTGTTATTTAGTAAAATAAATAGACTTTTAGCCAGTGCAAGCTTTCTTTCACAAATGTGGTAAGGAAAACATTTCGAAAAACTTAAAATTTAAATTTAAACCCTCTGAACACCATCAACCTCCAGCATTTAAGCACCTAAGAACTTGGACAAACCCTGGATGCTCCTTTTGTTGTCTAATCTGCCTGAACTTCTTGTCTGGAAACAAGCATAAAGTTCAGCATTCTGGGACATACGCTCATTTACCACTTTGCTGACAGTTAGATGAGGATTGATAACAGTTTCCTGTCTGTATGCTGAATATAAAGCTGGAGCTGGCACACTATCAGCTGATCTTAGCTTGGCTTCGGATAAAGACTGTAAACAGAAGGGGAAAGCTGTGCCAAAAGAAATTTCCAACATGCGCCCGTAAAACCCTTACTTGTCCTTTTCATATTTTGGTTTATGTTAAGATTAAACAAATCAGCTATAACTTTATAATTAGTGAGCTTAAGGTGCTGCCAGGCTGTTTTTTGGACAGAGCCAAGCTAAAGGTTTCCTCCTGCTTCCAGGCTTCATGCTGCACCAAGCATGATGTAGCTTCATGTTTAGCGCAAGAGTGATATTTATCTTCTTTTTTTAAACTCTTGGTAAGACAGAGCATCTCCCAAAATGTCTTTCAACAACAGCAATTAGAAGAAAACAACTAAAATTAGCACTTAAGCTCACTCTTCACAATCTAAATCAACTGATAATTATGCAAATTACCAACGGCTTCCTCCAACATTGTACTATTTCAGATTTTGTGTGAAGGTTTGAGGCTTAAATCTGAGGTTGTGCCGCTACTGAAATGAAGGTGAAGTCTAAGAATAACTTTAATTCAGTGCGTTCATTTTCAACCTTTGTATTAACCTATGTCCTTTTCTCAGAGTTATTTTAGTTCCTATAATTAAGATGTCCTCGCACTAATTACCATATGTTGTTTTAAGGTCTGCCCAACTAATTCGAGGGGGGAACTAAATGTTCAGCATATACAATCAATTATTTCGAAGACGGTATCTGGCCGACATTCATTCTGTTTTCAGTACTTAAGTTGGTACAGGGTTCAGGGACGGCGGCACACAGACCAATTACCCTTCAAGATTTCTTTTCTGCCCCTGTGAAAGTGCCCAAATCCCTGATTCATTATGGGCAGACAGTTGGATTAGTGGAATACAAGTATTAGTCTCACCGCTGCGAAAGGTCTTAATGGGACAGGCCTCGTGGTCAGACACACACTCTCCGTTTTCAAGCGTCTTCCCCTCCTCACACGACAGACAGTCATTGTCCTCCGGGCCGCTACATGTCACACAGTCCGAGTGACACTCCTCACAGTCGTTGGTGTCTTCATCGCCATAGAAACCGTCAGGGCACACTGAGACACACCTCCCCTCTGGGGAAAAAAGAGAAGAAGTTTCTCAGGTTTTCTGAGATCAATACTGCATGCAACCCACTTAGCTGGCAAAGTTTACCATTTTGTTTAGTTGTACTTCAACTTAAAGGCAGTTTTGTATTTGACATGGTATTTACATATCAAAGTCTGTTTATGATATTTCTGCGTATGTGAAAAAAGGCATATGAAGCCTTTTGTTGTTCCAGACAAAGCTGTATGAAACCTGATACATTAGTTGGGGCTGAAGACGACTAACATGTGAATCTGACTGAACTGTCAGCAGCAGAGTTGCACTGTACAAAGAAGAATGATGTGTAGAATAAAAAAAAAAAACTATGGATGAGTTTCTTATTGTGTTTTCATTGTATACTACAATGTTTCATAACTCTTCTCATCATTTTGTTTATCCAGTGAAAATCTAGTTCTTTGTAAATCTTTTTAACATGTCCATATAGTGTTTTTATATGCTGAAATATAGATCAGAAGCAAAATAAGCAGTGAGTGCCGTGGCCGACAGATACAACTGCAGTGTCCAGATGACAGTTTCAAAAACACAGATTAAGACTTCAGGGATTCCATATGTCACAAACCTAATGAATCAACACGGTCAACTTACAAGGCAGAACAGTCTGTGTTTTTATTATTCTCATAACCAGTATTTCAACTTTTCATTGTGGAGTGTAGAGCGGTTTCTGAATAAATGTGGAACACTAATACACTGAGATCAGTTTTGTTGGGTTTAATCAACAACTGGAGAGGGATTTTAACTCCATTACAGTTCTTCAGCAGCTATATTCAAAGATACATTACTAACATAGCAGCACAAACATTTAGGGGCATCAAACACTTCCAGTTGCAAAAAACATGCACCACTATAGGACAACATCAACTGCGATCAAAAGCAGTTACAGTACCTTCTGCTCTTTGTCCAAATTAAGTGTTAATAGCTTAGATCTGGTGATATCATGCTTACATGGTGCGCCTACATAAATTTGTGTGTAATCAGTCAGTTTACTAGTGGATTAATTTGGCCCTCGTTAAAGTTATTACACACTTTGTAGGATTGATACTTGAAATACAAATGTATGATTATCTTGTAAAGTACAACACAAAGTGGTACTGGAAGTAGATAAAATTACTTAATTCATTTCAATGCTGCTTAAACAATAAAACAATATGCTTCTTTTTCCACGATGACACACGGCAGTTTACTATGCAAGTAAGAATCTGTAAAAAATAACGGGAGTCTGAGCTTGGAGGACGTGAGAATAAAACATGGAAAAAGATATGTAAAAACTTCTATTTCACCGATAACACCTGGATAGAAAACAGATGGAAAATGAGACACAAGTAATTTTTCTCCAATATGAGTGGTAAAAATGACACCAGAACTAACAGGAGCCTGCAGGAGGAAGCGTGGCAGAACAATCTGCAAATTATTTGCAGATTTTTTGAGTCGTAATAAATATACTTGCCAGTGAAACAGAAAATCCGGCTTTAATGCTGCCACATAATGCAGCTCTGTTCTGATGAATCCATCTACTCTCATTCTTAACTTGGGGTGGCATAGCTCAGTGGGTAGAGTGGCTGTCTCGCAACCGGAGGGCCGCGGTTCGATCCCCCAGCCCGTCGTGCTCGTGTGGAGGTGTCCCTGAGCAAGACACCTAACTCCTAATTGCTCCTGATGGGTTGGGGTTAGCGCCTTGCATGGCAGCTCCCGCCATCAGTGTGTGAATGTGATGTATCATGTAAAGTGCTTTGGATAAAAACACTATATAAATACTACCATTTCAACTCTCCTTTAATTATTTTCTGCTTTAGTTTTTCATTAGTTAATGTGAAACAAGGAAATGAAAAACAGCAATCATCGGTTCTAACAAAAAATTAACGTATCATACATTATAAAGAAACAGGATGACAGGAGCCTTTGGGTATATTTTAAATTTTTTTAATGCAGAACCGCCATGCTTGTAAATAACCCTTCAGACCTTAATGTTTGGTCCAGTGGGGCAGTTTTACCTGATAAGAAGAGGTCGGTCTCACACCAGTAGCACTCATGTACATCACAGCTCACACAGTCGTCATCACATGGAACGCAGCTCATCTCCTCTTCCACGGCGTAGGTCTTAGCTGGGCAGTTTTTGTAGCAGCCATCCTGAAAACTGATAACAAAAGCAGTAGTTGATACCTGCAGTTCTCCCTCACACACACAGAAATCCACTCTAGTCTCACTGCAGAAAGAGGCCTTTTCATTCTAGTATAGCAGCAAAATGAAAGGCAGAGCGAGTGCAGAGAGGCGAGATCACACATGGCGACAGCGAGGCACACAGCCTTACTTGTAAAAGCCCTCAGTGCAGGACAGGCAATGCCTGGGGTTATCTGTTGAAAGCAGACAAAAAACTCAGCTCTCTTTTTAAACAGAAGTACCGTGAAAAATCTTTGAACATGGTCTACAACACACTGGGACGAGAGCTCGGTCTACTGCAGGCAGTGTTCATTTGGGGAAAACTTTATTACAGCCACTGAGTCGTGACTTACACAAGACACACTTTCTGCAGCCCTCCTCACAGGCCATGCAGTCGTCATAGTCTGGATCCTCCACTTCCCCTGACGAAACAGAAAAGAGGCTGAGTGTGGAGGGGCAATACAGACAAACAATCAGGCCAAGGAGGTGAAAGAGAGCTGAGGGTGGACAGGTGAAAAACAGCCCCCTTTAAGGTCATCTTTGACTCTGTCACACATAAGACATAAGAAAACAGCTCATAAATAACGCTGTGACCGTGTTTACCTTCCCCACACTCCAGCTTCACACAGCCTCCATCAGAGATGTAGTACGAGGAGTTGCACTGGAGGCAGTGGTTGGGGCTTGTGCAGAGCTGGCAGTGGTCCGAGCAGGGCTCACAGCTCCTGTCCTTGGTGTGGTAGAAGGCCTCAGGACAGGCGTCCAGACACAGGCCTTTAAAAAGGTACCGCTCCACTCCAAACTTATCTAAAGGGAAAACAGCCATTCACAGTGCAAAGAAGTTTAACACTGATCTCTGTCTGAACCGCAGTTTGAACAACTTTGTAGTCATGAATACCTTCTAAAATTCTATTAGCTTAGAGCACTGCACAGATCATTCAGCTTGTCATCTGGCTACAATGCAAATGAATAATTGATAAGGCAAAATGTAAGTTTTACATTTTTAAATGTGACTAAATGACTATGTGCAATGTGAAATGGGTCACCTGCGGTGCCAAACCCACCTCA
Source organism: Acanthochromis polyacanthus (assembly GCF_021347895.1). NCBI lineage: Eukaryota > Metazoa > Chordata > Actinopteri > Pomacentridae > Acanthochromis > Acanthochromis polyacanthus. The sequence goes on from NC_067130.1 coordinate 13,063,038, forward strand.
AATCATTCTCGATGCACTGCCATTGCTCTTGTGAGGATCGTTTCAGAAGCTCACTTCAGTGGAAAATCTCTCAAAACCCATTGCTTTACACAGTTGGCAAATAGTGCAGTGAAATCCCAGCACTGATCGAGATAAAACTCCAGATACTGTTTGTTGTGCTTTATGTGGTAGTAGGCAGTGTCTTTGCTACTTTGCATTTTAGTAAAATTCTGGTTACATTTTATTAAAAGGCAAAGCTTGTGTCAAAATTACTCAATATATTAAAAATACCTTTTTCTATTACTCTTATGAAATAAAACAGACAACTCGTGCAAATAATCCCTTGAATAAAGAAGTATAAGCACTCAGTAGCACTCATTCAAACAGGATTTGAATGTCTTTTATGATTTTTCTGACTTGTGTCACTACTGCAAGAGGCCACAGCGGAAAAACATACAAGGCAATTCACACTTAAACACAGAGTTTAACTACTGATTATTTTTATTGAATATTAATCTGCTAATTGTTATTTGAATAATCAGTTATGTTTTCCATAAAACATTAGTCAATGGTGACAAATGTTCATTAGTGTTTCAGAAACCAATAGAAAAATCTTCTCATGCCTTGTTTTGTCCACAACCCAAACATATTCAGTTTACTGTCACAGAGGAGTAAAAAACTAGAAAACTGTCAAATATAAGAGGCTGTAATCAGTGGATTTAAACAGTGGCTGTTTAATTTAACAGTTGCCAACTAATTGCTTATTTGTTTCAGCTCTGCTTGCATATTAATAGTACACAAAGATATTCCCAAAAAGCTTGTTTCGTCCTCACCAGTGTCACAGCTAGTACAGTTGGCAGGTCCAGCATCCACACATGTGGCACAGGTGTGGTCACACAGGTGACACTGGCCACCAGACTGGTACTTCCCCTTGGCACAGGCCAGCACGCAGCGGCCGTCATCCAGAGCCCTGCAGCAAACAACAACATCAACAACATCACAGAATCACAAAAATCAACACGAGTTACTTGATTTTTTTTTAATTTATGGTTTTTATTAGAAAGATTTTCAGTCATCTTTATCATAGTCCTCTCTTTTTTTTCCCATAACAAAAACAAAAAAACAAACCAGGACTAGAAACTTACAGCCATCACCCTTTTTCTCACCAGAAATATAAACATGAGTAGAAAATATAGTGTTATTATTATGCAAGAAAGGTCAACGTTTCGGTCATATGAAGTCAACCCAACCAATCATCAAGAGTTGGTGGAGTTGAATTTAACCATTTTCTTGCACTTGACTTCTTACAAGCTGCTTAGAGTGCTTCCAACATTTTTATATCCCTTCTTCTGTCCAAAGTTGGAACCAAAGCCATATATAGACTGGTAAAGTCATTAGGAATTTGACCTTTAAAGACATCATTCAGAGCTTTATGAATTCCAGACCAGCATTGATGCACAATCCCAAAATATATGAAAAACATGTGAGTTATTTGATGCAAATGAGTTGAAGTGAGTGTGGAAGATTTCAGATCTTTTGTCGATTATTTGAAATTAATATTTCCAAGGACCAATCAATGTGTGATATACAATATTGTCCTGAAGTCTTAGATACTAGACATTGATATCAGCCGATCAAGGCAACATGACAACAAAACTAAACATAGAGTCACAAAGAACTATCTTCAGCCACAAGAGGAACAAGGAGTCCTGCCACAGATGGTCTGACCCCCTGATCTCATCCTCACAGAGTCAGACTGGGATTAGATGAGGAGACAGAAAACACAGAGACTGCCTAAATCCACAAGGAGCTGTGGCAAGATCTCCAAGATGCTTAAAGGAATCTACCTTTATGAAATCATGCAAAAGTGTAAGTAGGAGAACTGGGATTGTTAAAAAAGCAAAGATTTTCGCACAGTATTGACATCATTTAAGTATTTTCTCATTTCTGCATTTTGTATGATGTTTACTGATAAGTAAAACTATTCCGGTCATTATTTGTGGAAGTATATCTACTTTACTTTAGTGCCTTCAACCCTAACCTAAAGCAGTACAGAGTAAGTTACCGTCTGCATTGTTCATTGATTTAATTTTCCTCTGTCAACGTAAGCCCAAAGTAAAAGACCACAAGAGGCCCATTTTATGCCTTGTTTATATTTCACCTTGACTGGGTGACACAATTAACTATTTTTGGACAAATAGTTAAAAAGAAAGTTCAGACTTTGTGGGCTATGTGTTTGTAAGTGATAATGGCTGTCATCATTTTGATTACTAATTAAGCAGAGTTATTTTTTCAAAATCAGTTAATAATTCTGTTGTGAAATCTCAGATAAATACAGAAAAAAAAAAAAAACACTAACTTCCCAGAGCCCAGATGACATCTTTAATTGTCAGTTTGGTTTGATTGCAGGTCATTTCAGGTGCTGGAACAAGAGACTCAAATGGCTCAAACATTTATCAGAAAAGTTGCCGATTATCCTTCAATTAAGTAATTCATTTTTTATTCTATTTAATTATTCTATTTAAAAACAGAGATGGCTCAGACCTCAATAACATGTACAATTTATTAATTTATATAGAATGAAACAGAATCCAACTCACTTTAAAATAAACAACATTAATATATGTGTGAAAATCATTATTTGGTACCTTGCACCACTGACAAATATCATACATATTACTCAGAGGAACAGTGGGATGCAATGATTTCCCTCTGACCCTGAATTGGAAAAAGTCACATCCAACTCACCGTGAAGAAACACAGCTGATGCAGTCTTCGCTTTGCGGCCCTGTGCACTTCAGACACGTTGCATCACACGCGTGGCACTTCCCGTTACTGTCCTGGTACTCTCCTGACAGACAGATAACAGGAGAACCACGCTGACTCAGAAATAACTAACCATCTGAGGCGTAGTGGTGGGCTTAATGTCAGATGCCAAAGAAGGGAAGACACATAATCTAAACAGCTCCATGCTATTCATTCCTGCAAATAAACATGGCTGACTGACTTACGGTTGAATCAGATGACCCAGAATAAAGACACGATACCATATATAGCTCACTGTAAATATGCATATTTATCGCAGATATATAAAAATAGACTCTGTGCTCTAAACACAAACGAAATAATGATATTTTGGAATTGACATCGTAGGAGAATTGAGAACAAATTGTGTGAAAGTTGCATTATGTCCATCAAGTAGCACTGAGGCAACATGTAATAGAGGAAGAAGACGGTTGACTGACCGTCTGTGCACACAGTGTTAACAACACACACTCCCTCCTGCAGGCTGTGACCGCTGGAACAGCTGCTGCAGTTCCCCCGACTCGGCCCCACACAGGTGAGACAGCTGGCGTCACACCTGAAGAGAAGAGCAGAGAGACTCGACTAACGCACGCACAAACACACATGCTGACCACGAAAAAAAAAACACACACACACACAAACACACAGATAAAAACAACTACTCTCCACTACATACAGACACACAGACACACAACAACAACCATAAGCGCAAAAACAAGCACAAACTCACTCAGAAGCCAAGCACCAGAATAAGGCCTGCCATCAGCAGATAAACAAACCACCCACACCTGAACACACACCAGTGAGCTCACCTCCTACATATCCTGTGCCTATCAGCTATCTCTGGGTTTGGCTCTGTGGCATAGAAGCCAGCACTGCAGGAGGACACGCACCTCCACTCCTCCATCAAGTAGCCCTCTGCACAGCGGTTACACGCCTCAACACCTGCACCTGATGCCGCGTGAGGCAGACACAAACATGCTCTTTAATGGACAAAGGACAAGAGGCAGCACTCAACAGATGAATGTTGTGTATTTTAATGATATTTAAAAGAAGAAGTTGGCATTCAGCTCATGACCCTTGACCTCGCTCTCACCTGCACAGGTAGCACAGGCCTTGTGACAGGGCTTGCAGTCACCGTCCTGCGCGTCATGGTAAAATCCGGCTGCGCAGCTCCGTTGGCACCGGTTCCCATACAGGCTGGAGAGGGTGGAGAGAGCATGTGGCACCGTGACACACTCAGTCAATCATGTGACACCACAGAGATGAGTCACTGCCTTCAGACTGCAGGCTCAGTTTTCCAACCCACAGCACACCACCACAAGCACTTGGTGAACTGAGTCAGTGAACACCGTATTCCGGAAACTTCTAACTGAACAATATGGTGAATTTGTCAGAGATGTTTTGTCCTCTCCAGTGATGAGACTGCAAAATGGAAATTAGGATGCACTCGTTTTTCCGAGCTGCGTGTGAAAAGGGAGGGATGGCAGGCACACGGTTTTGAATACAGAGTTAAAAATACTGTTGCTTTTTGTAATTGTTATGATACTGCAGAGGGTGTGCGCGCGGGGGGAGAATCAGTATTCTCAGTGGCTGGAGGAGAAGGAACGGTGTTTACCGAGCAGTTAATTCAAGCATCATCAGAGAATTTGTTTTACCTTGTGTCTGGTTTGCATTCTGTGCAGATGCTGTAGGAGGTGCACTTCAAGCAGTTTTCACTACATTTTCTGCACATATTTGCATCTGTGCGGAAATCAGACACATGGAATACACATCAGAGCCATTAATCAGTCTTACTCACACACCTCTCAACTGCAGTTACATCGACTGGCTATTCATTAGCAGCCTCATATGCGGCTCTATTCAAACAGCTCCTCTGTAAGCAAAGTATCCTTAAAGGTACACTCAAGGATATTCCTCCTGTCTTGTTAAGTTTCATTAGAAAAAATGTGACAAAACATTTAGAAATTTCAGAGACTGGTTAAAGAATCCAACCGTGGTCGAGGTAGTAATTATCTCCGCAGACGGCTGTGCAGGTATTGGTGCCCTCGGTCAGGTAACGTCCAGGTTGACAGGAGGTGCACTGGTCACTGCGACTTCCAGTGCAGCTCTCACAGGAGGAGTAGCACCTTTTGCAACGCCGGCGATCGCCCCAGAATCCCTTGGGACACTCTGATACACACAGCCTATTGGACAGACACGGACCAAAGCACATAGAGGACAAGAGGTGCAACTATCAAGATGAGGGTCCATTTTCATCATCTTAATGTGAAATCCTGCTCATCTATTCCTTCGTCTTTACACGCAAGCCTTAGAAAATTCTAGATTCAAAAATTCATAATATATAAACATGTGGACTAAACAACAGCTGATTAGTTCAAACACAGCATGTATGAGTCACATGCTCTGTAGCAGCAGTATCAACACATACTGTATGTTGCTTTCTAACTGTACTCTCTGCTGTGTAATCATGCTGACCTTGTGTTGTTCTTGAACTTGAGAAAAAAGTGCAAGCATGTGACACACTGCTGCGGGCCCGGCCCCTCACAACCATCGTCACTGCATTCTGGGTCACAGGGTCCTGCAAGGGCAGATACTCGCAAAGTCACAGCACCATCATGACAGAAACAGGGAAGTGATTCAGACTGAATCCCACATCTGTGTAAGACCCCGCCTCAACAGTCACACACTGTAAATCAGTGCATTAGAGCGTCTGAGAAAGTCTGAGCTCGAGCAAGGGAGAGCTTAATCCCACCAAGATGCGAAGTGTATGACTCACCGTTGTATTCTTCAGCGAGATCACCATCCACGGGAATCTCAGCTGATCGGGCTCGCTCACGATGCACGAGATATGGCTGCTCTGCGGTGCCATAAATCACCAGGGACCATGTCTTCAGCACCCCTTTGAAACAACAAAAAGAAAGACAAGAGGCTTGTCTCGAGGGGCCTGCACTGTATTTTGGCTGCTTGTGGTTGAAGTTCAATGTACGTTTCATAATATTGAGATGTTACGAAGAGGAAGTGCAGACCTAGTTCTGTGCTGTCTCTCTTCTCAGAAGGAGTATCCAGGATTTTTAAAGTCCATTCCCCTGCGGCCTGCTCCCCCCAGCAGTGAGCTGTCATGAATTCCCAGTTCTGAAATCCCTCAGCAGAGTCGTCAAGAGGCCTAAACCAAAACATTACATAATCTTGGTTATACTGCTACTACTACCGCTCATTATATGGTAATTTCAGGCAGACAATATTTCGGAAAATGTCCTTAATTCAAACGAGTTCTTCTGGATAGACGATAACTTGAGCCGTGTTTCAGGAAGGGAGTCTTTGTGGGGCTGATTATATTTATAGAGCCCGGGATATGAAACAAAGCTTTGCTTGCAAAACAGTGTAAGAAGTTTTGTTCTCGTTTATGTTTGACAAATGTATTACAACTGCAACTGGGTATTGTGGTGTTTTGCGAGTCCATGTGGGCTGGGCATTTATCCAGTCGTGGAAAAAAACAACAGGTACAGTACAGCTCATTTTTCAACATATTTCAACAAGCAAACACATGATCCTCTCTGAAGCAATGCCCACAGATAACTGTGATGAACTCAAATTATGAAAGTGACTACAAAACGTCAATTTCATGTGTCATTTGTTCAAGAAATAAAAACAAAAAGTCACATTGGAAAAGTAAGTACCCCTGCTTCTATCACACCATCAAATCTATTAAATTAGATTAGGTACCGATAATTAGAACCTCCTTAGGGAGAGGCAGGTGGAATTTGTCGTATTTACACCTCTGAAATCTAGAATCTGCTTTTCTCTTTGCTATTGAAGTGTGTAAGATCATCAAAAGAGCTGTCTAAGACCTTCAGAAATAAGGTTGAGGATTCCTGTGAGATTGACAGAATTACTTGGGGAGAAAAAAAAACACCTTCTACTGTAAGGAAATAGTCAAAAGTGGCGCACATGGGCTTGTAGCTTAAGATACAGCTGTGTTGCTGCTGCTCTCACACCTTCAGGAAGAAAACCCTCTCTGCATCTGTGATTCACAGCAAAACAGTTGACCGCACAGCTTACGACACACACACAAAAACAGAACTTTCTACTGCGTCTAACTTTTCTTTCTAAGTGGTTATTTTGAATAGAAATGATGCCATATTCATAGTACAGTTGCTGTTTTCACCTCGCGTATGGTAAATTTGTCAGACAATGTTCTGATGATAAAATCTGTAGTTTAGTGGTGCAATCTTAATGGCTCTGAAGTGCCAGTGAACATGTGGTATTGGGCTGCATTTTCAGTCACTATTTCATACTCGTTCTGCTGTCCAACAACAAAAACAGACAATATTCAGTGGTAATAAATTGCAGTATATGTGAGCACAGAGAGCAAGAGAGAACCAGACAGAGTTAAAGGACTGACACAGCTGTGTTTGGGTTCTACTGAGGAACACCAGGTGACATAAAACACAGTAACCCACACACACACTTTGTTTATTGGTTTCAAATAAATATTAAAATTTCCACCTTCTCTGGCTTAACACAGCAGACAATGAGGGGGCAGGGTTATACAAAGTTTACAATCGACGACTACCGGTTTCTCAGTTGCGCCCTGGCAGTTCAGTACAATTCTTAGTGGGCTGTAAAGCTGTGAGGATGTCTAGTTGTGGGGAGGCTTGAGGAGTGGCAGAATTTAAAGTCTTCACATCTTAACAGGTTTTATTTTACACCTCCGAGTTTGTAACAACAACAAAACATAATAAAACTGGATTTTCACCATATGGAACCTTTAAATCACAGAGTTCTCAACATTTTGGCTCTCACCTGCTGTTAATTTGTGGTGTATTTTGGAATCGCACAGTTTATTGAAAGACACTGCATGTAAGAGATAATTGCCAGGAATAAATTTTGCCAGGAACTTGCCTAGATACTAGCTCCCTTGAAACACCGTATGAGCAACACTCCTGTGATTTTTCCAGTAGTGTTTGCCAAAACCTTCCCCCCTAATGAGACAAGGTGCCAAACTGAAGAATTTAGCTCTCCGTAGCGGATGCTGTGCTCTGAACACAATGATGCCCCTCGATTATCGTACATAAACCACCCCAAGGTGAATATGTGGGGTTACTATAGCAGCTTAGATGGAGTGATGCTCGTAGTTACCTGTTAGCTAGCAGCTGCGACACGGTGCCTGAAGGTGATGTGAGCGTAATGGAAAGGTCGCCGCGACGACTGTGAGTGATGATAACACGTACAATGACGTGCTCCACATAAACAACATGCTGCAGGGCCTTACTGGAACAGCCTGTAGTCTCATACACAGACGTCAGCACTGAGCCTGGATGAATAATTCTGTCATGAGACAGAGAGAGAAAATAAGAAAGAGGCACGGCGAGCAGCCGAGATAAGAGAAAGGCAGAACAGAAGAAGCCCAAGAGAGAGTTACAAGGAGAGCAGCAGTAAAGAAAATGGACACCCATTAAAGTGTGTGAGAATAAATGTGAGAGAAATCCATGTGAGAACTGAGACAGAAATAGATAAAGTGCGATAAAAGGGGAGGAATCAAGGGAAGCCCTGACTCAAAGTGGAGATCTCTTGCAGTGCGGTTGGTGTGATACCTGCTCAGCTGGATGGCAGCCTCCTCCACACACTCATGCTGTGAGGGGACTTGCTTCCAACGCTCAGCCTCCTTCACCATGCTCTCAGCATCCAGCAGGCCAAAGCCATACAGGTGGCTCACTAACAGACACCCGCACATCCCAAAACACACACAGACCACATTAGCCGGGGCATAGAAGGCATTGTAGTTTATAAAAGCCTTCACACTCCTGGGACTTTGTAGGCGTTTATCGTTGTTCAGCTCACAGCGCCTCATTAGTTTGCATGCTCACTGCTTTACAGTTTACCTAAAAAGAGCTGAGAGAACATTTACCAAAATGTGCTTATCAAGCTCAACCTATCTTTTCCCATGTATTTTAGTAGAGGTTTCGAAAAGATTTCATCCAGAAGATGTCACGTTTTTATTAATTTTCTGGGTGATACTGAAACCAAAAGTTTGGAATTAGAAATTCAGGAGAGATCCAGTGGGTATACCTTTAAATCCGGCCCCATTAACATGCCAGTCAGGAGCAGTGAGACGATGAGCTTTCGATGTTCGGACAATAATGTGCTGCACATCCCTCCAGGTTAGCAAGGAACTGGATAAAAGGTCAAACCAAGGAGAAACACACTCTCAGGACCCAACTATACCTACTGATTTTAACAAGGACTGCATGTATGGATTTTTGGTTTGGAAGAGCAGCTTACTTGGCTTCCAAAGTGAGAGCAATGACACCAGCAGCAATGGAGGAGGAGAGGGAAGTCCCTGACCGAACCCTGCTACAGCTCTGCTGTGGACCAAGGTTACCTGTCAAGGACACCAGATCTTATTAGCCTTGCAATATTTAACAGTCTTCACTTAGTATTACACAGAATTGTGCTTTTCTTCTCTCTTTGCTATATTGTTTATACTGCAGCAAACCAATCAAACCAATGAACCAGATTTTTCTGTTACCATAGTGTTTTTTACTCTGTTGTCATTTAGTCAAACCCCTGGCTATATTACTTTTCTATTGTATTACTATTCTCCAGCAAGGATCACACCATCAAATTGAAGCTCTTTTTTATTATTGGATACAAATGAGCATTATGTTTGGTGATGGCTGTGATGAGCTGGTGCAGTGTGGGGAAATGCTTAGTCAGGGATCAGCAGCAGCTCTTGAGATGACGGACCTCCTAGAAAAGGAGAAGACAGAAGGAGGAGACAAAAGTAAAGGAGGGAGGGTGGGGAACAAGAAGCGAGATCAAATAAGTGGGAAGGGCAGAATGGCATGTATAGAGGTACGACAGGAAGGAGAGTGATTGAGGTGTGTTCCTGCTCCTGAACTTCAGCTAAAGAGGTTATCTTCATTAAATCCTCCACACTGTATAAGGTCACACATCTGTTTTCAAAAGGTCAGACTTGATAACCATTTGGTATAAGCTTTCAACAAGCCATTTGTTATAAACTGGTTTAACTTGCAGGTACGGATGCACAAGATCACACACAGACGCAAAACCACCAGTGGTATATCAAACTAAAAATGATTCAAGTTAACAGGTTTTAACAATGAAATACTTTAGTACTGTCAGGTATACATGATGATATCGTTGGTATGTTGTCAAGTGAGATTCTGACAAAAGAAAACTCAGGTGAGAAACACATAAGCCCAAGGCAAGAGGAGCAGCTCTCAATGTTCACCCAATTTACTCTAATGAGCCACCCAACTCTGTCTACCCGTGACGCCGATAAATTGCGTGACACGGGAGAATGTCTGCCATCTTCTACCCTCCAGCTCCAAACTGCAAACTCATTCACAGAGACGACATTTCAATCACAGCTGGATTTTTATTTCACCTGACAAAGGTACGACTTGCATACCAGGACTGCGTGCTTAAATAGGTGTGTGGCGTTATTGTGCAGCCTGTTCAGAGACTCTGTTTTCAAACAGCACACTGACTGTATTACATGCTGTATAATTACCATCATTCATCTCTGTTGGGGTGGCTATAAAACGCAGAAACGTCGCTGCCAATCAATCAGGCAAAAAAAAACAAACGCAGGTATACAGGTTTTCCAGAGAAGCATATTTCTTCCATACCATCTATCTTTGCATAACACTTCTGAATGCATAATGAAGCCGATGTCTCACATTGCAGATCTTCTAATGACTTTAAGTGCAAAGAAACTTAAAGCTTTAAAAGTATTCAAAGTCTCCTGAAGTGAACTGGAAAACACAGAATCATTTTTCCACAGGAGGTTACAGGTTTCTAACTAGCAGCTCCCTCCTGTGACTTGCGAATTTCAAAGTTATTGTTCTACCAGGAGGAGAGTTCACAGACGGTACTTCTGGGGCGTATTTGCTTGATTGACAGGTGTCTCAGACTATCACACTCAACTGTAGAAGTTGTCGCTTGCTCCCCTAAGCCTACCACTCATTTCCCAAATGTGTATTTTTTGGCTTTAAGCAGCTGGGCAAGACGGCGGTGTATGTTAAATCCTACAGACTTTGAAATATCCCTCAAAGTCCAAGCTCCGTTAGAAATGTCATCATCAAAAAAGATTTTTGTTAATATATATAACGTTGATATCTGAGCTTCCTCTATTTACCACAGAAAGGACTGATGGCTGACAATCAAAAAATGAATGTCATCTGAATCTTAAAGGGAACAACTTCGATATCATCTCACAAACAAAACTTCTGATTATTGCATTTATGTCCGTTTAAACAATACAAGCCAATGGCAGGTCTTGACTCACACACTTTAATTTTTGCCTTCTCGGTTTGATGTATTTTGTATTTAGAGTTATGCTATTATATTCATAAAATATAATGAAAACACTAGTGTCAGGTTAAAAATTAAAACTAAAGACAATATATATAATGGTACAATAAACTAATTATTGGTAATAATAAGTGAAAGTTTGAAACTGCATGTTCACCTATAGGCAGTTGTTTGTGTTTTTAAACAGTTTTTACACTGTAGTTCATGTGAATACTGTGGTGGGATTACTAATTTACAATTTATACAATTTCATTTAGTAGTAAAAATTACACAAATGTACTTGTTTAACGCTGTTTATTTTCCTTATATTTGATGAAATTTAAAGGAAATGTCTTTCTAGGAAGTCTTGAAAATTATTAGTATTACCAGAAAACCCTGACCATTGGTAGCAGCTGTGAATTTATATCTGTGTTTGAAAAAGAAAGAAAGAAAAATCTGCTTTACCTACCATCAGTAATAGCAAGCTATTTAGATACACTGTGAAAAAAAGTTGAGAAAATCATTACATTTAGAGGCAGCACTTAAAATGAAAGTACTGAAAAAACATTCATTTACTGCGGTTATGTTTTCAGCTAAACTTAAGTCACAGTAGCTCTGTGCTGTGTTCACATAAAATGCATCCGCTTACAAATAAGCTTGGAAAGCAGGTTTTTGTTTTTACTTTTATCATTTTATTGTGTCACTTATTATCCCTCAGCAGTCACGGCGATTTGTTTAGAATCAGAAATTGTCTGAAATACAGACCCGTCTACATCATGGTTGTTTTCATTTTTAATGAGAGAGAAACTCATGTTAAGCACATGCATAAAGAAACATAACAGCTTCTCTGTTTTTTCATGAGAAAAACAACCATTGCAAGGGAGTTTTTTAGATTCTATATAAGCTAATTTCACTCATCTGCACTGAGTTATAAATAAAGGAAATGTTTATTAAGTGTTCTTATTAAAAGATTTTATAGTGCAAGGACAAAAACACAAAGTTAAATTTTGTTTTCCAGCATCATCCACTTAATGAATGCACGGTTAACAGACTTTCACCCTACTTAATAAATCACAGATTGGAATTTGACTCGCTATTGTTGGAGCAAGAGACTAATATGATTTGTTGGCACTATTTAATTTTTTACTGTAAGCGCTGATAAATTGGGTTTCTAAGGCCTAACAACTTGTATTTATTTGTGCCAAAGAATATAAATGAGTGTTTTTACAAGGTAGTTTTGGCCTCAAGTGAGAAAATGTTTTCTTCAGCATTTGGGTAAAGCCACTCTTAATGGATTGATTGTAGCACAGAGTGGGGCTGTAACTGGTGACTGAGAAAGGGCAGAGCTATTTTGTGGATTTAGACAATGTTCTACGTGAATCACATTAACCATGACACATAAAAGTCAGTGTGTATCTTCTGGCACTTTCCCACCATGCTTGAGAAGTTTCTTTTGTTTCTCACAGTCCCCACTCACCATCTCCTCTGTCTCCCCACCGCTGTAAGCTGCTGCCAGCGTGGAAGAGCACCGCTCCAGGTAATCTGGCTGGCTTCCATGCTGGGTGCTGCTGCTGATAGAGATAGTGTAGATACTGCTGCTGTAGCCATCACAGGAACAGTGGTCACCGCTTCGCCCTCCGTTCCCTGATGCCCAAACGAAAATAGAGCCCCTGCCATGACGGCCCTGAGATTAGGGAGGCAGACGGAAGGGATTAATTTATTAATGACATTTACACATTGTTAAAGCGAAAGAGATAAACCCTTCAAGTAAATAAACAGCCGCAGGTAGGACACAGACATAAACAAACACGCAGATATAGCTCACAAGCCTTTCTCTTTCACACTTCTCTCACTGTTTGAATGCCGTTTCGTAAAACAAGACGAGTCAGAAGCCCAGGTCCTTCGAGAGTGGCCCCGTCATCCTGAGGCCCCCACCCAGCTAAGTAAACATCGATATATTGTGGCCTGAAGCTCAGTGATTCTGCTTCCACGATGTCTGTCACGTCTCCATCCAGCATCCGGATGCCTATAGGTAAAGGTGGAAGAAAAATGATTGCGTTTGAGTCGACTACAGTGTGACCTCCAGAAGTCCTTCAGCACGCCGGTTTCACGCCACCATTTGGACTCACCGCCTATCCGTGCATGGAAAGAGACTCCAACTGTGCAGAGAGAGTTATTCGCAGCAGCAGCAACCATCCCTGCACACAAAGTCCCATGGCTTCAGAGAAAGGAGGAGAACATCAGAACATGGGGTTAGATGCATATGCATGAGGAGAAGACTATTTCCGTTACATCAAACCAGTGAGAAGGCAGAATTTAGACTGGGGAATTTGCATATCCATATATGCATGTAATTACTGAGAAATGGAAAGGAAAAACATGCATTAATTAAAGTCTGAATCATGATGGAGAAGCTACAAAGCAGGTGCAAAGAGAAATCGAGGAATAAGAAGTACTCACTAGTTAGCAGCATTGTTGGAAGAATTCACAGAAGGATCTGGGTCTTGTCCGTTCATATCATAGCTGGCAAGACGATCCTAAATCAGATGGATAGTAAGTAGCAGCACATAACAGGATGCCAGCGGCTATCTGTCTCTGTTTCATCAGACAAATCACAAAGAGCATTATTCACCGGTCTACTCGACAGTTAAGTGGATCAGACGTTTAATGTCCATTCCAATACTCTTAGCTGGCCTTTCCAAACCTTTGGCCCAAAAGCTCTGCCTGCAATATCTGTCTCAGCTCCACGCTCTTACACTAAGAGCTCTGCCAAATTGCTTATGATTAATGTCCCCTTCCTGAGAAGAGCGTCCCATCCCAGGGCACTTACATAATTTGGCTTCAGATCCGGATGCTCTCTCTCAATGCCATCATCTAGGACAGACACCACCACACCCTTCCCAGTGTACCCTCTCCTCCAGGCCCCCGCAATGTTCATGTGAGACTGGCAGCCATTGGTCTCATCACTGCAGTGCTGTGGAGCAAATAGTGGGACATCCAACTTAGCCCTTAGGAGTAAAGAATAAATCAGGGTCTATTTTAGGCTACATCTGACTCGGTTTATGTGTCTGTGTTCCAGACTTGAGTGTAGTGAAGGAAAAAAAATGTGACTCACGATGTACCACAGGCTGTTCCACGCTGGGTCGTTGAAGTACAGTGTCTGGGTGTGGCTGGGCTGGCGACGGGGATGGGTGGTGAGAAGGTGTTTGGTGACTCCGGAGGCTCTCTTGGTTCTTGTGTGGATCACCTGCTGCTCTAGCCACTCCACCTCCAAAGAAACAGAGGATTTGTATTGACGTAGACACGTGTTTTTAGGCATGCTGTGAGAAATCTCAGTAGCAATTCCAGTGACTGCCATTAAAATTTTGGGTACACATTCCCCAGAAGTAACCTTGCCAGCAAGTTGATTTCTCGCGATATTTGTGAGTTCACAAATCTCTCAAGAAACCATCTTGCTCCGCTCCCGCATTCACTGTTCGTACAGAACCAAGTTGGCACGGGCCAATCACGCAGCAGTATTCGTGTGTGGGGCGGGATAATGGGCGGGATATCCGGGTGTGAAGACGACACCAAGCGCCAGTAGATCAAAACAAACACGGCAACGGAGGACAACGATCGTGCAGATGCTGCTATTAAGTCAGTTTTAGCTGAATCTCCTATCGCTTCTTTAAAGGAAGAACAACGAGAGGCACTTTGCGCATTTCTGGATGGTAAAGATGTTTGTGCTTTTTTACCTACGGGTTTTGGTAAGAGTTTAATCTACCAATTGGCTCCGCTCGTTGTGAAGATCCCGCGATTGGCTAAAAACAAACCTGTCAGAGGCGGGACATACTGTTGCATTGTCCAATCCGTGCCTCTTTCCTCCGAACGGATTTACATGGAGCGGTCCCAGATTGATATTGTGGGGTACTATCAAATACTACACAATTATTAATCTGGCTATTGCCAGGTTACCCCAGAAGAGGAACTACAATAATACTGGTCATCCCATAACTTTTCATGTAGTGTAATCTGTGTTAAACGTTTACTATTCAGTGGAATATTACAAGTTGTTTAAGCTGGATCGGCACATATTTGGTACACACATTCATGTTTCTCAAATACTGTAGCCTGTAAATTAACAAACTTTTCCTCTTGCATCACTATGAGGCTGGCATTTGTGGTTTTGTGTGAAATGTCACATAGTATGTTTCTGCAGTAGAGGAGGCTGAGGTACAAATTCTGCAACTTTCAGCTAAACTGGGCCTAACTGCAGGCTGTGTTTAAACAACGCAGATACGATGCAAATGTGGAAACAAATGAAAAATCTAAGCGGGTAAGTGGGAGTAAAATATTGGGAGTATATACTGTAGAGCCATTTTTTTCCAGTATTGGTGCCACCTTTGGAAACTTGAGAGCAGTTTTTTTTCAATTGTTGTCAGATAAGTAATCAAAGAAATTCAGCTTTTGTTATTGCTTTTTAATGATTTATTGCATTGTACTTTAGCTACACTGCATAAAAGACATTTTGGAGTTCTCTCCTTCTAGCCATGGCTGTGCCGTTTCCACTGAGATGTAGGACTTTTTATTGGAGTGAAAAATGAGCCCACAGTGCACAAAAGTATGAGAGGAGCAAAAACCACACCCAGAAACTGCCTCAGAGGGTTTAATACTGACCAGGAAAACTGCACACAACCATGATTAGGTCAGATTTACCTACAAAGTGTGATTCATTTGATAATTATGTTTAAATTTGTTATTGTTTTCTCTTCCTAGTAATGATAATCTGGGTTACTTGAGGGTATATTTACAATCTGTCTCACTATCCACCTTTCTTGTACAATGGTCAAGTGAAATTCACTTTATTATTGATAGTAATAATCATAAATACAACACTATCATACTTTCTCGAAAAACTGCAACTAGCTTTTAAATGTGGTGTACACTTGGCATTTTGCTGCTCTTTAACGCCTCTTGGCATCTCCAGGTTTTGTGGGTGTAGGAGTGCTAAAGGTCCTGATGTGAGGGGAGGCAACAGTACACTAGTGTGTGTGCTTATGCATATATGGAGGTAGGGAGTGGACATGCTGCTGATTAATAATCCAGCAGAGCCTTTCAGCTCTCCTCATATCCCATTACTATACCTTGGTCTCCTTGGCGACGCGAACAGTCACTCCTTTGTTGCACACAGCAGACCGATTTGCTGTCTCCCGGTGCCGAAAACTGTAATAACTCTTCAGGTCTCCAATCTGGCGAAACAGACATCAAATCCTCTAAATGAATTTGTTTTCAAGTGGAGGTGTGCTGCTCATCGCGATCCGTCTCTGTACTAAACAGGTGTTAAATTATGAATCTGCTTTTGGCGTCCTTCATTAAAGCGGATACCTAACACCCGTGATAGTTTTTCAGGTAAAGGCAACCTGAGCCACAAGGCTTCAACCACACTGCTGCTCATGTGTGGGTGAGTGTACCTTCCACGTTCACATGTGTCTGCATTAAAAACATGATGTAATTTGTTTGTTTAATACAGGAGAGCAATAAGTAATTTATGTCTAATAATAAAGTATCATTGGTCGGCTTTCTACTGTGACAGAAATACATTTTGAACTTACTTTATTCCTTGGTGGCTCTGCTGTGAAATATACCTTTTGATTTCTGAGCACAGTCCTTTAAAGTAACTATATAGCAGTCTTTTCAGTTTCTACGTGTTTTTCTGGTTCATATTACCTGCAGCGGACACAAGGCCTGCAATTTTCATTACTACACTACGCAGCAATTATCCTGCGGGAGTTCATGCTGAGTTTTTCTTGCCTGGGCTCCATAGCTGGGTTTTCTTTATCTATTTATTTGACCATTCTGTGGGTCTATTGACAAGCCCGGCAACCTTGATTAAAATGGCAATAAAATACATAATGTTGGTTGTTTGGGGTTATAACTGCTAACTGAAAATCACTGTTGGACAGTCAAGTGTGGAGTAAGTGCAGTGAAAGTAAGAGGTGAGAGCGCAAATTGGGTATTTTTGGCAGATCGTATCCTCACACTGGACCACCCTCCTGACAGGTCTGTGCTGCAGATCAGCGGTTTCCAACCTTTTTTATCTGACGAACCCCCACAGGCCTGTCAGACGGATTCGAGAACACCTTCATCAACTCCACCTCTCATGTTCAAATGTGTTCACTTTAAATGGGATCTAATTTAATGTTTAATTTTGTAAAATTGGATACTGTTAAAGTACTTTTTTCAGCCAATACTGCCAGTGTTCATTTGCATTATTAATAATATCACAGGGTGGGAACCTTAATATTTAATTTAGTCTTGCAAATTTGTATTTGATATAATATCGTCAGGTCTTTAACTTAATGTCTAAACCTTAATATTTAAACTTGTGAGGTAGTTTCACAACATCAGTCTTATTTCTCTTCTGGCTTTACAAGTGTTGTTTAAAAGTTGCAATATAAGTAACGTTGACTTGAGTTTAGGCATAATTGCTTTAATTATTTTACTTCTACTTAATAAAATTGACATATTGCATTTTGAATTTTAGTGGCTGTAGTCTTTCTGTTTTAAAATCATCTGAATTGTTGTTTACGCGTTGCCTTCTTTGTCCAGCTTTGGTGATGTCTGTCAAAGCATTTTGTTAAGCCTTATTTTATAAAGTGCTATATAAATTAAATAAATTATATTATTATAACTAGAATTTAAGCTTTATATTTTAACCATTATATTCAACTCTCAACTGTTTGTTTTAATTGTACTTTTAGGTAGCTAATTTAGCCATTATCCACTGTTAGCTAAAAGATATGACTGTTAATTCGTATTGCTAGCTAACAATGTCAAATGCTAGCCATACTTTTAGCTCATAATTTCCAAATGCTAATTCCTCTTTTAGCTATTAAAACTCTTTGTCTAATATACACACGTGGACAAAATTGTTGGTACCCCTCAGTTAAAGAAGGAAAAACCCACAATTCTCACTGAAATCACTTGAAACTCACAAAAGTAACAATAAATAAAAATTTATTGAAAATTAAATAATCAAAATCAGCCATCACTTTTGAATTGTTGATTAACATAATTATTTTAAAAAACAAACTAATGAAATAGGGCTGGACAAAAATGATGGTACCCATAACTTAATATTTTGTTGCACAACCTTTTGAGGCAATCACTGCATTTAAACGATTTCTGTATTTGTCAATGAGCGTTCTGCAGCTGTCAACAGGTATTTTGGCCCACTCCTCATGAGCAAACAGCTCCAGTTGTCTCAGGTTTGATGGGTGTCTTCTCCAAATGGCATGTTTCAGCTCCTTCCACATATGTTCAATGGGATTCAGATCTGGGCTCATAGAAGGCCACTTTAGAATAGTCCAACGCTTTTCTCTCAGCCATTCTTGGGTGTTTTTGGCTGTGTGTTTTGGATCGTTGTCCTGTTGGAAGACCCATGACCTGCGACTGAGACCAAGCTTTCTGACACTAGGCAGCACATTTCTCTCCAGAATGCCTTGATAGTCTTCAGATTTCATCGTACCTTGCACACTTTCAAGACACCCTGTGCCAGATGCAGCAAAGCAGCCCCAAAACATTACTGAGCCTCCTCCATGTTTCACCGTAGGGACAGTGTTCTTTTCTTCGTATGCTTGGTTTTTGAGTCTATGAACATAGAGTTGATGTGCCTTACCAAAAAGCTCCAGTTTGGTCTCATCTGTCCAAAGGACATTCTCCCAGAAGCTTTGTGGCTTGTCAACATGCATTTTTGCAAATTCCAGTCTGGCTTTTTTATGAGTTTTTTTCAGCAGTGGTGTCCTCCTTGGTCGTCTCCCATGAAGTCCACTTTGGCTCAAACAACGACGAATGGTGCGATCTGACACTGATGTACCTTGGCCTTGGAGTTCACCTTTAATTTCTTTGGAGGTTGCTCTGGGCTCTTTGGATACAATTCCAACGATCCGTCTCTTCAATTTGTCATCAATTTTCCTCTTGCGGCCACGTCCAGGGAGGTTGGCTCCTGTCCCGTGGGTCTTGAACTTCTGAATAATATGAGCCACTGTTGTCACAGGAACTTCAAGCTGTTTAGAGATGGTCTTATAGCCTTTACCTTTAAGATGTTTGTCTATCATTTTTTTTCGGATGTCCTGGGACAATTCTCTCCTTCGCTTTCTGTTGTCCATGTTCAGTGTGGTACACACCTTTTCACCAAACAGCAGGGTGACTACTTGTCTCCCTTTAAATAGGCAGACTGACTGATTATGAGTTTGGAAACACCTGTGATGTCAATTAAATGACACACCTGAGTTAATCATGTCACTCTGGTCAAATAGTTTTCAATCTTTTATAGAGGTACCATCATTTTTGTCCAGGCCTGTTTCATTAGTTTGTTTTTTTAAATAATTATGTTAATCAACAATTCAAAAGTGATGGCTGTTTTTGATTATTTAATTTTCAATAAATTTTTATTTACTGTTACTTTTGTGAGTTTCAAGTGATTTCAGTGAGAATTGTGGGTTTTTCCTTCTTTAACTGAGGGGTACCAACAATTTTGTCCACGTGTGTATTTACCTAAAATTATTTTTTTTATACCCATAGCGGATGGCTAGCTATCAATATTCAACTGTTTATCCGTACTTTTACCATAAAACAAGCAAGCTAACAGATTACCAGCAAACGTTTAAAATCCATTTTGTTAGCCAACAATTTCATCTGTCAGCCACTTTTTTCACCATCATTTACACATTTTTAAAATCATTTATACATTTCTTTTGATAGTTTGTTTCTACTGCCTAACTATTATATTTTAATTATGAATTAAATTTCCTTCCAATGTTTATCCATACTTGTAGCTAGCAAAACAAACAAGCTAGCAGACAATTAAAATCCATACTGTTAGCTAACAATTTCATCTGTTAGCCACTTTTGTCACCATCATTTACACATTTCTATTATTTATATATCTCTTTTGACAGTTTTTTTTCTACTGCTTAACCATTGTACTTATAGTTAGCTGTTAAATTTCCTTCAAATGTTTATCCATACTTGTAGCTAGCAAAACAAACAAGCTAACAGACTACTAGCAAACAGTGAAAATCCACACTGTTAGCTAACAATTTTATCTGCTAGCCACTGTTTTCACCATTATTTACATATTTTAATCGTTCATATTTTTCTTTTGACGGCCTGTTCCTACATGCTTAACCACTATAATTTTAATGAGTTGTTAATTTCTCTCCTCAAACCTGTTCAGGCCCACTCAGAACTTAAATGTAATTGTAATTTCTCTTTTTCTTAGATGAGTTGAGCTAATCTTTCTACTTACCCCCTGGCTACAGCAGAAATGCCCGCTGGGGTATTTGTACCTGCTGTGGATGAGCAGCTGCTGACTTCTGATATAAAAAGTCTTTCTGGATGACACAAAAGTAAAACTCCAGGACAATGTTTTCGGGAAATGGAAGTCTATATGATTAAATTACACATTTTAACTACATTTAGCAATAGCTTTCACTTCTACTTCAAAACAGTTTTTATCACAATCATCCAGAGAATGATTCATTTTAGCTGTCGAACAGAAATTAAACTGAATTCTTCCAGGCAGATGGTTCAAAGTGAACTGCAGATGCAATGTCATTTCCTGCATTTTTAAAAGCCTCTAATAAAAAGTGCTGTGCTACCAATCTATTTGGGTTTTTTAATATTGTTTTGCATGACATTGCTCAAGTGACAGTCTGGTAATTGACTAAATGGGACATTTCTCTGAGAGTCAAATGGTAAACCTCTTTTTGAAGATTAGAGACAGTATTTTTGCAATAACCATCACTTGGGATACATTTGTTTTTTGTCATTAGTTTTGTTGTAATTTCAGTGAGATGTGGCCTAATTTGGAGTTGTGGTACTCTAGAGGCCTACACCCTGTGCATCCTTGTGGCCTTGTACACATTCTAACAGAAAATTAAAAACTTTAACAGCTGAGATCAACAGTGAAAATGCTCAACGTGTCCCTGACTTCTTCATTTCTGAGCACACTCACCTGACCCATATTGGTAAATCCATATTTCTCTGCTATCCTGTCCACAGACTCAAGGTCTCCTCCTATTTTTACAGCCCAGTCGTTGGTGTAAATTGTTGCATGGCAAAACTGCAGCAGAGTTCCCATCCACAGAGTCAAAAAACGCCTCATTTCTGCTGGGATGAGGAGGTTTTCCAGTGATTAGACGGAGCCCAGGAGCTGTTTCATGCGTCCTGCCTGCACCAAAGACCACCGAAGGAGCCGCTCATTGCGCCAGACGCACAGAAGAAGAAGAAGAAGAAGAAGCAGGTTTCAGCCGATGTTCTGCAGGATCGGAAGGATGCTTCGCGGCTGAAGTTGGCAGGACTTGACTCTCCTTCGCTCGCAACAAGCAGCGATCAGATTACTTCAATATGGGAGCCAGGGATCAGCTGCAGCCAGGCCTTCACCAGGAGATGACCTGAAACACACAGTTTCTTCTGCACCTGTAAACATAAATACTCGTCTTTTCCTTCAGCGGTTTCCTCATAGTCACTGTGAAGATAAATACAGTGTAATTTAAACATATGTGCACATAGGCAACCGCCATTTTAACAAACATTCACAATTAGCTCTGCAACATATAATTATTATCATTCTGTTCAATTATTTTCTCGAATAATCAAAACAAGATCAATTCATTATGAGTTGTCTTTTGCACTGTAAAATGTCAGAAAATGGTGAGAACCGTCTATCAGTTTTATTTTAAGCCTAAATGACACCCTCCTGTGTCTTCCTTTGTCCAAAATCCATAAATATATTCAATTTATTCTCCTAGGGGATTAATGAAACCATAAAATATTCTAATTTAAGAAGCTGGAATCAGAGAATTTGGGTTTTTTTCATTAAAAAATACTGAAACTGATTAAATGATTATACAGATTAGTTTACCATTGCTTGATCGTTAAGTTATTAATTGTTGCAGCTGTACTGACCACCAGAGGGACACAATAAATGGTAGAAAAGATGTTGAAAAAGATGGTACATGCCTATTATGGACCATGTTATCTTTGAAAGTATGCTACATATATAAATAAATGTAAAAAGTCTATATGAAAATAATTATTGATACGTTTTAATTTTTTCTTTTGTTCAGGTGACACTGGAAAGTGTTTTTGTTCTACCAAAGAGATCTAAATGTAATTAGTCCCCTGTCATGTTTCAGATATCAGTGAGTTTCTATTAGTTCCACCAAACAAGATTTTCATGAAAGCTTCATTAAAGTGTCAGTTCAGTGTTTCACTAAAAACTAAGGTCAAAGGACACACTAGAAAATGACTAAAACCACTGCAGACAGTAATTATCTCAAGAACCTCCTGAGCACAGAGAGATTTCAGAGGGATATGTGTTACACAAAAGCCTTTTGGATTCAATAGTGTTGTGTAGTTTATTTGTCTTCGAAAATAAAGCTGTGGTGCTGTGGTATAGTTACAATCCCAAAACTGTAAAATAGTGTTTTACCGCATAACTTTTATCAGCCAGTTATCAGTTGTTTTTTTGAAAGGTGCTTGATCATAATAATTTATTTTAAAAAAATGCAAAATAACAGTTTTTCTCAAAACATATGATAAAAATGTCTGTAAATCTATTTTTTTTGCACTTCATTTGAATTAAGATTGTTTTTTCTTCCAATTTTAAGATTTCTTATTGGCAGATGTTTTTAAAATTCATTTATCACACTTTCATAATATCATATATAACAAGTTAGTTAGTCAAAGAGATCAGTGCTTTCTACAGACTGAGTACTGTAACTTTTACTTCTTTAATACATTTTGGTAATAATACTTAAGTCATTTACCAAAGTATGATTTTAAATTCAAGACTTTTATGTTTTCTTTTAAAAATGTATTTTTAGATTGCTACATAGGTTGTTGTTTTGGTACGTACACATACACACTAAGTGTGATAACATTTTCCAAGATATTATCATGAAAAGGTAAACTGGACTGATATTAATAATCTCTGTCTTTTTATATTAGTATTTAGATTCGGATAGTTTCACAGCACAGAGTATTCTGTATCAAAGTTGTTTAGATATTTAGCCATTTTTCCCAGCACATTTTTATTTTTCCTTTTATCAATAGCATGTGATGGTTATTTCAGTCCCCTCCTGGCTCCATGACACAACCTCATAAATTTGGGAACCAAAACAACAGCAAGAAGAGAAAAGCAGCTTTAAAGCATATGAGAGAGGCTTGTTTTGCCACATTGACCACTCTGCTATAATTTGTACTGACACCCTCAGTCACTGCCAACATTGATCATACATGGCCTTACGCTGAACCTAGAGGACGTGACAGTATTTTGGGGGAAAATAATATGTGCCTGGAGGCAGTGGACATTTTTTTTTTATTTATTTTATTTTTTTTCAAGTGTGCCTTTCCCTTTGGCACCACAGCGGTCTGCATTGTGAAATAATATCCCTGCATTAAAAAATTCACTGCTTTAACTGGGTCAGTCTGAAGCAATCAGAAAAAAAATCATTCATGGTGTGTAAGAATCAAGATATTCTTAAATTTTAATGTAGCAATTCTCTACAGAGGGGGAAGATCAGAAACTTGAGAGGTGATAGACTGCAGTTCCTGAACTGAGAAATCATCAGCAGTATCTATGTGTTGGTCTATAAGAGTGCAAATCTGTGGTATGTTGACTCCTTTCTTGGCAACATTAGAAATACTGTATTTTGGAAAAAATCTGTGGTATGTCTGCATCAACAATACCACCCTTGGAACATGATTAGAAGTGAGCTACTGGAACAAGACATCGCTTCTCTTAATCCAGCCAGTCTGCCACTGCTCCTGCACAGAGTTCAAACTGGGAATTAATTTCGTCCTTGACGATAGCAAGCTGTCCAAACCCAGAAGCAGCAAAGCAGCTCCTAATCATGAAGCTCCCTCCAGTGCTGGGATGATATTTTCATGTTGGCGTGCAAAGGACTTTTTTATTGATCTATAAAATATTTTCCCAGTAGTGTTGTATAGTGCAAAAGTGTTCTTGCTCATGCAAATTTCATGTGCAAAGTGATGTGTGTTTTTTAGAGCGCATGGTCAGGATGTCACACTCCATGCAACCATTCAGCTATGCGTCTTTATCTTAGTATAGCAGACACACGAACAGAGATTTTCACCAGCCACAGTAATTCCATCAAAGCTTTAATTGCTTTAAGGAATCACTGCGTATATTGCTTTGTGCTTTTGTCGTCATCTAACAGTGGGCTTAACATCTAAACTCGATACATTGTAACCCCGTCTGATCAATTCTGGAACGTAAATCTTCTGAGATCTGTTGCTTAGTTCACATCGGCGGATGTTTCCTGTTTGAATGATTTTATAGGGTAAAGTAGCTCTAGCCCGCACCTCCAATTAGTTTCATTGATTGATCCTCAGTCTTGCTCTGGTTAGCTCTTGTTTATGTCATTAGTCCACTTTTGCAACCAACACTCAGGATGTTTGAATGAAACTCAATATACAGTGAGTTCATGGACAAGAGTAATACATTTTTTGTGTTACTGGTGAAAATAGGTTGTGTTTGGCAATAATTGTAACTTAGATGAATAATAGACCCTATTTCAAGACAAATTTATGTCTAAAATGAAGATAATTCCACAAAGTTCACTCACTTTTTCTTGCCACTGTATTTAGCTTTTGTAGATATATGTATGACTTTCTGTATTTAAGTTGTTTTACACAGTTATTAGTGATGAAAAACTGAAGGAGGAGATGAACCAAATGAAATCCTTTTTGTGATCTCCAAAGTTGGATAGCTCTGTTTCATCTCATTATATCGCAGCATACAACAGAGGAGGCAAATCTTCCCATCCAGAGCCAAAGTAGCTTATTATTGCATGTTTTAGTCTGTACAATACTGTATTACATGGAGAAATGCAAATGGCAGGAGTTGGAGGAGGATTACCAGAATATGTGATGCAATACATCACAGTATGTTCACTTTAGTGGAATTTTTGAGCATTATTTCAGAAGAGATGCTGCCTGTTTTATATTCTATCAGACAAAGCCCGGCAAAATTGATTTTCCAACATTCTAAAGTGTTGTATATTGTTAACCCAACATCTTTGTTACTTCACTGATAATCATACAAATAAAGCTACACAAATTAAAGGCCTGCTCACAACCAATTTCAAACCATGATTAATTTGCCTGACAGATATTGATATTTTGGACAGATCATCTTTTTCATTTTCACGAATGCTGACCTTCCTCTTCATTGATCTGGTCCATGTTATAGGTTGCATGCTTAGCTCTTCCTGAACAGGCTACAGGCCAGCATCACCAAGATAGTCCTATAATATCCACCGACACTGATCCTCAGGGATAGTAATTCCAATTAATGCCACAGCGTCAGTCATATAATTATGTCACCAGAGACTTAGAGTACACTGTATGGGCAGCAGGTAGATGAGGTTCATAATGTGATGAATATTGCATGGTATTGGAGGATTCCTTACTAATTAAGTAGACATGTAGGCATCAGCCTCTTGTTGCTGTTTTGATGCTGTGGGAAATAAAGGCAGCACCGCAGCTGATCGTTTCTGATAAGGCAGCAGCTGGTCTTTTCCCTCAGACTTTGTATTCTCACGTATATCCAGATGGTTATTAATATGAAATATTTAAAGCCACTGAAAACTTGGTTTCAAATCCTGCAGTAAGTATTTCTCAATTACCTTTTCTATTCAAGGCTGCATAAACAACAGCACCATTTGGTGTTATTTACTAAAAGAGTAGTTTGACATTTTGGGAAGTAAACTTATTTATTTTTTTGCTGAGTTAGATGACAACATCAGACCTATTCTCAAATTCATATAATATGATTATACAACCAACAGCCTGGTAGCTTAGCATAGCAGCAGGACTGAAAAAGGGAAACAGATCACAAGATATAGCATATTAATTGGAGAGCTTTAGATGTGCTTGTAGGCAGACTACACACCAAACAATCTATGGCATATGGTCTCAACAATTCTCAAACCAACTCTCTGTAGACTTCAAAGGAAAAGCCTTAAGGAAAAAATAACTAGAAGGCAAAATGTCATGTGATATTACACAAAAAATGAAGTAAACTGGAAATCCAAATTTCAAAATTGTAAAATAATGCAGTTGTATCTTTACGTCTCCATTCATTACAGCTTCTAAATAAGGAAAAAAGAGCAATCAACTTCAAAGGATGTTCTCCAAGCTTCTTGGTTGGATACCAACCTGTCAGAATACTTTGGTGTTTAAAGTCATGTTCAATGTCCATTGCGTCCTTGAACTGTAAATTACAAAGAACAGGTTCATGATGCAATCCACACTCAGAGTCCTTATCATCTACTCCACAATGGAGTAGAAAACAAACTAGCTGCACAAAACAAAGGAAAAGCACCTCTTGGCAAAGCAGTCACAAGACTTTGAAGTTATCTAACATGTCTTCAGAGAGACTGACTTTGATGTTCTGAAAACTCTTCTCAAACAGTGACATATTCCCCTGAAAATAATTGTCAAACGTGTTCCTGAGCACATCGACTGCCCTGCAGGCAGCACAGGCATGAACTCTTATTATTCTTTGTTCAAAATTTCTTGCTGTTTTTTAAGCTCTCTTGTTTGGCATCATGAGTTTTGCTGCGTGACATACCATGGTGAGAAGTTTACATTTTGAAGATCTGAATACTGTCAACCATAGTGTGGATTTACTAGTGGCACTGAGTCATTTCTTTTAATTGTGTATGACAGTATGCATATAGAACAAGTTTATCAGCAACTCTGCATGCACCAGCAAGTGTCAGTCTGCAAGCAGATGTGTGTTAGTGGTTATGAATGAACTTCTCTGTGAAGACATTAGGATGTCTGCAGCCATAAGCCATGGAGAGTGTGATGTCAGCTGCGGAGAAGCTGATGTGGGCAGCTTCCAAATCTTCATAATGCTTTGTGTGGCCCTGCACAGGCGGAAACATGCAGGCTGTTTCATTTATAAGTGAATGGAGATTATGTTTTTCTTTGGCACTTTGAGCCATCCTCATCCACCAATTGTCTTGCTTGATATGCACATCCAAATGGATTGTTTAGATATTTTTTTCTCTTTCATCAGCTTTCTGTTATTTAATAGGATAAGTCAGTTAGTGATATATGAATTCAATTTGTGAGTATGTTGCAGCTGTATGCAAAAAATTTGGCTAATGTCACATTATCTTCAATTCCAAAAATGCACTGTTTGTGGTGTGCAGATGTTTGGTTGGGTACTGTAAAGTTCTTCTTATCTTTTTACACTTCATTTACCATCTGAGGACCTGAAAGACAGAAGCTATGGTTCCCAGCCAGAAATTGGTGGGTTGCTTCCTCTGATTTGGAGGTGAGTTGCTGATTCAAATGAAGGAGTTAAAGGATCATGGGATCTTCTTCAAAAGTGATGGGAAACTGGAGCATGAGATGGACAGACAAATTGGAGCAGCATCAGCAGTAATGCAAGCACAGTTCATCAGTTTACAAGCTGATCTACATTCCAGCTCTCACATATGGCTATGAGCTCTTGGTACTGACTGAGAGAATGAGATTGTGGATTAAAGCTAAAATAAGTTTCCTGTGTAGTCAGCCTTAGAGATAGGGTGAAGAGTTCAGACATCCGAAGGGAGCTCAGAGTAGAGTTGCCGGTTCTTTGTGTCAAAAGGAGCTAGCTCAGGTGTTTCAGGCTTCTGATTGGGATACTTCCTGGGCACTTTCCATCAGAAGTTTTCCAGGCATGTGCAACTAGAACGAGACCCCATGGTAGAGCTAGAACTCGCTAGAGGGATTCCATATCTGATCTGGGAATGCCTTGAGATGTCCTGTTTCGCCTGCTGCCCCTGTGATCCAACATCAGATAATCTGAAGAAAATGGATGGATGGACTTATTAGGGAGGTCAAGAACTGTCATCAGAAATAGATGATAAATTCTCGGATTCTTCAGATCTTGTTATAGCATTTAATTGTCATGGCTTCCTCTAGACAATTCCCTGAGAACCTAAAGTGAAGCAAAATGATGACTACAAAACAGGGGAAGACTACATAAGGCTTTTCCAGCTTCCTTTTTCCAACATACAATGCCATGTAAGAAGTGGCAGTTGATAGGAACTGGAAATCAAGACACAACCTGGAGGTCTGCTCAGCAGAACAACAAAAACAAAACATGAATATGACTGCAAAATATGTAAAAGAAGGTTTAGCTAACACGAGTGTGGCACCATCCCAATATACAATGTTGGTGCACAAACAGGATCTGCATGGAAGAGTCTTCAGGAAGAAACCTCATCTAAAAGTCTTTCACACGGGACATGGCAACGCTGGCACCACGCTCTGACCCATTCATTTCAACTACTTGCGGATCACTGTCAAAGTTAAAAAATACACCTGAACTACAACTGGGTGCCAATAGAAAGGAGGCGTCTCATGTGCCACAGAGGCCATATGAGACATGTATAAGACGCATATGAGGGCATATAAAAGCTGGTACTGTGTGTGTCTGAATTCCCTGAATTGACACAATGACACAATTTTGCGGTTATATTGAGACTCGAGAAGGAAAACTTTGGTACTAACAAGGTTAGTGCTAATGTTTACTACTTAGGATAGGACAAATACACCTTTGCTACTGAAGTGTTTACAACAAATTGAAAGTTTCCTGCTTGGGAGGATGGTGATGTCGCCTAGCTGGAAGTTTTGAAAACTAACTAAACTCACTATTCTGACTCCCTGTGAGCTGTGCTCTGAACTCCTGTGGCGAGCACAGTACATATCACATCCTCTGTGAAAGACCCTTAAGTCAACAATCAGACTTCTTACTGGACTTTAGTGATGCTGGTATCCTCAATATATGGACAGATTGGCCCCATTCAGATGAATAAGAACCTTATTTATGCAGGACTCTAAGTTAACTTGGTTCCTTACAATATTTATGTACAAGTATAAGAGTAACAGCCATTAAATATCAAATTCCATCCATCCATCCATCCATCCATCCATCCATAATCTATACACCACTTAATCCTCATTAGGGTCTATCCCAGCTGGCTTAGGGCGGAGGCAGGGGACACCCTGGACAGGTCACCAGTCTATCACAGGGCTACACAGAGAGACAAACGATCCCACTCACATTCACACCTATGGACAATTTAGAGTTACCAAATAACCTCAGCATATTTTTGGACTGTGGGAGGAAGTTGGAGTAGCTGGAGAAAACCCATGCAACATGCAAACTCCTTGCAGAAAGATCCCAGGAAGTCTGGGACACAAACCGGGGATCCTCTAGTTGCACTGTGCATCCCAATATCAAATTCAAATCTCTATTCAATTACAGGCATCTCAGAGAAAGAGGTAATGATTTTAAGCATTAATGATTTGGAATTAGACCTATTTATAACTCATTTCTGTGAATACTATAAATTAGATGTATCTGCTGGCTTCTTATCATGTTTGTTTCAACTTTCTGGTGTAACATAACACAATAAAAACTGCCTCAAAACTGCTCACACTTGGGTTTTAAAATGCTCAGACAAAGGAGATTGCTTTTTGTCATTTCACAATACAGGAGGGACCCCATGATCGTCCTAATAAAAACACTAATTTGTCCTGTTTTCTGTGAGGTTGACTGATGAATGAATGCATTTGAGACCTAAACACTGTATTGCAGCTCACATACCGTAACAAAAACACACAGCAGAAGTCATTAAAAGTGCAGTAATGAGAACAAAGTCAGCAATTCCCTCACAGCCCAGCCGCTATGCAGATGTTCCTCTGAAGCCCCCATCATATCCAATCGGGAAGCTTGTCTGATTCTTCTGAAGCTCCTCCAACATGAATTCAGTCAGGGCCCATGTCGCATATCATCCCAGTCTGTCTTGAAATCTTTGCCGTGTGTGTCTGCTCTGAGGTTTCCCTTTATGGGAAAATCTCCAAAACAAAAAGAAACAGCTTATTAATAGTGGATTTTCCCCCTCTTCTTCCTATTATTTCTATGCGTGCCATTAACATCTGAGCATGTTTCTCTCCACAGCAGGGAAGCCCTCGTGCTGCAACTCCACAGTGTTTCTGTGTCCTTCTCAGCCCAGCCAGTGTATTTACATTTCATTGCCCTTTTTTGCATCAGTGACAGCAGTGGCAGGGGAGAATTTAGCTCATATTTTATTAAACCAATCTGCAGCTATCGCAGTTGACTCAGAAACTTGGCAGGTCTACTTGAAATGGGTACTTTTTAATTCATTATTTACCATTTTCCAGCGACACATGTGTGTGCACACATACACACACATGCTTACGCAGATATGGCTGGAATACTGTGTGTGTTTGTGCCTCTGAAATCAAGAGAGCTAAGCCTGAGGATGTGCCCGGGCATTGTGTCGGTCTGTGTGTGTGTGTGCGCGCGTGTGTGTATTTTTAATTTGGATCCCCTGGTCCACATTCAATCCATATTTTTCTTTTATTTGGTCACTAATGAGGCTCCTATCTCAGTTCAAAGAAAGAAAATTCTTTCAAGTATCATTGCAACTTTGGGGCTTGTTTATCAGCATCATTATTAAGTCATTGAGAAAAGACACAGTTTATGTTGCGTCATTTATTGTATTAGCCTTCAAATCATATTATTTTGTGGCTGCACCGGCGGACAGGTTATGGCTGCAGCACCTCTGCTTCTTGGTCTGATTGACTGTGAAATGACCTCTTTAGTTGTAATGTGCTAAAGTGAAACATAATACCTCTATAGCAGCCTAAGCTCAATGACTCATGCAGTATTAGCTTTGCTGCTTCCTCTCAGCATGCAGGGGCAGTTGTAGTTGTTTTCACATGCCCATTATGCATGCTTGTTGATGCCTCAAGACATGGTTATCCCCCCCCCCCCCCCCCCCCCCTTCGTTTTCAGCCGAGCCTCGACTGATGTTGCACCGAATTGCGTGAGCCCACTTTGACCCTTGATGTTTCTTTGAAGAGGCCCCAAAATAAGCTTGTTCCCTCTCCTTCTCTGCAGACCTCGATGTTTCTCCCATAATGACCAGTGTGGACCGGAGCTGCTTTGTCTGATGCGCGTGACACACCGGGTTGCTTTCCGTGTAAAGCTTTTCTACCTTTTGAGTGTGGCAGCATTCTTCAATAGCACTGCAGCAATGCTGACAAAATAGTTACCTACCTCACCCCAGAATCCCTACATGTACACACACACACACACACACACACACACACACACACACACACACACACACACACACACACACACACACACACACACACACACACACACACACTTCCTTTCTCTTTATGGATTCAAAGCCAGTCTTCTCTGGCTCCTTTGTTCCCCACTCCAGGCTGGCCTCAGATCCTCTCTGCTCTCTGTAAGCCCGCTCCGCTCTGTCATCAGGATTACAGGCTGTGCTGTAGCAGATTAATGACTGACAACTCTACACTCCTCTCAGCATTGCACAGCACACATACAGCTACTAGGACGGAGCGTGCGCCTGGTTGTGAGGGAGAGAGGAACAACTGCAGGGGAGATAATGCATTGTGTTGGTCTGAGAACAATATGTTAGCTGTGAGATTGTGTGTGTGAAGTGGAATCGTGAGGCGGCGTGTGCAGCTGTGTGTGCGACAGGTTTTCGTGTTGCTCATTTTGAAGCGGTGGTTTGTGCAGGAGAAGCATTTCGACTTCTACACCTCAGTGCAGCACAGCAGGACAGAGTTAAGTCGGCGAACACGGGGCTGAACGAGCTCAGGCTGATGCGTGTGTGTACTCTCATGTGTACATATGCACATTTGTGTACTCATGTCTTGAGAGCCCAGCGAAAAAAGAAAAAAAAAAGTGGCAGCTACAAGTCCAGTACATAAGGGACTGTGGGCTGCTGCCTGACACGGATGCCTGAAACATCTTTTCCCTCCAATAACTCTTCCCAACAAAAACAAAACAGTCTGTTTCTAACTGCTTTGTTTGAGGCGAAGTGGAAGCTGGCAGTAGTTGTACAAATCCAAACAAGCAGGCAAACAAACTGAGAGCCAACACTTTCCAAAGTTTGGAATAAATTAGGCCAGGATCGCATACCACCTCAGAGCTTCATAGAAGCAGCTTATGTGTGTCATGAATTACTAAGTAGTAATATTTGGGGCTTCTCACAGCCATCAAACAGCTGAGGCTTAATTTCCTGAGACTTGCCCTGGAGTGTCCGCAAAAGTGGGCTGTCTGAGCCGCCATCTGAGGACTGAGAAGTTCCTTTCGCTTGCATTCGGTTGTTTCCTGGAAGTCAGCAATCATCTACTAGCCCTTGTTTCTTAGAAGTGACTAAACCAGTGATGAATGATAACGAAATACATTTACTCCAGGACTTTAACGTAGTACTTATGCTACTTTATACCTCTTCTTAACTGCCTTTAAATATTGCAGTTTCCTTGTAAAAAAAAAAAAAAGGGTTGAGTTTCAGATACTTTTTGGTCCTTACAGAAGAACAGTGTCTTGTTGGGGCCCCGTTTTAGAATATTCTCTGAGCAGTCCTACCAAGAAAAGACTTCCCCTCAAAACTGAACAGATTTCAACAAGCCTAAACAAGTAAAAGTGACCAACATTTTACAAAA
Source organism: Acanthochromis polyacanthus (assembly GCF_021347895.1). Taxonomy (NCBI): domain Eukaryota; kingdom Metazoa; phylum Chordata; class Actinopteri; family Pomacentridae; genus Acanthochromis; species Acanthochromis polyacanthus. The sequence continues at coordinate 13,095,732 of NC_067130.1, forward strand.
AACACTTTAAGACAATGCTACAAATTGATCATTAATCGTATCACAAACCATCACATCTTATAGCTGATCTGCTAAACTGGAAAACAATGGATTACAGTTCCATTCTGTCATTAAAGTAGTTCAAACTAACTCCAATTTGACCAGCTACGACCGTGTTGAACCCTGAATGACAACACACACCAGGGAGCTGTGGTAAAATACTTTTATAGAGCAGTAATCCATATCTGAAATATAGCATCCAAGCAGAATAGCTCTGATATGTACAGAACTTGACTCGCCATTTTCTCCATTTATATATGCTTTTTTTGTGTGTAAATATGTCCATTTATTTGTTTGTGTGTGTTTGTGTGAGCATGTAGTAGTTTCTCATCAATTACAGAATATTAAAAGTTTTAAATACAGGTCATAATAATTCTTTTTTTTAATGTCTCTGGATAGAAAAGCTGGTGTTCTGACCCTCATTAGTCCATTAATGAAGATGGATCCTTCTTTTTTGTCTCTTCACATAAACTCTTTAATAAATGTGGCCTTTCAATAAATATGCTCTATCCTCTCTGCTGTATTGCCTCTTGTACTGTGCCTCTTGACCGCTATATATTCTCTTTATATCTTCTAATTGCTTCTTAGCTGTGAGTCATATTGTGGAGTGAACTTTTGTTTTTATTTGACTTCAGCACTTTTGCGTCCCTACTCCAGTATCAAACTTGTGAGTGCTGAAGAGGTATTTTAAGAGCAGTAACAATATGTGCGACCCAGTCAAACCATTTTCATCAACTCCGACAGAAGCTGCTAAAATTCTAACCTCAGTAGCAATTTCTCCTCCCACAATTCCACCCCTGCATTTTAATCCCCCAGTTCATTTCGCATTTGTTTTTCTTTTTAAAACAGACCTCCATAGTTAATATTTTGTCATTTTTTTAAAAGAAGGGTTATGCAGTGCATTACAGTATCAAACTGTCTCTTGCTCCGTCCTCTAATGCTCAGAGGAACCAGAAGCATTTCTTCCTGTTCTTCTTGGTGGTGGCAGGGGGTCGCACTGGCTGAGGGGAGTCTTGTTGGTGAGGTGTGGAGGGCTGTGGAGTCGGGGTCTGTGGCGAGCCTTCTGGAGGGTCGCCCACTTTCCATGTGCGAACCACCTGCCCTTCCTGCAGACGGAAGTCATGCTCTACACTGGAGAGAGAAAGAGAAGGACAATGCAGGTTTAAGTTACATCCCTTTAAAGCCACAATAATTGGTTGTTTAGCCTCATGGGGGCAACATAAACAAGCCAAGGACACAACATTGACATAAAGTTGATAAGGTGATCTTCACAGTTACATTGATGGGTCAATATATAATTGCGGGACTTTTGGTATCATAGTTGACATTTTTGCTGTTTTCAGGCCTAAAATCAACATGGCCGCCTATCACCAAACACCACATGGCATTTTTAAAGAAAGATTCTTCTAAATATCAGATGTTCAATAGAGTAAAATTGAAAGTTATTTATAGGGATATTGTAGTAAACCTGTTGACATGCAATAAATCCACACTTGGCTCATACAGTACTTTATACTAAACAGCTAAAAGCCTTGGAGTCTTTCAGTGTTTTCTTCAGGAGGAAATGACATCATGTGGAGCAGGTCATGTGATCTGGAATTAACACACTTCCCTGAGAGGTGTTTTTGTAATGGGTAACTCAGTTGAAAGTCAAAAAAAGAAATGTCTGTCATGATTATCTCAACTTAATAATAAGAACACAATCAAAACAATTTTTGAATAAACTCATTTTATTTTGTTTAGCTAATTAGAAAGTAGTCATTATTAAACTTGGACAGTTATTTAGTTGACATTTTAGTGATATCCAATCATTTTTTTATTGATAAGTGATTGTTTCCATGATAAATAATTATGGAAGACATGATCATAATGAACTTTTTTTTAAAATTTTTAATAAAAATTTATGCAAGATATATCCATGGACTTCAAAAGCGCCTCAATTATATATTGACCCTAATAGTATTCATGTGAATTCAGTATTGCAGTAACAGTGGGTTTTTGAATATCCCCTTTTTTGTTTGTGTATGCAAACATCATATTTTGGTCTCAGAAACATGGATAATCATGGATTTCAGTATCCTGATCATGTTTGCTGATGCTGACAGAAACTGCTGCATCTGTACTTCTTTTCAGATCACCGTCAACTACCTGTACGGAAACACAAACTAAGCAATATACAACAATTGTCCAGTTTGTGCAACAACATGCCCACTGTCAGCAGTAATAAAACTGGTGGTTTACTGATGTTTACTTTGATATATCTAATGAAGAGTTCAACAGTGTCAAGCAGCTGCTAAAAGGATACACAATCAATATGGGCATTTTCTCTCCATTCTGAGTCATTACATATTTTCATCCTTTGCTCCTTTCAAAGTGGCAGTGACAGTGTCAACCTGACACAGGTCAAGGAGGATATCTATAACATTTATTGTCAATGTGATCTCCTCTTGTTGGCAAAAAGCCAAATCTGCAATGCAATATTTACATTTAATCATGCTAAACCCTCTTTAAGCCAAAGTGGCCTCATTTCCAATATAGTCAAACTAATCATGTATATGTCGAAATGAATAACCTGATTTCTCCATGCTCCATGTAAACACCAAATCATTAATATGATTATAAATACTGGAATCAGCCTCATAACTAGGATGTTGGTGTGCATGTAAACAGAACTCCTTAACCTCTATTTGGAGTCATGATTATGGGTAGAAGGGTAAGTGTAATATTATGTTTTAGCTCTGTTTTTGGTCTCTACCAGCTTCCTCAGGAAATTGCTAGCTCTTCAGTCACTCCACTATATTCTCCAAATAGTTGCTAGCTTTGCTGTTTGCTGGAGAGCAGGTAAAAAGTGTTACATGCTGTAAAAACTTTGAAAACGACACGATGCAAGTGAAATAAGAAAGTGAACCCACAGGCCAGAAAGTGAAACAATGATCTGAAACTCACTATAGGGCTCATAAAGCTGAGGGAGCTGCAGATTTGAATTAGAATTCTCACTATGTGGATCACTACAAGGAACCCGTTTCATGCTGACAGTGTTTTCATATTGTCTTTTGATAAATTATACAAGAAGTAGTTATTACTGCTTTACACACTGCTGAAATATATACAAATTACATGGGTGAGCACAGTGTGTTATATAAGAAAGAACTAGAGTGAAAAGCATCAATGAGACACAATGAAGAACCCCACATCTGCCTCTTCCTCGTAGACAATAATGAAGCTGTTGACAAAGTGAATCAAGTGCTAAAACGCTGAGTATGACAGAAATGTCGCAGCAGCAGCAGGGATCACTGCAGCTGACACACACACCAAAAGAAAAGTCAGCAAAGGTGCATTGTCAGTCACATGACAGGATAGCTCAGGGGCTCCGCTGCCGAAATGAGATGTGAACTCTGATGCACCTCTGCAGAAGCTATAGGTAAAGGTAAGCAATAATAAAAGAATGCATCGGCAATAAAGGAATAAGGACAATATTTGCTCGCTGAATTACTTTTGTCAGCAGTTACATGTTGGGTAAGCATCCCCCCCCATGAACTGAATCTTTTTTCCCTCTTTCCCTTTTTTTATTCATTTTACTTTGCTGCTATTCTTGCTTATTATGCAGTGGCCTAGTTAGCTGGTGTTTCTCATCTCAGCACAGATGCTGGAAATAAAGAGGACTCCCTCGGTTGAGGATACGAGGAGAGAAGTGCTGCAGAGGAAGCAAGGAGGACTGAGCTCAGCAGCAGCAGCAGGAGTAGCCTGGAGTTTTCAGGCAAGAACAATGAGGACTCTCACATTCATATCCATCCTGCTTCGCAACTCCCACTCCCTCAGTCACTCAACCACTTCTAGGTGCCCACTGGTTCTAATGCGCACAAAAAAAAAAACAACAGAAAAATGAAACACCAAACTCCAGACAGGAGCATGGTACAGGCAATGGGTGCGGACAGAGTAAACAGTAAAAATGTGAGTGGGTACAAAGAGCTGTGGAGAGGATTTCTTCCCTCCACAATATTTACAGCAGGTAGGAAAAAAGCCACTTCAACTAAACCTCTTTGTGGTAGCTGGGGCTGCTTCACAGCTTGAAACAAACCTCCAAAGCTGCGTAAAATGAGGCACTAGTCAGTGGGAAAGTGAGTGATGGAGGCTGCCTCCACTATTCTACTGCCCTGAAATGAATAGAGTAAATAAAGTGCGCCAGTCCCCTCATCTTCACAACCTCCCCATTTGTACCACCATACAGCTCAGCTCCCTATAGATCTCCCCTGTGACTCCTGCCTTGGTGCTGCTGTGTTCCCTCTTTGTGAAAATGAATAGCCCCGGTCCACAGTTCTGCGTGATCAAGGCACATTGGCGCTGTAGGGAGCTGTCCACCCTCAACCTTAATTATCTGCACACTGAGCCCACTAACTGTGGCAGGCAGGAAGCTGTGAACCCAACACAGTTCTTCCCGCTGCTCCTTCTCTGTCCTCTGCTCACATCGCCACGGTTTTTGGCTTCAGGCGGCGAGCCACCTCAGGTCCTGCCTGTGGGCGTATTAGGTGTGTTTTGCATTTGATGCAGGCCATATTTTAAAAGTCGAGTAGCAACATTGTGCTGCTGTGCTCAGTCTAACACTGGTTTAAGTAAAGTTGGAAGAAATGTTTTCATAGTAGTGGAACAGTAAGTGATATGTATAAGTGTGATCACACTTGGTCTGAGTTCAGCAGAAGTGGGAGATATGGCAGTCACAATGATACATCAGCATTTTATTCAACATATAGTGTTGACACCAAGAAACACAGTAAAGACTATGCTCTTTGGAACAAGTCAAGGAATCTGAAGCTGGGGTAGGCAGTATTTTTGACATCACTAGCCAAAAATTCCACATAACCTTTCAGCACATTTGAATTCAAATGGCCAAAGGGCAATCTAGTCTTCACAAAATTACATTTCTGGACAATTACTAACCCAGAAAATGGACCAGATGCCTCAAACATGTATGGAAAACGTTGAATTTTAACTCATACTATAATACCTTTTCTGACCCTTACCAAGTAATTTTGGTGCTTCACCTTAACTTGGCTTCTAACAAAATCTACTCATTACCTAAACCTAATCACATAATTTTTCTGTCCAAATCTAACGAGCAAGCAAGTCAAAGTCAAGTGCTATTGAACAAAAAATAGCAAAGCTTAATCCTGAGATTGATAGTCTTTGTGCATCATGGTTCACAACTCTGATCTTCTAGGTGAAAGCCTGCTCGGTGTTGAGCTGAGACGAGCCATGCAAACATCGTTTGGACTGTTCTATGATGATACCAGTCTGTCACTTAAAGCAGCCACGCCTTAACATTCAGTCTCAAAGCAATTTAAGCATTCAAATTACATAAACATTCACACCTGCATAGTGGTCATTGAGGTGAAAAAAAGCTTAACAGACCAAAAAATGTGTCTTTTGCCACACTAAACATGTTTATTGTTGCTGTAAAGTTGGACATTTTAACATGGGAGCCTATGGGGATTATTCATTTTAGTAGCCTGGCTTTAGTAGAAATTCAGACATCTCCATAGCTGTGTGTGAGGAGGACAAACTTAAACGGTACCGAAACTGAACCAAGCATGTGTTAATTCCAAAAACATACATAGATGTAAATGTGAGTGAGTACAACCGAATGTCCGCCTTAATTTCAATGCGTTCACATCTATTTTGACAAAACTGTGTAGGAGATAAAACCATTGATGTTTATTCCAGAACTCTGTCTTTTCGCAGCCTGGCCTCTCTGATGACCAGAGCTTTGCATTTTGTGGTGAATCCTCTGAAGTTCTGGCCATGAAGTCCTCTTTTGATCATTGACAAGTAAACATGTCCGCCTACATCCTGGGTCATCCTACTCTTGCTGTGTAGTCAAAAAGATTTGTTTCTTCACCATGCACCAAGGATTTTCCACTCATCCACAACACTTGTGCTCCTCAGTATTGTTTTCTTGTGCACGCCTCCGTTTTTAGAGAGAACCCAGCTGTTGATTTTGGCAAACCAGCTACCTTTGATATCTCTCGGATAGATTTTTTTTGTTAGCCTCATATGGTGTTATCTTTTTCACTTGCATGGCTTCCTCATTACTCCTCACACTGACAAACTGCTTTAATATAAGCAGCTCTCAAATTTCCGTCAACTGTCTATCTTTAAAACAACACACAGCTGCCCAACTAACATTTAGCAGTCAAGTGTCCAACTATATTTGAATTAAAGGGTTGCATCTCTTACACAGGTATTTCAACATTCACTGTAATTCAAGTTGAGACGTCAATGCAGCTTCCATCAGTGTGTTTTAAACAAAACATGGTCAAGCACAGAAACCGAAGAACAGTCTAAACTGAACTGTCTAAATTCATTTAATCTGGATGATATGTGATGAATTAACCCTCCTGTTGTCTTCATTTATGGGCACCAAAAAATTGCTTCCTTGTCTGAAAAAAAATTTAAAAATTCGCAAAAAAATTGCCCAATTTTCTGAAAATTTGCAAAACTTTCAGGAAGGAAATTCCAGTAATTCCTTAAAAGTTTCCCTTAAAATTGTTACTTTAAAAAAAATCTGACAAATTTGGCATGAAAATTCTTGTAAACATTTCCAAAAAAGGAGTTAAAATCTTCAAAAAAAATCCTAAAAAATATCTACCTCATCCAAGAGGCTGAAAGGTGGTGAAACGTCTTCAAGGAACTTTCTTAAAGTCCAGTGGATTGATTTAAACTACTTTGGATAACCATGACCTGGATGAATGAGAACCTACACAGACAACATGGTTACATATCAGTAAAACTTCTAATGTTTTCTTTCTCTAAGAAACTTTTTTAACATTTCTTTTTTTTCCATGTTAAAAATGTTCAAAAATTTCCCAAAAATGTTGAAATTGTGGACATCAGAAGTTTCACTATGAAAATATATTTTTTTCCCTTCATTTTCAAACCTTAAAACGGGTCAATTTGACCTGCAGTACAAAACGAGGGTTATAGTATCCCCTTGCAAATTGCTGATTATTGTGTTCCTGTTAGATGTGGGATGCAGACAAACAAGGTTGTATCTGATACTTGCAGTGAACTCACTATGAGAATAAGTGCAAACAAAATGGTAGTTGCACAATAAAATCCTCAGGGCTTAGTAGGAGCCCATCTTTGCTCCAATATGCAACTTATAGACATATGATTAGGAAACCTATACCGCAAATTATCATTCTAAACAGTATTTTTCTGCATCTTAAGGGAATCTTTCTCTTCCCCTTACATATATTTAATTGCATGCCAAGTCCTGGCAGTTGAAACAGCTCTGACGTCAGAGGGAGGATCAAAGTGACTCCAAAGTCAACTCACATCAACTGGAAAAGTTGATATTTCTTGCTGTTTAAGTGTATTATCCATTCCCACTGAGTGACCTTACTTTGCACGCATTTTTCCATCCTAAGAGATTTACTGTATAAATCTCCTCTATTATAATCATTCAGTTTGGGAGACAGCGACCTTGCCCAAGAGAACTACCCCAGCGCATCTCTGGAGGGGATTGAATCAGCAGATTTAGTAGTTACCATATAATGGAATTCAAGGTTGTTCACAACTGCCATTTGAAACAATTAACGAGAAAATTAACGGCAGTATTTGAAATGTTATTAACAATTTTACCAGCACTATCAGTTCTCACATTAGTGTCTGTAATCCTGAAGCTTTTGCTGCAGTCAGATAAAGTTCTGCACAGTAAAGTGGGCTGTTGGAAAGTGCAGAATGCTTGCAGTGTATTATACTTTCTGTAATTGAGGTTGTTAAGAAGTCAGACTGGGCATAGCCGGAAAATTCGACGAGCTGAAAACAATGTTTTAAAACTGCATTTTACAATAATATAAGCACAGAGGCTGGGCAGGGCTTCAGTTCATTCTCATCCTTCCATCTATAAAACATTCATTCAACTGCACCAGCAGGAGATCATCATTTCTCCTCCATCTCTCCTCTTCTGTGGTTTTGCTGAGTGGAGGAGGAGAGACTTTCAGCAGAAATATAGCAGTGCACAGGCAATCAACTCGAAATATCTTTGCAATTTTCTCTCCTATAGGCTGAATATCCTTTCAAAAAAACAGAACATTTCATTTCGGCAAGAATTACAAAGCAGTCAGTCTCTGTCGAGATCCGTGTGATGAGCCACCACACCCGCAAACATATGTAGCAGCCCACGCACAACACAACAGATAAACATACACGCGTGTACATGCACACTCCGCCATCGGCTGTAACACCCCAGCATCCACACACACACACACACACACACACACACACACACATATACACGCAACAACTTTCCTATTACTGCTCTGGAAAACAGGCTGTACCCTCAACTATTACACCTTCTCGCGCTATTGTTCAGAGATGGTCCCACCAGCTGCTCTGCTGTCACGGAGCATCTCAAAATGTGGTCCGAATTGAAAGATTCTCTCTTGCTACTTGCATTAACATTCAGATTGCACTGATTTAGAAGAGGGATACAAACAGACGTAAGAAAGTAGTGTTACAGTGTCCGAGGCTGTTTATTTGAATCTAACATTTAATTCTTCCACATGGTGATAATTTATCCCACCAGGTGTGATTTGTTGACCTCATCCATTTCGGAACAGCCTGCAGCAGGATGTGGGATTTTCGATAAAATCTTTCTCAAACACTGATCCGTGCACTGCTTCAGTGTAGTTTGTGTTTGTGTGCCTGTGTTTTTACCACACAGTGCACGTGAACCGAGCTGAAAGGTGCAGGTGTGAACATAGTGCAAGCCTGTTTAATATTCTTGAAGTCAGCAATAAGATAAAATGTCTTAAATATTTATAAAGAAGAGTGAAAGAGTTAAAGTACAGCACTGGCCAATATTTTAAAGGTCATTCAAGGTAGTGAGGTGAAGAGAGCGAATCGCAGCAGCTCTCTGTGAGCATCACTTAGAATTACTGGACAGTAAGTGCAATTGAATTTTGCAGGGTCGGAATTTGGCCAAGCAATTAAACCTGAATGAGACAGAAAAGGATTAAACTGGTAGTGAGATGATTACACCACCGCAGCAGATTCCGACGTTTCTAAGGAAAAAAAAAGAAGGTAAAGCTAGAGTATGATTCCAGATGTATTTTTTAAAGTTTAAATCAAAGTGTCTTTACATCCCAACAGCAATAAATCAAGTGCTATTCTGAAAAAATCTGTTGCAGTCATAGCTCTGTAGGAAGTCTGTCCTGTCATTAGAGATCACTGTTTATAAAGGATGAATGCAGAAGCTGTTACATCATCCAATTGGTTTCTGGGTGACTGATCTAACTGATCTAAAGTCTTCAGTTTGACATTTGGCCATCACCATCTTGGTCTCTTGAAACCAGATATGCCAAGTGAGGGACAGATTTGACAGAGGACACAACACATGGCGGTAAAGTAGGGCCCTGTCGATCACAAAGTAGCCCCGCCCGAAAGCACAGTACGCTTTATTGTCTAGTTTTCTCTAAAAGGAACCATATTTAACAAAATGAGTATAAGGCTGTATTGAAGGAGATGCTGAACTAGAGAATTAAACCATAAAGTCTTTAGGAAAATGCTTACTTTCGTAGCAAATCAAATGACAAGTAGAGTTAAATACAATCAGATTTCATTTTGCAACCAGAGCCCTTTGCTTACTGCTCTAAAAAATGCAGGTTAAAGGCACTTTCCGTCCACTTTTTGGAAGCTATATCCATCTTTTATATACAGCCTAAAATTGCGAGTAACTGGAGTGCTCCACAAGGCTATAGGCGGTCATTGAAGCTAGCAGGGAGATAGCACAGATCCCGAGTTTTACTTTTTGACCAAAGTAAATTTTAGTTCTAACAGTTCATCCCGAGGAAAACGTGAATATTTGTGCCAATAGATGCTGCTGTATTTCACTCAAAAACACAAATTCCAACCTATGGCAATATCTTCCAAACTATGGGTCAAAGACAGAGTGACATTTCCACCCATGGACTCTCTTGGTTAGTGTTGTTGATTGTGTTTCAGCACAATAAGTAGTTTACAGTAAGATTTTAAACAATGTGTGATAACTGGAAATAGTATGCAAATTTGTATTTCTATATGACAGGTGGAAAACTAAATATGAGCTCTAGATAATTAAGCTGTGATCAAGAGAAATTGCATTACATCTAAAGATAATGAGACAATTAAGCTGTGATCTCAAGCATGACACGCAGGCAGCCAAACTACAACCAACTTTTGTTGTTGTCAGGTTCGCCTTACTGACAGCTGACTGAAACATCTTTGGTCTGATGAGTTGAAATGACTGTGACTGCCAGAAGGTTGGTCCCATTGTAATCACTGAGTTGTTATTCTGGAGATAAGCACAGAAACCAGTGACTTCCAGGACTTAATTTATCAAACTCACAGAGGTCTGGGAGAAATCTAATTAAAAATCTGGAGATGCAGAAGGCTTCACTAACAAGATATATGGATGTCTACAGCAGGCTGCTGTTGAGAGGAGTCTGAGCAAGAAAAAAAAGAAGACACTGACACTGTAAATATGAGCAATACCTTGGGGACACATCATCATATGATTTATGCTATCCACGCTGGAGTTTGACTATACAATATAATTTATGCTAATGATGGGACGCTAAAAGTCTAAATGCACATCACCAGCAGTCAGATCACATTACATCACAACAGCTCTTAGCATAAGACAGAACAATATGTTGCATTGAAACTATCTGTGCTTGAATACAAATGTGACTTTTTCAAGGTCAGTACATTTCGCTTCAGAACTAAGTGCTGAAGTTCTTGGCAGCAGTTCAGAATAAACAAAGGGAAACCTGTTGTGGATGATTTTAACCTTGTGTACCCTTAATATTATTGTCTCTTCCTGCGTCTCTGTCCTTTCTCTTGCATCCCCCCCCCAACTGTGTGATAATGAATGCCTAATATTTACATTTTTATCGCAATAGATTTTACTAATGTGACCTTATTAGCAACCTCTGGCACTTTCCACAGCGCTTTGTTTTTCAAAAACCAACACAAAGCCGTTTCCAGTGAGAGAAAGAGTCTAGTCTGACCTTGTTTGTATTTGCCTCCATGCGCATGAATAAATAACACAAAATGCTGTTCATTGAAGAGAACAGACGACGAACCTGAAAGGTTTAAGATCAAAGAAAATCCCCTGCATCAAATAGCTTCGTAAATAAAGAGCAGGCGAGGTTAAGATTGATTACTGAGGAGGCCTAAGCTGGGTATGAGGAAATAAAAGCAGATGTAGGCCTGGAGCTTACAGTCCCATCAGAGTTAACCTGTACCAGCTTAAGACCTGACCCGCTATTGTGGTCTAGCTCACAGCGCTTTGTTTACTCTGTGGAGCTCCTTGTATCATGGGAAGATGCAGTACAAAGTGTATAAATGAGACGAGCTTATACACAGAACCAGCAGCCAAATGCAAAGTTGGCAGTCCTGAGCATCCAGGGTCGGCTCTGTGGGGAAAAAAGCTGTTTGCTGTGGATTCACTCATTACAGGTTTACTTTGGGAGGTCAGTGTCCATGCATGCTGCGATCACCTAACTGTCTCTGTCAGGAGCTGCTTTGAGCGACCTGATTATCAAATGTAGCATAAAAGAGGTAGTGGTGGGTGAGATGAAGGGCTGCGATGACACAGCTACCTCAGATGTGGCTGTTGATGGACAAAACAACCAGACACAAGAAACAAAATTAAGATACTTCTGAAATCATTACAGGTAAATTTGTAATTTAATGGCATTTTTCCTTTTTATTTGAACATTTTTGTCTGTATTTTTGAAACAGGCAAAAATTTAAACAAAATTTGAAAACTAAACCTCAAAATTTGTTAGAATTTACATGTCTAATGTTAAAAGAATATATAAATCTGTAAGTGTGAAATTTCCTAAAAAATTTCCTTTTCTAAGTAATAAATATAAGAGATATATAATTAGATAAATCATTTTTTGTTACAGCCCAATAATACATGCAATTCCATGTCAAACTAAGGCCAGAAGATACATTTTTGGCACACCGGCTTACTGCTGATTAATGTCGTTTTTGGGGGTTTTATTTAACGTTTTTTTGCTTGTTTTCGAAACAGTCTTTGGAAACAGATCCACCATGATATGGAATATGCATCTGCAAAACATTATTTAAACCTCTAGCAGACAACAGTAGTTATCACTATTTGGTATTTTTAACTCTGTTTTGGTCTCCACCATCTCTTCAGCTGCTAAAAGCTCCACTATATCCACTTGTTAGATGCTAACAGTGTCTATGTGCTGCTGGGCGTGAGGTACTAGAGCTATTTAGAGTTTTTTCATTGAAAGCAGCTGCCTGATGTGTCTTTAAAGAGCACTGATGAAAGTAAAAAGATCAAAGCAATAAAGCTGCACGCCAGAAAACCAAGTCTTGTGCTAAAGTGTGCAGAAAACCTCTGCGGAACTGAGAGGAACTGGAGAGTCTGGTCATGGTTCATCACTACGAGGGGTGCTTTCACATTACACCATCAGTTAAAAAAAAAGAAGAAAATGATTGATTACAGCACCTTTAAATTTATTGGTCTTTAAAAGCTGGTTGAAGCACAAAACACTGAATTCCATCGCTGACTTGACAGAGAACACTCGGAAAGAGGGGGTCTTTAATGGTAAATCTTTCACTTGTCTGCAGTTTGCCTATACGGCGCTGTTTCTAGACCGCTGAGCAGGAAAGTTTGAGCTAGGATGGTTAACCGTCCCTGTTCCTGCAGGCCATGAACTGCTGAACATGTCATTTCTATTCAGTTGAACTGTAATTCTGAGTATAAGCACAGCTTTAGCGTGTAAGAATAGTTACACACAAATCAGTGTAGATTTGTGTTGATACTCGCTGAGTGCCGGTATTGAGAAAATTGGACCAAAATTTACTGTTCGGCCTCCCGGGGCTGTTGTGGGCCAAATTTAGTGCAGCATATGTGATGAGGTGTGCTTACCCAGTCTGTCCTCACATTCACGCCAGGATTTTTTCCACAGCACCCGCCCACAATCGATATTTATCCAGCAACGATGCACACAAAAGTACTGCAGTTTTTCTCCTTCTGCACAAGTTTGTCCACTATTCACCCGGACATTACCACGACCAAACAACTGTACAGTAAGTCAGCTAAGGTAAATTAAAAGGCAAAAGGTGACAGCTGGTTGCACACAGTACCTGTTTGTCCTCAGCACCACTGAGGTATTGAGTGATAGCTGCTGGAGCGGAAGGCACTGACGGATGAGTGGCTGTTGGGGAGATCTGAGAGAGAGAGGTGTGACGGCGGGGTGGCAGTTTGCCACCTGAAAAAAACAACTCGCGGTTAGGATCAATCCATCTCTATCTCTGTCACACCCATTCATAAACACACACTAACACACTCCTCTCCGATGCTGGCATTTAGGGGGGTCCTTTTGACTTCCTGAGATCGACAATGTGTACGAATGAGGGGAACTGACAGTCTGGCATTCTCTCGTAAGCAACTTATAGGCACAACAACAACTTTTGTGTTAGTTTCCTGTATGTCACAATGTACAAGGCCTTTTTTGCATGCACAGCAACACCGTGGACACCAGTTGTTCATAGGATGCATTCTAATACCTATATTAGCATAGAATGTCCCAATAAATAGTGTGCTAAATGTCCAAAATACCAGGATGTCCTCCTACATTAGGTAACATTTTGCAGTACTTGAGCCAGCATGTTTTTTCTGGATATTCTGACCCACAACTCTCTGCTCAGCAGGAGATACATCCCATACCTTGTGGTGTTTCCAGCAGTTTAAACAACCCTAACAGTGCGCAGACTGATGACAGCTCATTTAACACTAGAACCTGCACAGATACGTACATAAGCAAGACAGCCAAAGCTTGAGGCGCAGTATTATGATGAAATGTTCTATCCCAGTAGTACGCACACCGCATGAACAGTACGTACTTTGTAAAGGCAGTTTTAATATGCAATGAAAGTATAAAGACTAAGTACGCAGTTTGGAATGCAGCCTTATTATACTGCTTTCCTGTCTGCTTGAGTTCACTCAGAGAACATGTTTCATACACGCGCAGTGGATTGATATCTATATGTTCTGTGTTTCCTGCAGAATGAGCAGTCAGTGACCTTACAATGTAGTGGCTGTCTGTGCAGTCACAAAAAAAAACTATATTCTGTGCTGTTGTCTCCACAGAACCTTGAGTATAACCTCTGAGGATGAAATTTACACCACTCAGGCCTTAGCAGACCCTCACACACTGACGGACATGGAAAGTATAACACTAGCCTCATAAAATCCTGGTTTGCGGTCTGTGTCAGACTATGATATTAATTTGAGTAATGTCCCACTGTGTATGCATGGTGAACTGTGGTGGTATGATATACAATATCAGAAAGCAGCCCGTGTCATCCATCCACACTTCTATGCATCAAAAAGTGACAAGAGAGGAAGAAAACAAGGATCAGAAGTGTGGACCATATATGCTTGTACAGCTAATAAATATACTAACTTTATAAACAGTCAACGTTATATTCACCAGGAGGTATTATGGGAGAAAAGGAGTCATGTAATTGTAGAATCACAAAGCGCAAACGGGGAGGATGTTGGGGTGGATGGATGGGTTGTCAAACTCTGTACGTCATCGCATTACTGACACTACTGTTTGATTTCTGATTCAAAACTAAAGTGAATGTTCCTTTTAAAGGTGACTTTTCTGTAATGTTACAGCATGTTCTTCATTGCAACCATGATGGCAGATATCCTCTATTTCAACTAAACTTTCCCTTTTTGTTAAACCAAATCCCAACCAAGTGCTTTGTGCCTCAACCCAACCAATGCAGTGGATAAACACCTGCTATATCTTCTGTTTCTGTATGTCTGACCCACAATATTGACATGCCCTGCACCATTTCATGTTAAATTGTGATTGGTCAGTGTGTAGATGCAGGTTGTAGCACCAGTTATATTGTGAGAATTACAACCTAAATTTCCTATAATGTGTTTTGGCGCTAAGACTCCACACTGGCCGCCAGCAGACGTTTCTTAAAGTGCGATCTAAGATCACCAATTTGGACCAAAGATTTTCCATGTTTTTCTCTTGACAGTGTTGCTAAACCCAAGAGAAGAGTGTTGTGTCAACATTCACACAATCCTGTCATTTATTGGGTGATTGAAACTGTCCCCCATTATCACCACTTGAGCAAAAATCATGCCCACAGCAGGCTTTTCATCCTGCCTTTGAGTGTGGCTGTTTGGAATGGTTATAAACACGTTTGACTGCAGATGAGGTCTGACAGCACGGTGAACAAACTACTTTGGTTATTTCCAATTATGCTGAGTTCATGATGGAGGTGAAACACCAGCAAACAGGATTTCTCACAACCTGGCAACCCCAAATGATGCTTATAGCCAGCTTTAAAGAAATTAGTAATTGATTCATTATCCCTTAATAAAGCAGATAGTTACCACTTATGGCCCTCATTATAAAGGAGTAAGAAATACTTCTCGGGTTCAGCATTTAATATCTCATCTATTGATCATCTCTGATAATGACAGAGGCGCGGCGCCAAAGCAGGGAGAAGATTGAGAGTGGGTGCTAGTGGAGAAGCTTTAGGGATCTAATTTAGCTGTGGGTGTGATTCTAGTGTGATTAGTATTTATATGACACATCATCCACATTAGGCTGCGCTTCCCTGTTCCACATGCCACTCTTGATCTTCTTCTCTCCTCCCTGTTTCAAAGATATGGCACAACGGTGATGGGCACCATCTGGCACTCACTGCTGGCACGAGTCCGGCTCTGTGATTATTGCCAAACAGCATGAACAGGGGTTCTCGCTCTCCCCGTTTTCTTGGTGCGTCTCTCGCACCCTCTCCCTCTGTTTCACACCCAGCCTTATATCTGTCATTTCCTCACATAAACAAACTCACGAGTGGATGGATACACATTTGTAAGGACATATAACAATTTTACGGTCTAACATCTCCAGTGAATGAGCCGAGACTAAAGTGTTAGCGCAAACACGTTACATACCACTGTGCCTGTTTTTTTCCTAACTGCATTGCAATTGTGAGAAAATAAGGGAGTATATGGAACGATAATGCCTCTTCATTTCTATTTTCTTGTTTTCTTGCTGTGAAAATCTCGTGCTCCCACTGGCTGAACGTCTCCTCTGTGTAGTTTCGTATGAACGAGAGTGATGCCTACAGTGTATTTTCTCTCTCTCCCCTGTGAGATGCCTGTTGCTCCACGGCTCAGCCCTGAAGTAAAGATGGATTACTGCAGAAGAACTGCCTGCCCTGCCCTTTACACGTCTCACACACACCAATTCTCCATTATCAGCCTCATCCATGGGGGTAAGCGCTGCGCATGTGCACATACTCACACACTCCACATCCACACAGGTCTGAGAGCTCTGACAGGGTTGTTAGCAAAAGGTCAGAGTCAAGAATCTGACAAATCCTTTTTCAGAGAGACGAAAAGCTCTCATATCCAGTTAAACTGATAATACACCAGCTATTATTTTTCTTTCTTGTTGCCTTTCTATCAGTTTCCATTTATCGCCGTCTGACTCCGTGTTTCTCTCTTCATTTGTCGTTTAAGATGCACCGTGAGGAAGGAATCTATCCCTGTTCAAATCAATTTCCTGTCCAATATGGACAACCTGGCGATTTAAAATATCAGGGAAAAACAAATCCAGTCCCTGCAGTGAGAAGATTATGTCGGGGCCTGAGGATTCAGTTGGTGTAGTATTGACTGATAACTGACTTGTTTTGAGTATTTAGGGTCTTCGATTTGCACCACTTAGTTTCTTCCTGTTAAGCTTAAATATTGTCAATATTATGAGCTGTCATTATCTTGCTAATGAATGAAGGAATTGCTGTCTGTCCTTGTGTGTATCTCTCTCTGTTCTTAAAATATCTTGACAACCGTACATCCGATCTACTTCACACCTTGCCTAGGGACCAGACAGCCTTTATATTGTGTATTACAAATACACATAAAATCAGTCTGGAACTGCTCCATTGAACCAAATCTAGCCCAGAGGCGGGACTACCGATCACAGCTTGAACTGGAGAGAGCCAATCAGTGTAACACATGTGTGACGCAATCACTAAGCGACTTAACAATTGCCTTTCCGCCATGATGTTTTGTAGTTTTAACGCCACTTTCGTACTGTTTTACATTGTCATTTGAATAATCATTAGCATAAAACTATTAAATATCATTAATTTAAAGTTTGGATTAGATTACGGTTAATAAAAAGGCAAGAATAACTGAAAAAGTCTCATGTGTAAAAGCTGAACTCGCTACAGGCCCATCCACCACCCTGAAGCTTCAGATTGAATGAATGCCACTGCACCAACACGGAACTTAAACACTGATTAGGCCGCTTTTCACTACAGAAACTTGCTGGTCATTTTAGAGCAACCTGGACCTTTGTGTATCTTCCAGATGTAAAAAACTGTCCCTTTAGGACAGGGGTGTCAAAATAATTTTAGTTCAGGGGCCAATTTGATCTGAAGTGTGCCGGACCGGTAAAATCACAGCATAATAACCTATAAATAGTGACAACTCCAAGTTTTTCCTCTGTTTTGGTGCAAAATGTTTACATTTAAGAAGCTATCCCTTTACAAAACACCATGAACAGCCTAACATTATGCCTCAGTTTATCATTTTACACATGACAACTACAGATCACAATTTATCTACAAAAGCACAAAATATTTCGTCACCTCTAGCTGGAACTGAAAGATATAATATTTTACTTTATTATCAAAACGACAAAAGCCAGACCAAAAAAAGACAGAAAACAACATAAACAAGTCCAAAATATTACAAAAATGAGACAGAAAATGACAAAAGCGAGAAACAAAATGACAAAAATAATCAAATGACACAAAACAGAGACAAAAAAAATTGACAAAAAAGTTAAGAAATGGGACAGAAAAATGGACAAATGACAGAAATGGGACAAAAAAATTACATAAACGACACAAAGAAGACAAAAAATGATAAACGTGAGAAAGAAAGCGACAAAAATGGACAAACAGCACAAAAACGACACAAAACGACAAAAACAAGACAAAATCCACAAGCGAGACAAGAAGGAAACACAAAAACATGAGACAAATGACAAGTCAGACAAAAAAAGACAGAAAAAACAACAAAAATGCAACAAAATATTACAAAAATGAAACAAAGGAACAATGAACAATCTAGCATTTTACTTCATGATCAAAACAATTTGTCATAGAGGGAGAGTACCTACAGCAGGGTAGGGACTTTTAAGGCCCTGTAAAACTGCTGTGTGGATCTTGAAAAGAATTTCTCAAAGAAGAGCAACAATAATTTCTTCTCTCTTGATGTTCTCGTCGAGTAGCAGTGTATTCTCTGAAAATCACTATCTTCAAAGTAAAATAAGCACAACAGGCCGTGTATTGTTCTATTTCCTACGTGCTCCTAGTTAAGTCCACTAACTATTTCTCATTATTTTCGGACACTTGGAGCTAACGTCACAAGATGTGATGCTCTATACTGCAATAAAAACAAAAAAGCGGATGCGGCTGATTCCTGGGCCCACCTGTAAATGCTCCTCACAACTTCCCTGAGTTTCTGCAGTAGAAAGCTTCCAACTGAACACTGAATAGTCCAGACTAGACGTAATTCATACAGATACTGGCGTGTCTGTTTTTTTTAAAGTTGGTATTAAAATTCATACGATATCTCCCCTCTCTATTTTACCCAAACAGACTCACAGGTTCCTCTGTCACTGTAAAATACTGTTTTATGTTTTATCTTCCTGTCTGCTTCGCTTCGTTGCTTCTTCAAATACAGGCGCACTTTTCCTCTCCTCCTTTCTCTTAACCTCTGTATTTTCCCGAGAATTCATTTCATATTCTATTCAGTCAGGTCTTTTCTCTCCCTGTTATGATAATAGCAGAGAATAGTCAATGTTTAATGAAAGGCTGGGGGCCAGATACAGGTTCAGAAATATCCTTGTGACCATGAACATGAGAAGTTCATCTATAATTTGCTCACACATCACTGTGTTTCAGAGGAGCTCAGCAAAATGTGCACACGCTGAGGCACAGATTTATTTTGGACAACTTTCTGCTCATTTGCATACTGTATGTATAGTGCAGATGTCCGCTTCCTTGAGTAAACTGTGCACAGAAACACGCCGGGTTCTGGTTCATTTGGCTGCAGAAGGGAAAGCAGAGCTGCTTCGG
Source organism: Acanthochromis polyacanthus (assembly GCF_021347895.1). Classification (NCBI taxonomy): domain Eukaryota; kingdom Metazoa; phylum Chordata; class Actinopteri; family Pomacentridae; genus Acanthochromis; species Acanthochromis polyacanthus. The sequence goes on from NC_067130.1 coordinate 13,114,986, forward strand.
CACTCTTTCCCGCTCACCTCCTCTCTGATGCTCCTCTCACCCTTCCTCCCTGCTGCTCCTACACCCAATCCAGAGCCGCCAGTTTGCACCACTTCCTCTCATCCCCATTTAGGTGTGAAATGTGTTTATATTCAAAGCAGAGGAAAAAACGGAGAAGTGCGGGGTGGAGAGGGGGAGAGAGAGCGGAGGAAGTGACACAAGCAATCTAGTGGAAAAGGCGCCTCTTTCTGATGTCTGTAAAATAGCATATTCCTCAGGATAAAACGGGGACAATGAGAAGCTGTCAGTAGCTATGGGCCAGTGTTAGGACCATGTGGAGAGTATCTGAATTGGACTGCTACGCCCTTCTGGGCCACATGAGAAAGCGATTCAGAGGCGCTGAAAGGAAACGTGAGCCCAAGCTGAGAAGTGGCACTCTGGAGATGTGGACGGAGACAGAAGCGTATTACAGAGGGCAGGAGGAGTATGAAAAAGGGCTCCATGCACTGCAGCCCACAGCTCTTAACTCGGACATGAGTGACAGCTAAGACACTACACACAATACTCGTACTAGATTCTCCACTTTGGAGTTCTCCTTCTGCATGTTCCCTTGTTTAGGCCCTTCACAGTTTGACAGATGCACAAAAAGCCACATGCTGTTTGGATTTTTTTTTTAACACAATCAGTCAATTCTCTCAATCAATTTGTTCTCTCTGAGCGTCCTGCCTGCATTATCCTGCACGTTTAATCATGCGAGGCACGCAGCGCTGCTCCGTCATGGGGATCTACTGGACAAATGTGTCTGGCAGCCATCCTTCACCCGCAGTGAGCCAACGCTGGAATAGATGTCTCCAGGTCTCCTTTAACACTATTATTACTTTTTAAAATCTTTTAAAGCTGCTGTGATTAATTTTTGATGTGAATGAATATTTCACAGCACACTAGGCATTTGTTAAAAGAAAAAAAAAGGGAGAGGGAAAAAAGACAGAGACTCCAGCGAAGAGGTATGAGGGTTATGTTTAGATCAGGGGTGTCAAACATGCGGCCCGCGGGCCAAAACCGGACCGCCAGAGGGTCCAATCCGGCCCCTGGGACGATTTTGTAAAGAGTAAAATGTACAGAGAAGACATTAACTACAGACTGTAAATTAGTAAAACTATAAATTTAAAATAATTTCTACACAAGTTGTTTTGGTCATAAAGTAAAATACTCAATTGTTCATTGTACTTTTGTGGCTTTGTGTCCCATTTTTGTAATATTTTGCCTTTTTTTGTTGTTTTTTTGTCTTTTCTTGTCTGACATTTGTTGTTTGTCTCGTGTTTTTTGTCGTTTTGTTTCTTGTTTTGTCGTTCTGTTTCCTTTTTGTCTTATTTTTCCCCTTTTGTTTAGCTTTATTCATTGTTTTGCGTATTTTTTTGTGTTTTTCTGTCTCGCTTGTGTCGTTTGTGTAATTTTTTGTCTCGTTTTTGTTGTCTGTCCATTATTTCCACGCTTTGTAACTGTTTTGCCTAATTTTTGTCTCTTCTGTTTCGTTTCATGTCATTTTGTTCTGGTTGTTGCCATTTTGTGTCTCATTTTTGTAATATTTTGTCTTGTTTTTTGTTGTTTCTTGTCTTTTATTGTCCGACTGTTGTTGTTTTGATCATGACTAAATGTTTTGTGCCTTTTTGTAGACCCTCTGCCCTGGAAGTTGTAATATGTAAATGATAAACTGAGGCATATTATTGTTGAAATTGAATACATTTTTCTGAAGAAACTTCAGGTTGTCCATAATGTTTGCTTAAATGTGAACACTTTAAGAACATACTTTTTTGCACGAAAACAAAGGAAAAATCTGGAGCAGTCGTGATTTATGGGTTGATATGCTGTAGTTCAACAGTCAGTCATACTGGGCTGAATGTGGCCCTTGAACTAAAATGAGTTTGACACCCCTGGTTTAGATACTGAGATGCAGGCAGAGTCATCACAATTTCCTTCCCCAAGCCACGTCTCCAGAGTCGCTTATGCTCCACCAGTTCGCTCTGTGGTCCATCACAATCGAAGGGCAGCGTGCGAGGATCCAGCTCCGTCATACAATGTTGTGTCAGTGGAGATGTGCGTCAGGAAGCACTGATTCATGATTGGAGTGTGGTGAGAATGGCGAGTGATGAGTCGTTACTGTAGGCGCTGTCACACAATGTTCCTCTCAAGCCCTCCAATGGATCAGTCTGCAGCCTTCGTCCTACCAGAGAAGAAGAAATCCTCCACCCTACCACCACCGCTACCAGCGCGCCTGGCATGCATATCACTGATGTGGAGAGGCGTTCATTGACAAATGCTTAAAAAGTCAGACTGTAAATGGAAGGAAGAGAGGGAAAACAATATGAGTGAGAAACGAGGCCACAGTGGCGATACGAAACAAGCATGAGTGGCATCTCCACAGATAACAGCCAAGCTAGCAGCAAAAAGAGAGAAAGCGCTTCCTCAGCAATCCTTTTTTCTCAATTATCTGCTGTTCAGTGAAGGCGATGACGGATTGGTTTTGAAAGGGAAAAAAACTCTTCGTGGACTTATAGTTTAGCTGAAAACGTACGATCCGGAGAGTCATTAATCCATCTCAGAGTAGCAGCCCATCGAGCTCCTCCAGCGAAATGCGTGATCGAGCAATAGACAGAGCAGTTGCGGAGATAAAGCAGCAGAGTGTAGATCTGATTAGGCTGCTGTCTCCACACACTCCACGGGGATTAAGCACAACAGTTCCTTGTTAGACCTCCCTACTTTGTTCCATACAGCACATTCGCCATTAGCAAAAAGGATAACAGGGAGCAAATCACAACCCTGCTCACTAATTAACACTCCTGCACGGCCACACAATCGGATTCACGTATTAATATGCAGTTAATGTGCCAGTGGTGCTGGATAAATAACATCAGATGCATCATGCATTATTCTTGTCGTAATATGAGACCTCATAAAGCAGAACAAATGAAATGTTCATTTGTGAGTCTTGGTCGGGTACAAAATGTTCAAAATGCTACATTCTGTAGCCACCAGTATCTACATTTGCATGCTTTAAGTGTCATTAGCATTTTTATATAAGCTTTGCCCTGAAAGATGTCCTGAGTAACTGGAGGACGAAGCTCTGTGTGCAAACATACTCAGACAGGCTTAAATACACGTGTATCATAATAGCTAATTAACATATTAAGATCTGCTGTTAGGCTTGTATTTTCCTGTTTGTATTACATAAATATTTTCTGCAATTCTGTAAAAGTAAATATGCATTATTTTTCATTTCATTTATTCTTTTCCATGGTAATGCGTAAAAAAAAAATCGACAAATGGATACAATTTATAATGCACAAAATACGCACATCCCATGTACAAGAACAGGAGTAGGATGAAGAATAAGTCTTTTTAACTCCTACCCCAGTCTTTTTTCCAAACTCAAACAGAAAACAACCACAACAAAAAAACAAAATTTCCCCCTTAATTTTCTTATTTTAAACTTTTAAGATAAAATCGTGTACATTTGATATCATTGTAATTGCGTTATGTGTACTCATTGCAGCACTTGTCATACTCATGCTTATACACAATAAAAGCACATCCAGCCGACCCACAACTTAGATTTCTACATACACATATATGTATATATTTAGCAATTTAGTTCAAACTTCATTCTGATATACTGTATTTGCTGTGTTTGTGTACTTAAGAATCTCCACTAGACCTTTTTTTCCCTGTATTAATAGTGTTTTGTTTCAGTTAACCATTAAGGTTCAGCGGCCCGAATACAGGCCGCTTTGAGATGCGCTAAAGTATTTCGCTTAATTGACCGAAGCTGCAAACGCGATGATAGAAACATTATGCACCGATGGAAAGCTTAGATTCTCATGAATCCGCCGATATAAATCACTTTCAGATGTGATTACCACAGCGGGTAATATAAACACATTTGTCCGACAAACAACGAATATCCATCCATCCGTTCTCCATACACGGCTTTAACGTACACACAGCGCGACTCACATTTGCGGGTTCATTATTACACACAGATGAAAATATTCCACAAAAAACGGCCATAATCCAACCTTGGACATCCAGATGAAACAAGCCAGTAAAATATTTTGTCCAAAACATGTCTTGAAGTCAGTATATAATTCACAAATCGGTCGTTTTCGAGGAAATGCACCTCGCGATGCGCATCCAATATTCCCTGTATTTCTAGTCATATTTTTATTTACAAATAAAATATTAGCAATTTTTTCTACTAAAAATGGCTGGAATTGACTGTACCTTATAGGGCTACGTTACATCCTTTTTTTCTCTCCTCCCCTCACCCCAGCAGGTCGAGGCAGATAGCTGCCCTCCCTGATGCCGATTCTGTCGGAGATTTCTTCTTTATAAAAGAGCGATTTTTTCCTCCCACTGTTACCAAAGTGCTCACTCAAAAGGCATTGATATATTTATTTGGTTTCTCTCAATAATAAAATATTGTAAGGTTTGATCTTACTCCCTGAGGTGACTTATGCTTTAGATTGGTGCTATATCAATAAAATCGAACTGAAATAAGGTGAAGTGAACTGCAACGCCAGCAATGAAGTTACCTGATAAAGTCAATATGGACAGCGAATGATGTGGCAATTTTTGCTCGACAACAACTCCTGAACAAGAGGTCGTTTAGCAGACTTTTAGCTGTTAAACCCGGCAGTAAAATCACAAATGCATGTGCAAATAGAACCAGAGGTTTTTAAACAGGAAAATCATGACTTTGAACTGCACCAGGCATCTGATTCTCACTTAACAACTGTGTATGTGAAGGGAGAATGCTTAGATTTAGGGGTTCTCTGTGTAACATTTGGAAAACCCTTGTTAGTAATGACGCTGGTGGCTGTTTGGTGAAGTGCAGTCAGCATCCCGTTGCTCACATAAGCAACCTGGGCATCGGCCAAAACATCACACTGATAGATAACTAAGTAACACTGTTGCTATAATTTGACTGTTAAAAAATGTATTTGACACTATAGAGTCCAATACGGGACTGATTTCATGCTGTTCCTGGTAGTTGTCTGACCATTACTGCTTCGTCCTTCAATCTCTCAGCCCACACCCAAAAACATTCATGACAATATGGAGTTCTTGCAGGAAAAACACGTTTTTCTATTGTGTAGTATTAAAAACAGACGATTACATTCATAAGAATTAGTCATTCTAGAGCAATAAGTACACATTTCATACATTTCTTGAAAGGAAGAAGTAAAAGAAGGAAGAAGCACTTTATCATTAAAGGATCGTGAAGGTGTCCCCTCAGCCCAGAGGTGGCACATTTGTGTGTTTGTTGCAATGAAGTTAAATTCTTTACCATTTTTGCCAGTAACAACTGAGAAATTTATCCGCATGTCAACTTGCCTTGCTTTGCTTTTGTATCCTAAAGACCTGCTTTAATCTTCTTTTCCACTTCATTTGTCGACTCCATCCTTCTGGTCGTGGTAAATCCCAAGACCTGCAGTTTATTTTTTGACCGCCCACAGCAAACTTAAAACCGCCCACTCCCGCCAGATATGTGTAGGGTTCCCAGTGCACTCCTCTATATAGACAATATTTGACTCTCCAGCCTGTAAAACAAACTCGAGGGACTGAGACTGAATTGAGCACCCTGCTGATGCTGAGTTTTCCCTTGATGAGCGTCACATTCTCGTTTGGCCAGACAGGCTTCACAAGATAAAACTTTCTTTGTGTGTCTTGAATGCTTATGTGGAGTTCATGTCAGAGTGTTTGTTGAGCTTTGTTGATACTAGTGGACTGCATTTCTAAGCTAACATTAGTGTTGCACACTGTTGGTGCTGTACTGAACCTGAAGTGAGGCACTGAGGCCGGGTGCTTGGCAAAGAGCATAAACATCAGATCACATCCTTTGGATTTTACTGAAAAACTCATCCTGAGTCTTTTATATATGCTGTTAAAAAGCAACATTCAAGAAAGTGGTAATATTCCATCAGCTAGAGTGGTGAAAAAGAAAAATGCAGGTAAAATATAGGAAACCAGCTTATAAAAATGCAATATTTTTTCCATAATTAACATGCATATTCAAACCTTAATATCACATGGGATTGTGTGCTCCTTTTTGGCTTTTTTTGTTGTGAAGGATAGTGAAGGATATTTACGTGATCAAACAAATCATTTATAATATTATAACAATAATAATAACAATGCTAATAATTTTCTGTTACTAGTCACAAATTGTATCTAAGTTTAGAAATCTAATTGCAATATAAAACTTGAATTTGACAGTTTCAATTATTGTATTAAAAGGAAATGTGAATGTGGGGAAAAAAGGATTTTCTTCAAAACTTTTAAATGTTATTCAAAACTTCCAGGTTAGAGTGCTATTTTACATTCAACATGTAAATTCTTGTAAATTTTGTAGATTGTACTGATATATTTTTATATACCTCAAAAATACAGAAACATTTTGCAAAATAAAATGGAAAAACCTTATAAAATTACTGATTTGCTACAGTTTAGAAATCAGTCTACAGGCTGTTAAAAGCACCAACACAGTCAGGAAAGCTTTCATCTTACAATCCATTCACATATTGAAAAATAAAAAATGATTTAGGCATGTAAATTGTTTCATAGTTTTACTTACACAGAAAAGCTTTTAAAAAAAAAGCATTACCTCACCACAGAAATATTGTTTTGTGTGTGTGTGGTTGTCTGTGTGTGTGTTTCTCTCTTGATTTCCAAATAATGCTCTTGTTTAAATCCCCACTGAAATCTGCAGCAGCAAAAAACAATGCTTTGAGTTCAGTGAAGCTGATCCACTACAGTAAGCTGCAGGAGGGAAATCCAAAACAAGGAGGTGAAAGACACTAAAACGCGAAGATAGGAGCTGTTAATATTATCTGTAAATTTATCACTGTGGTTTTAGTATTTCAAGTAATAAGTAATCAGACCTATTGTTAATATTAAAGGATCTATTATAGCAGCTCTGAAATAATCTCTTTGGCATTTCATTTACTCAGGTAACATTTTAAGAGGCTTATTGGTCAAGGACATAAAGAAGATTCTTCCACGGAAATCTGAAATTAATATTTCTAAAGATACTTCTGTCTGGGCTTTTCAAGCAGACTGACAGTGTGCTGAGCGGTGCTTTTCTTCGAGGACTAAACTTTCAAGAAGCTTTTTAATTGATGGAATCTGTCTTGTCAGATTTTATGGCTTTTCCATCACTCACCCGTTTTCAGGCCTCACTTCATCTTCACCTTTTTCTCGATTGCTCTCTTTAAACTCAGCTCAAGTTGAGCCTCAGAGAAAAGAGAATCTCCTCCGTTTTCAAAGCAATGAAATCCTCTTGTCACACATGAAAGAAACATGCCAACTTGACAGGTGATTGAGTGATAAGTCCTCATCTGTGGCTCGCAGTGCCGACTGCTGTTTAGTATTAAGTAAAATATTTCAGAACTGCCACCCAGGAGAAATAACGTGATGATACAGTGCAACAAACCGGAGTGATAGCTTATCTTCTGTCACGTTCCGTGCGTTGTGTCATCTGTATTTCTTATTCCCTCGCTTCAATACGAGGAACCGTCGCTGCTCCGTGCCGACATTCCTGAGCAGTAATATTCTAATCTTTCAAGATGAAGCTGTATTTAGTTTCTGAATGAATCATTTTCTTTATGGGCCTCCTCTCCCTCTGCTCTCTCCTTCTCTTGTTTCATTTCTAAATCTCAGATCTTTCCCCTCAGATCTCTTCTACATTCTTTCTTTCTTTATTTTTTGCTCTTTCCTTCCCAGTCTCTTATCCTCAACTGTCTTTCTTCTTGTCCTCCCCCAATGTCTTTCTTATTTTTTCTCGATTGAGGAGGTTTGCGCACACAGTATAAATAAATTACCGAGCATAACCAGATTAGGATAATAGTTTGATTGAATCATTTATGTGGTTTACAGTAACTGAACTTCAGCCATAATATCATTTGTTTGATAATGGGGTTAAGGCTGAGGATATGTTGCAGCTACAGGAAACACCTTATTAGCTGCGCACGGTATTAAATAATAAATGAGTGAGTAGGTGAGAGCGCAGAATCAAATCACTGAAGGTAATCAGTCTAAGGTGTACACATGCCACATTTCACAGCTCCAGTCCACAATTAAGAAGACTGATGATGAATCCCGGCCTGTTAATTGGGTTATGCTTTCTCAGATTTATGACATAATTTGAGCATCGTAACCCCTCAGAGGTGTTTACATGAAAGTTTTAATAATCAGAGAAGCGCTTTGATCTTGTCATAATCAAATTATATTCCGTATGTAAGCACTCATGTCATCCCCTCTATCCTATCGCTGTTTTATTTCTCTTCCCACTCTGCAGGACTTTTTTTCTTTTTTTCTTTCTTTTATTTTTTTTTGGAAATGTTGACATTTACAACTAAGAGACATGGATTTCAATTTCATAGCAATCCACACTTCTCTTTTTTCCCTTTCTTCACCCTCCTGTAAAGTGTGAAATCCTGTTTGTTAATTGATTGATTTCAATTCAAATCTCAGAGCAGAATGATTTATGTAGTAACTCCGTGTGTGTGTGTGTGTGTGCGCATGTGTGTGTACAAGATGAATAAAGGGAGTAGGAAAATGAGAGGAGAGTAGAGGAGGAGGAGGCAGGAAACAAAGTGGGCACACGGGTGCACGACTTAAGTCTGTGTTGTTGTTCACCTCATTAAATTTGAGAGGGAGAGCATGACGATGTGTGCGATAAGTCTTTATAAATCTCCCATAATTGCGTTCAGTGATCAAACCTGCAGCAACATTCAAAGTGCTGCATCCGGCTGCGCTTGTCACACAGAGCAGAATGACAATCCTAGCAAGCCATAAAACTGAACTTCCAAAACTGATGTGATTCAAAATGACAGCGTGATGCACACAACTGTGCGCCGAGACAAGCTCTGCTGCTCTCAGCGCTCACATGTAAAATGAGCGAGAAATATGCGGAAATTCATGCATGCATACATCCACATACCTGTAGATGATGCAGGCACAGTCCCTGCAGGTCCCACAGTTCTCAATGTCCTGTCCGGTTCTGTAGGAATGTCTTCTGTTGAAAAGCATAGAGATGACATATCAGGGGAACAAGAATGATGTTTTGCGCGTGTGTGTTTGTGTGAGCCCACAAAGACATATTCAGGTTATCATTTCCCCTGTTGAAACGAATTTCTGGCACACGCATCCCTGCAAATATACCAATACCTCCTCTCTGAAATCACCCCTGATCATTTTTTAATGAACGATACCCCTTCCAACAGGCTCAGGCTGTTACGTAAACCATGAGTCACTGTATCACTCCAGGCATAAAATAATGCTTATGAGGTAAAAGTCAAGTCTGCATGCATAAGACCAATGACTGAATTCTAATACTGGAACATGCAAGATATGTCACTTTATGAGACAGAAGGCTGTTCAGTCACATGTTCGGATGTCTGCAAAGTAGTGTTAACACTGTGATTTGGATTATGCTGCTCAGATATCAGTCAAGCCTTTCCATGGATTCATAGACACACATCCATCCATGTGTATCGTTTTCCATCCAAGAATTTACTCGTCCCCACATCATGTACTATTTTGGTGTGATAAGGGGGGAGAAATTACTAAGCAGCTTACAATGTAGGAAGCAGATTAATTAAAGACTTGATGAGAATGGTAAAGGGTTTACACTAAGAGGCATGGAGCAGTTGAAACCACCAACATGATGACAGCCAACTGCTGATTTCTATCTGTCCCCGCCTGCTGCATACATGCATGAGGAAAGAGCTGCTGCAAAATAGGTGCAACCAAACCCCCAAAAGGCTCCCTGTGGTCTGACATGACATAAATTCTTTAGCATATTGAGAGCTGAGACTTGCATGACTGACATGTAACTTCATAAAAATAACTACAGACGCTCCTCTGCTCTCTGTCTACTGCATCCAATCTGCTGTTTCTCTTCCTTATTCTGCTTTTTTTAAGCTACTTTGTCTTGCCTTCTCCTTCTCACTAAATTTACATTGTGCTCTGTCCACACAGCTTTGTATTTACAATGCTTACAATACTGGGATTGGCTATAAATAGAGGAGCTGCATCACAGCAAAGCTTAGGCACAACAACCATCTATCTGTAATATTCACAGCACACGATGCAGGGAGGTTATTACTGCTGTGCTGTGGATATTCCCGTTTTGGTGAAGAATAATCTGCCTACAACAACCCACTTGTCTACTGCATTCCAGGAGAGAGCAGACAATCTTTCAGTGCAGAGCTGCGATCACGATATCACGTCTGCCCCTCATTTGTTTTTGTGTGGAGTGAACCAGATCCTTAGTAGAAAAATTAACTGTCTCGGAATAAAACAGCAGGCACTTAGGCTACATGCTGACATTTACTTTCCAGGTCTCCAAATAACAAACTCTAGCTCTCATAATTTACATTGTTCCACTCTTTGTTCTTCTATTTCCTTTTGTGTCTACAGTATCTATCTATCTATCTACGTATCTACGTATCTACGTATCTATCTATCTATCTATCTATCTATCTATCTATCTATCTATCTATCTATCTATCTATCTATCTATCTATCTATCTATCTATCTATCTATCTATCTATCTAATTCAATTTAATATAGTCTAAGAGAAGACTGAATGTTAAAGATTACCAGATGGCTCTCCACACTTGGCCCTGGGCTGAGAGCCGTTAGTCGTGGGTTTACAGCTCTATTAGCCTGAGGGTTCCAGTCATTTCACATTTACAACTTCAAATATGGGATAGCTCCTCTGTTGGCCCAGGGCCTTCACACTGCTTTTAAACCCAAACAAGCCCCTTTTCAAACCCTGGATTTAACCCTGGGCTATACAACACTTTTCACACTACCGTTAACGCTACTGTTGGACACCACCTTGGGCATGTGGTGCTAAAAACAATACTGTGATCCTGGGACGTCAGCCCTACTGTGTGAAATTTCCAAAACTAAATTTCCTAACCTTTCGAATGCGGTACAAACCGACCCAGAAATAGTCTAACCCAAGTTAACACTTGGTTTAATGGTTTAAAACCTCATTCTAAACCCAGAGTAGGAGTAAGGTTCTGCATGTTTGGTTAAGATCATTGTGTGTGAATTGAGGTTAGAACTGTTCTCACATCAATTAAGTAATGACGGCAGCCTTTGAGTCCAGTCAAAGCTCTGTGTATTTGAATTGTGTGCACTGAGCCAACAAAGACATTAACTTTAGACTTGGACTTTCAGGTTTCAATTTTAAACAGTCCTATTAAACAGCTCTGCAATAAAACAAAGTGAGAGCTTGCATTGAGCCTATGAGCTACCTTTTCTAAAGACTGTTTGTTAGCCCACATCTAATTAAATGCAAGCGTGAAAAGCCTTCAGACCAACTGATGTCAGCAGTTGTTTGGAAGTCAGCAGTCATAATAACAGAGTAAGCATACTATTATGTAAATGTGACAAAAGTCTGATTAGTCTCTAAACATTGTTGATTGAAACAGTTTGCAGTCGATGTGCAAGTATTACCTTTTCATTATGTAAACAGATATAAAAATTTAACCTCACCCGTCTCGCTCAGCTTCCTTCTTCTCAAGGTCTTGAATGACATCCAGCAGGACCTTGATGGTGTTCTGGCTGGTCTCCAGGACCCCTTCCAGGCTGTGGAGCTGGTTCTGCAGGCTACGAATATCATGCAGGGGTCCGTTGGGACTCAGGAGTTTTTCTGTCACCCTAGAGGGATCCAGTTTACACCTGGCCCCAGACACCAACCCTCCCAGAATTTCCTGGACCTGTCTTAGAGTGTCAGCCTGGGTGGCGGTCAGGGGCCCAGCTGTAGGCCGCTCCCCAGAAGCAGAGCAGCCTCTGGCTCCAGAGCAACCCTGCTGGTTCGACGGGAGAGCGTGTTGGCTGTTGGGAGTGTTGGGCCTGGCGTTGGCTCCTGAGCAGAGCATTTTGTGTAGTACCCCAAGCTGAGCCTGGGCTGAGCTAAGACAGCTGGGCTTAAAACAGGCCTTGGCAGGAGAGGAGGAGGAAGACTGTTTCTCTCCCTTCATCACAGCGACTGGCGGGGTCTGAGCTCTGTGCTTCAGAGAGCTGGCTCTCTCACAGAGCTTGGGTGAGTCTGTACATTTTGTATCTTCCTTTTTCTCCTTCTCCTTCTCTTTATCTTTCTCACTGGCCTTGCTGTCTGCCCTGAGCATGGGAGTTCGGATTGCAGGACCTGGCGGATCATTTCCCTTTTTTCGTGGTGTGTAGGGTGGAGGAGGTGGGGGAGGAGGTGGAAGTCGAATGCCCCTCTTATCCTGAGCGCTGTAGGGGGCCTGAGAGGGGGGAGTGTATGGCGGCGCAGCACGAAATGTGGAAGAATACAGAGGAACGACTTTAGTTGGTGTTGCACAAATTTGAGCATTTGGAAGAGTGGATGTATAGGTTTTCACAAGTGGAGGTGGAGAAGTGCAAGACTTTAGTTTTGGGACTGGGGAGGAAAAGGGCGTTAAACCTGTGTTGGCAGAAGAGGTATTTTGCAGAGCTTGACATGGGATGTTGCAATGAGATACAGTTTGTATGACAGTGGCATAAGAAGGTGCAGTCGGATTCAATCGAGGTGGATGGTGGCCAGCTGGATGTGTGGTTGTGTAATATGATATAGAGGTGCAAGACAGGGCAGTTTGAGTTACTATTGTACAGGGTGTTACACTGGCAGATGGTGTGGCATTTGATGCACCTGATGGTGGTTGATGTGTTACATTTGGGGCAGTGGATGGATGTTTGGCAGGTTCTAAAGGAGGTACAATGGGGGTGATAGTTGGGGTTGGGGTGGAACAGGTTAAGGGAGGGGATGATACCAGGTTTGAAATTGGGGAGGTGCAGTTTTGGGTGGGGCACGATGGTACAGTGGAGGGAGGACTGGAAGAGACCACAGCTGTGCTAGGGGTTGTTGGTGGAGACACAACAGTGTAATATGGGATAGGATGTTGGACAACAGTAGGTTCAGAAGTGGAGCAAGGAATGGGGAATGCTTTGGGAGGAGGTGGAGTGATGCAGACTGGCTTGGTTGGGGAGGAGCAAGGTGGTGTAGCACTGTGTTCAGGAGATTGTATTGGTGTACCTGTAGGTAGGGGAGAGGTACAGTAAGGCACAGTAGTTGTTTGGGTGGTGGGTGGGTCTTGACTTGCATCTGGGGATACAGGACTCTCAGATTGAGTTTGCTCTGAGCTGGATGATACCATCAGAGGTGGCGAAGCGGGTCTGCAAGTTTGTGTCTGCGTAGTGCAAGGTTTGTGAGACATGGGGCAGGGAGCATCTGTTTGTATTTGAGTGGTGCACTGTTCAGCATTTGGAGGTAGGGGTAGACGAGAACTAGTGGTTTGAATTTGAGTTGTGCATTTTTCGTCACTTAAAGGTGGAGACTGATGCTGATTCTCAGTTTGGCTTTGGGTGGTGCAGTACTTTGAATTTAGAGGTGGAGAAGGGGTCTCGGTTTGAACTTGAGTGGTGCAGAGTTTGGTATTTAAGGGTGATGAAGATGGACAGCGGCTCTCGGTCTGTGTGGGAGTGGTGCAGTAGTGTACTTCCTTTCCAGGATCACTTGTTGTCCTGTTTAGCCGCTTTCTCCTCCTGACCACCGAGGGGGTGCTGCTTCCCTGACGCTTAGGGCCATCTCGACAGGATACAGAGGAACAGTGGCATGGCTCAGTGTTGTGAAGGACTGAAGGGGGGCAACTGTGCCTCGAGGATTTTAACACACTAACAGCTGATTTGACGTCTGTCCTGGACACTTTAGACCTTCTTTCCACCACAGTTCGATCTCCAGGGCCAGTAGGTCCATTCTGGTCTTTTGATGCAGGCAACAACACGTGGTTGTGTGTAAGGTACTCGTCTTGAGAGTCATGTTCGTCATCCCCATCTACGCCAACTGAGTCCCCAAGGCTGTGGCTACGTGTGTGGGTGGAAGAGAGAGACTGGGGCTTTTTCAAGCATGGGGAGGTCTGGATGGCTGTGCTGGTGCTCGTACTGGACTTACGTGTCATTGGCAAGGTTAGGGAGTTAGTCTGTGGTGGTGCCCAGCATCTTCGTGTAGGACCAGGTGTCAGTGGATGAGGAGGGGCTCTGGCTAAAAACGCAGCCACCACCTCTATAGTACTTGCCATGTCCCCACGCACAGCCCCCACCACCGAGGTTTGGCCAGGAAGACTGTCGGTCTGTGGCCTATCCCTGTTAGTCCATGGCTGGGGGGACTTGCTGCTGTGCTTGCGAAGCGTATGTGGGCTGTCACAGTCTGTGATGGGCTTCTGATGGCTATTGTTTTCTCCTGTTCCACTGTTGCCGCTGCTGCTGCTGCCATCCTCCAGGTCTTTAAAGCGGACCTGGTGGGTGCGGTTGCGGCGCCGCTTAAGGCGACTCTCAATATCTGGGGAGTCTCGATTGAGCAGCACAGAGCGCACAGTCATTGTTCCTGGCAACTTGTCTGCCAAGGTGCTCTTGCCATTGGTTTGGCCTGTGAGCAAGTGGTTGGGCTCTTTGCTCACCATTTCTCCAGCCTCTCTCGCTCCCCCAACATCCACAGGCTCTGCAGGCAGTTTGATATTGTGAAGCTTTGTTGTGTTAGTACGTCAACAAGTAAAAAGATCTCTCCATTACTATATATTCATTATAACAGTGAGAGATGTATATGACTGAATGAGTCCCAGTTTCATCACAGAACAGACTGGGCAACTAAATGTCTCTTTATAGGACTGTGTATAGCTGCTCAGCTTATCTGTACACCAAGGACTTCATTTGTAACCAAGACTGTCCCCAAGAAAAGATGGATTAACATATTCACAGTTCGAGGTGTATTATTATCCAGCACAGAAAGTAAAAACTGAGTATAGATCACTGTGACAAATGCTAACCCAAAGAACCTTATGGGTCTCAACTCTTATATTTGTACAAAAATAAATATATGCAGCATCAAATATTCTTTAAAATCAGAAGGTCCATACTGTCTCATGTCATCTTAATTTGTGCACTTTTGCTCCTCAGTCCCATTTTCCTTAAACTTTCCAGGGAGATCAACTCTTGACAAGGCCAGAGAGGTCACCTGCAAATAAGTCGAGAGGATGGGAATGCAGCTTGTCCATCCTATGTGTGTCCATCACCTTGGCTCATCTACTTGGCAGCGCCTCCTTCTCCACCTGCTCCGTCCCCTGGGCCTTCGGGAGATTGGATGGTCAAAGTCCGGGATGGGCTTGCGTGCCTCCCCATAATGGCCTGTCTTTTTGAACTTTTTTTGGTGTCTCACCTTACTTCCCTTTTGATTTTATCACTTTCTGTTTCCTTCTTTTCTCGGCTCTTCTATCAGTGACTCATTCTTTCATAGCCGAAGATTGTGTGAACTCCTAAAGAGAGGAAAGAGACAAAGGGGGAAATGGAGTAAGAGACTGTAATTGTATCCATAATATGCATTTCTATTGAAACACAATGTGCTTGTTCCTCGGGATAATGAAGAAGATATAAGATAGGCAGCTATTTTGAAATGCACGAGAGCAGGGTCAGCATAGAATGGGAAAAGAAGACATCAATTCAGGAAAAATAGTGAAAGGATGGAGGTGGAAGAAGAAAAGCCACTAGGTATATCATCAGCGGTGCAGAAATAGACACTCAAAACAAGTGAAAAGAGATTGTAATCAAAGCTTATTCACATTGGCTGAAGGGGATACTTATGGTTTATGTCTATTCGATATTCCTCTCTCTCATTATTGCTAAAAGTAGCCACATTGTAGTAGCAGTAGAAGTACTGGTAGTATTCAGTATTATTCCTGTGACTGTTATCATATCCCTCATACTTGTGTGTCATACAGATTTTGCTTTTCCTCCATGTTTTAACAGTCTGTAGCCCTGTTATCAGTCCTTGATGATCTGCCATGGTGACATCCTCTCTGATTCATCTGGTCATTTTGTGACAGTCTGTCCGCCATGCTGTGGTTAGTAGTATGTTCTCGTCACTCTGATTCTCTGGTCTGTTTTTGACGATCTATGGCCTTGATATGTATATATCACTTCCATTTCCTTTCTGTGCCACTGGCAGTGAGGCGTGATCTTGTCGTTTGCCTTACACGATCTATGGATCTGTTCCTTGTTATCTCCTCGTGATAGCCTCTGACACTGACAGGCCTGGGCTAATTCTGTGTGCGAGTGTGACTGGCCGTTACTCTGCTCTCCCTATCCTCTGTGGGAGGGGTAATTAGTGACTCCTTCACAGCTCCCAGGTTATTTAGGGAGAGAGATACCCGAGGGGCTGCCACTTTTATTTACGTCCACTGTTTTCCTCGCTTTCTCTCTTTCTTTCCCTGGCTCTGAGGAGGAGGATCTTTGTCACAACCGCACCCCCCACCCCGTCAACCCCTTTAAAAACATGGCTATTAGGATTAATTATGATTAAAGTCACAGCAGATAGAGCCTGGAGGGGAAATATCAACCAAACACACTCATATATATTAATGGTTTTAGAAACAAACCACGGGATTCCTTCTCGTTTTACTTTCTTATCACTGCAGTGTACACAGATGAGCTGCTTAACTATGAATCACACAGAAGACCAAATCATTCTGGGTAATGGTACACATTTTCTCAGGTGTGGAGGAGTGAATCTTGTGCTAAGAAGACTTAAAAAACAAAAGCAAAGGTTTATCTATAGCACATCTGCCCTGATCTACACTGTCCATTTGACATTGATCGTTATTTTCTTTCTTGTTGTTCCTAGATAAAATCGTATTTCCATTCATCCTGTTTTTTCATTAATATCCCATTTCACTCCAGCCATCAGTCTTCCTACCCATCTCTGCTAAAAAGCACTCTACTTTCAATCTTCATCCTGACAAATTTTCCTCCGAGTTTCATCCACGCGTCGTAGGACCATTACCCTCACTCATTCAGTGGGGTGTCATCCTGAGCATGCCTTCTTTCTATCTTTCGTCTGGCTCTCCTCCTTTTACCTTTTCACCCTTGTGTCTTCCTTTCTTCCTCCACCACCACTCTCACTGCCGCAATCACTCCTGCTGCCTCTTTTTTTGTCCCACATCTCCTCATCTCCAGCGTTCCTCCCTCTCAGTCTGCAAACTACCCTCGGATCAAAATATATGCCGACAGTTTAATGAATCCAGACCCTCTTAATGCTGCATGGGCTCACTGCCGGGGCTGAGGCCAGCCCCTTTCCCACATGTGCCATTTCCATGTTGAGCTTTATTGGCAGACAAAAGATAAATCACCGGGCAAGAGGAGGAAGGTGTAACGGCATAATACCAGCAAGGGTCATAAGTCTTTGGGGTTATTATTTAAGATTTACTATAGCTTCCTTGCTACCTGCCTACGTCTCGGGGAGGGTTTTACCGTAAATATAGGCTTCTATTCTCTTTCCTGTGTGTGTGTGATGATAATGTTAAGGTCACATCTGATCTTCATGTGCGCTAAGCCGTGCTGACTCTAAGAAACCTATCTGATGCATTCAAAATACAAGAAGTCAAGACTCCGGTTGTGCAGATCTAATAATATTCCAAGCCTGATTCTTTTGGGGATGTCGAGAATTGCATCCACGCCAATAACACACCTTTGGGTCTCACTGCGCTGAGGAGGTGGAAGGTGCTGCGGATTGAATTGTTATGTAAAGGCATGTCAGATCGGATTGTCTAGGCACGCTTAAATTTGTCAGACAGCACTGGGATGAAGAGGAGGCAGAACGAGGAAGAGGAAGGAGAGGAGGTAGACATGCTTGGTTATATTTAGAGATGCTATGATACACATAGCAAACGGAGAGGAGTAGGAATGTGAATAAGTAGGAGGGAGAAGAGGCGGAGGGAGACAGACAGGCAGAGGTAGGGGGACAGGGAGCAAAGCAGGAGGGAACAACCCCTGGCAGCAGAGGAAATGTCATGGTTAGGGTTCAGTGAAGTGGTAAATCAGGAGCATCAGCGTGTCAGGGCATTTAAGGGGGAACTGGAGAGGAACTAAGAAAAGCTATATGATCAGTCATTGGCCCTGTGAGCACAAGGAGGGTAAGAGTTATACCTGCGCACTGTCAGAGGAATTTACAACACAGTCAGCTCACAGAATGGATGCAAAGTGCGTGAGCCATTGTGCTGTTTGCATTCTTGTCTAAAGAGATCTCAAATTCAAGAACAGCACCTTGGGAGTTGCCTTTAGATGACTATTTTGTTAGGTAAGCATTGTGTGCAGCACAGCACAGCAACATCTCAAACTGGGAGATGTTTCATTTTATTTGATACAATAAAACCAGCAAGCGTATTAAAAAATGCACATGTAAGCCTATAAAAGTCTTTGTTGGCACAAAGACCAGATCCACATGCATAAGCAATCCTAAAGCAAGAATAAAAAAACAGAACAGCCTAGAATTATACAGCTTTCACAAATTCTGATTAGAAACAAGGGAATAGGTAACTTACAGCCTGTAAGTGAAGCAAGCGAATGCATCGTCTTTACTGGTATGGAAAATAAGGCTTCTTTACTGTTGATACTCAAAGCAGGAAACAGTGTTCGTGATGTAGCTTCCCCCTGACTGATGAAATCTTAAGCTCGATCATGCTTAACGGCAAATTAAATTATACAAACAAACACAAATTCAATTACGGTGAATTCATTATATATCTGAGGCAACACAGCGAACACAACCATTGTCATTCCTGTCAGACACTTGTGTAATAGCATCAAGATGTACATGTAGGTTTTGTTTGTTTACGGCTGCGTACCGGCATCCAATTTGACCAGTTAATGTCACAGCGAGCCATATTTCAGCAGGCACTAGCTCCAGCAGAAGCTTTGTAAAATGGACTCTTCTTTTATTTCCTCTCATCCAAATAAAGTTTGTGCCCAAGTGGTAGTTTCCACATCTGAGTGATGAAGCATTTGGCCTCTAGATGCCAAATGCTTTACAAAAAATTGTACACAAGCTGCTATTCAACTAACTGCAAAGTTGTCAGCTAATAAGTTAATCACCGACTATTTTGGTAATTGATTCATCAATTTGAACAATTTTCTGAACAAAAAAAGTGTAATAAATTCTCTGATTGCAGCTTCTTAAATTTGGATACTTTCTGGTTCCTTTACTCCTCTATGATAGTAAATAAAATATCTTTGGCTTGTAGACAAGCAAGACATTTTATATTTTTCACCATTCTCTGATATTATATAGACCAAACCACAAATTGATTTATTGAAAAAGGATCCACTGATTAATCGACACTGAAGAAAATTGTTAGCTGCTGTACACAAAGTTGACCTCAGTGCAATAATCTCTTGTTTTAAGAATCACCATCAGTTGTTAGAGAACTGTAAACTAGCTTCTCTGTTAAATGCACAGTGTTTATCCATCAAGCAAGAACTGAGCACAGTGCCATTTGTCTGTCTGTTTGTCTGTCAGAGGGGTTATGCAAAAACTAACAGGCCAAACGTCATGGAATTTTGTGCAGAGGTGGAACACGGCCAGAAGGAAAACCCCTAGAAATTTTGGTGGATTGCTTTACTTAAAATTGTGAGCTAGGGCATTGGCCTTGGGAAAGGACTTCTAGTTTAATCTTGCAGCTCTTGTCATGAAAAATAGAAGGGAAGTTAGCAACGAATTGGTGAACAAAAGGAAGCATTAAGTGAATACTGAACAAATTCAGAACTGAGTATTTCCCACTGGAGGCTGCACAGCTAGAAGATCCTTGATTTGTGTCCTGACCTGGGATTTTTCTACACTGACAGTCATTAAAAACTTTGAGACCATATTTTTCAACATAATATTTATTTTGAAGCCCGAAACTGGATTTTCTTCATATGAATCATTTGTTTAGCATATTGGCATACAGAAACAAAAATCTCAAGTTTCAAGAATGATTTCAAAGTAAAGAATTTCACAAAAGAAAACGGCACCTGCCAAACACAAAGTCACAACAGTCAATATCGAGTATGGCCTCCATTTGCTTCCATGCAGGCAGCAATCCGTCGGCGCATGCTTTGGACCAGGCTTCTGATTGTGGGTTGGGAACAGCCATATGCCTGGCTACATCAGTGTAGCTCAAACCGGCCTCCACCATACCCAGTGCCCGGAGACGTTATTCATGTGATAGACGCAGCATGATGCTGTTCACTGGACTAACAATGGTGGCCTTTTTTGGGCCTTTATATAGGCCTTCAAAACCCATTCTCAAATTGTGCAGATACTCACTGAGTATTGCTTGGTGTGTATTTGGTTCACTTTTGCAAAGTGACCAACCCATGTGCAATGAATCATGACAAAATGACAACTCATCATTATCTCAACTACCAGGGCACTAGATCATCAGTAAATCCACAATGAATAATTACAACCCCCCTACAAGTAGAATTCTGCGTACATTTCTACCTCAAAGTTTCTATTGACTGTCAGTATACATGGAGTTTGCATGATCTCCCTGTGCATGTGTGGGTTTTCTCCGGGTTCTCCAGCTTACTCGTACAGTCCAGAAACATGCCAAGGAATTGGTGATTCTGAATTGTCCATAGGTGTGAATGTGAGTGTTATTGTTTGTCTCTATATGTAGCCCTGTGACATAAGTAGCCTCTCCTTTCACCCTAAATCAGTTAGGATAGGCTCCAGCTCCCCCATGACCCTAATGAAGATTAAGTGGTGCATAGGTAATAAATAGATATTTCCTTTTGGTGTAAGAGGAAATTGTAAAAAACAAATGAAAAAAACACTACTATTATTTAGGTAGCTGGATATGACAATTGCAAATGAATGCTAATGTTGCTAAGATTAATTAAAAGAATATAATATGTCAGAGTTGTGTTTGCGTCTTGCCTCTGCTGCCCCCAGGTGGCAAGAAAAACGCTCTCACAGTTTACTAAAAGGTTCAAACCAGACACTCCTATTTCCTTTTCTCCTGAAGTTCCCTTTTTATATATATTTATTTGAACAGGTACTGAAAAGAAAACACCTACAATGTCTTAACTTGGAGATATTCCATAGTGGGTTGTTTTAGGATACAGTCACATAAATTACTCTCTGATTTTCTGCCAGATGTTTAAAAACATCTCAACAGTAATATAAAACTGCAGTGTCTTATTGTGCATGAGTTCATTATAATTCTCTGCACGGTATACTCTGCACAGGTCAGATAGCAAATACATCTTCCACTCCTATCATCACTTTAAAAGTCACATAAACGCGCATAAATGTTTGCATGCAAAGTCACCGGGCGGCTTATTACTAAATAGGACATAGCGGCCACCCTACTTGTTCCAGTTTCCTTCGAGAATGCCTGGATTACTTCGAACTTTTCGAGTGTGAGTGCCAGAAATGATTTGTTCCATCTGTCCTCTTTTGACCAAAATCCTCTGCCTAATGTGAAATCCCTATATATAGGCCAATGGATTGTGATAAGCATACTTAGCCAACTGTGGGCAAATTTGAGGATGTTTTGGTGCCTGTGAAAGAAAGCCAGAGTAAACATTGTTTTCTTTATTGCGCTCATTCTGCTGCCTGATTGTCTTGTTTCACAGGCTGGCTGCTTCGTTTATGCTCGAGCTTTTGTGTGTCTCTTTTCCCACTGCCACGCGTTTCAGAGAAGTTGAATTTTCCTACGGACTCTGTGGGAACTGTCAGTTGCAGAATAGAACAGGTGACCAGAATGACATGTCCAGCTCACAGCAGCATGCTACATGTACGGTATGTACAGCACAGCCTACTCCCTGGGGGTTATTCTCTGCTGCAATGCCCCTGTCCAGACTAATGTCCCAAGAATACATCATAACATGTTTCCTATAAAGCCAAGCATGCTGTCAGTCCACGGAGAACACCTGGCCAGCAGACAGACGGCTTCTCCAAGTGTGGAGAAAGTAAATGAAAGTAAAGGAATAAGGGAGGAGTACATTAACTTCTGTTGAGCACAGAGAGAAAATGAAATGGTGATGGATGGCAGATTTATAAGCAAAGTGAGAAAAGAAGTGCTAGACGGGGGAAAAAAAGCTGGGAGATGGAGATAGCTGACCCCTTAAAAGATACGCTGATGAGATAAGATGAAAGGGAAAGATACAGTAGTGTGGAGCAGAAGGAGTGAGAGAACAAGAGGGAAGACTTGTGCGACGACAGACAGGATTAACAGCACAGCATTTCTTCCACACAGCGATTGTGTGTGCGTGCAAATGGGCTTCAGTGCACGAGGGTGTGTGTGATGATGGTGTGCATGCATGAGAGAGTGCATGCGCGAGTAAATGTGTCATGTGTTTCCTGAGAGACTTGAACATATGTGCAAAATTTAGCACACAATTTCTCCGAAGTGTGTGATCATAATGGGGAAGCATGTTAATAGTAATGAAATGCTTTGAGAATTTCACAGTGTGTGTGAAATTGACATGCAGGGAGAACGGCACGCGCTGGATCCTGCTTAGAAACACACACACACACACAAAGAGATCCATACAAATGGAATTCCCTCACTCAGTGCCTCCTCCTCCTCAAACTTTCTGCGTACACCCCCCAACCACCACACACACACACACACACACACACACACACACACATACACACACACACAGTCCTGCTCATGACAAATATGCAATGAAAGCACGCTGCTGGAATCTGCAAAGCTACATCACTGACAGACCAATCTAAGCTCCTCACTCTTTAAAGCTTCTCATAAAGCTGCACAATCTCAGAAAATAACTCCCACACCTGCAGTAAAGCAAATCCCAGTATCCAAACACACACACACACATACACACACTCACACACACGTACAATCCAATTTCACTAGATTTCACACACGCAAACAAGCACGGACACACTGTGAGTACATGAACACACCCCCCACTGTCAGAATAAATACATGTACATGCACACATGAGCGCACCTGACAAACACATAAGCAAAATGTATGCATGCACGTGTGTGCACGCATGCAAGGGCAACACACTGGCTTTCTTTTCACCAGCAGAATGCAAAGAGCCCAAACAAAACAATAAGTGGCACGCTCTACTAATGTCCACTGCACAAAATAAAAACAGACACTTGTATGTTGCTTTTTAATCTGTCCTCCTCTCTGAATTTTGCTCACTTCCTCATCTCTATGGTGATGCTCAGAGGAGGCTGCCGGGGAGATTGCTGTACTATCTTCCATCAGGACACAGAACTGAGTCACACATACCACATCTCTCTCTTCCTGTTTCCCTCTGTGTTGTCTCTTTCTCCCACAAGCGCTCGCTCCTCGTCTCTGCTATTCCTTCACGTTGCTTCCTCCCGCTCTTCCATCCCTCTGACGTTCATGTTTGCTTTTATTCCCACCTCTCTGTCACTGCTGCTCGGTGAGCCTCACACCGTTTCCTTTCCTCTGTGTAGAGTCCATCTGCTCCTCTGCCTTTTTTCCTCTCCTCCTCGCCGCCCTCTCCTCTCTGGTTGTGTCTTCTTCTATCTCACCCTCCTCTTCTCCCGTGCATTCATGCCTTTCACGTGGGAACCTTTTTATCCATCCCTCACAGCTCTGAGCTCCGCTGTGCCTACCTAGTTGTCTGAGCGTTTGTGCTGTGAGTGGAAGTGAAAGGACAGGAGGGGGAGCAAGAAGACAAGAGTGAGCAAACAGGCAGTTATCCTCTCAGATGCTCCTCTCAGTTCTCCCAGTCTTGTGCCTTCCTCCTCTCTCCCCCTTTCTCTCTGCATCTCTCCATCATGACCTCCTCTCCGTGTCGCCATGCAAGCCCCTGTATCCTTGTAAGCAAAAGGAGGGAGGGAGGGAGGGAGGAAGTGAGTGATGGGGGGGTAGAGGAGTGTGGGACGGAGAGTGGGAGGCAAGGGGAGGTGGAGCTAGTGAGTCGGTCTAATTAAAAAGCAGAGTATGTACAGCTGCAGAGAGCGAAGAGGGAGATGGCGAGGGGAGGAGAGGGGAGGAGAGAGGGGAGCAAAGTGATCCAGGGGGCGGAACCGAGGGGACAGAGAGGGAAGAGGCAGTCAGTGGGGGGTGCAAATGAAGGGAGCACGGGGTGTTTAGGAGGGGTGGTGGCGGGAGAGAGCAGCCAGCGGTGTGAGGTGGGAAGAAGGAAAGAGCTGACAGGACACCAAGGTCAGCTGGAGAGGAATGCAGAAAGGTCAGGCATGGAGGGAGGCAGAGAGAAGGGGGGGGAGAGAAGGAGGGAGAAGGAGATAGGAACAGACAGGTAGAATTATTCTACAGATATCTCCCATACGAGCGGGGGCAGAGCCGGGGAACCGTGACCAGCAGGATAATAGAGACACATGGACAATGGCCCTCTGAAGCAGAGGCAGATCCATAGTCATCGAAGGTTAAACCGCTCCAGTGTTTTCAGGCCGCTGTGGATTACCGTGCGCAAGTGTTGTGCATGCAAATCACAAGGCAAAGCACCACTCTGTATTAAATGTATGAAGTTTGGAGGATTTTTTTTTCTCTTGTTGGTGTCCGTGGACCCCACCATCACTGTACTGGGCTGTTGTCACCTGAGGCTAGGTAGTAGAAACCACTCTACACAGCAGAGATGGAGAGATAAAGTCTACACCTAAACGCCTCGAGGGCTGAGACATCTCATCCCATTTTATCAGCTCTGATCACTTATCTTGTCCCATCTCCTCTCTCTCTATCAGCCTTACGTCCCACTGAATCCTGTTTTTATATCTCTTAGATGTTCTACTTTTACGCTTTCAGACTCAATTTCTTAGAATTAAATGAATTTCAAATACAGTTTCATGGAAAGAGCACAATTACTCTGATTGCATTTGTGGTAATAGGAGCTGAATGGACTGGACATCCACTGCAACACTGATACATAATGACATATAATATACAGATGAATGTGGAGTCAGGCCTTTCAGCTACATGCACAACTATGTATTCTCTACATGTATTTTACTTCCTGTTGTACACAGTGGTCAACACAAATAAAGGTTTTGACCATCAAAGAATCTACAGATCTATGAGGCTACACTAAGGCATGTCTTTGTGCTTTGTCTACATGCTAATATGCACAAATTGACAATGTGATCATGTAGGTATCATGTTTATTATCTTAGTTTAGTGTGCTTACATGCAATCATGTGTCTCTTCTCTACCTACTCAGCAACAAACAGCAGAAAGACATATATCACAGCTAGGTGGTGAACACAGTTGAGCATTTAGCCCTGATTTCCCTGAGCAATTGGTGGAGACCAAACCCAGAGTTAAAAGACCTACATTCGCCACAAACAAAGGTAAATGATTGTTTCTGTTGCCCCCAAGTGGCCCAAAAATGGACAACTTGCAGATTTAAGTAAAAGTCACAATACCAGACTATGAACATATGCCATTAAAAGCAACTGGTTTGAAGTTCTCCAACAATAGACAACAGATAACCACAACATTGCATCATCTTATCTTGCATATTAACTGACACATGCTTTGGGCGCACATTCTGCAAAGTACCCCACATCAGTAATAGTAGCAGATCCACAAGCCTATTGCAAAATGTTGTCTAGATAATAAAACCTGGAATCCAATAAAACCTGGAATCCATATAAATCTGCAACACAGACTTACATGAAGACCATTAGCTGTCTTGGATTTGCTTTGTGCTCTGTCCAGATACTCTAACTCAGGATCAGGCCCCAGGATTGGCGCCTACAGCTGGACTGACGCAGAGTGACGCATGGGTTGAAGGGGTGTTCAGGGTCAGGCGCCGCAACGAGAGCTTTGCTTTGCACGACTGCTGCCACTTTGACGTCTGCGAGAGTTGAAAGACCAGTCATGTTAGAATTAGCACGTCTGTGGCTGTTGGAGACTGTCAACATGGTGAAGCAGCAGATGGAGCAGTGGAGGATAATGACAGGAGGACAGACTGCGAGAGGCGTCTAAACAGGCAGAGCAGCCTACCGGCTACAGAGAAGACCTTGAGTTTACAGACAACAAAGAGCTTCAGCTGGCACTGTTTTAGGTGGTGTTTAGTGTGTTGTCCATTATGTTTAGATGACGTTCGAAGATCTGCACCGTGTCAACTGTTCCACCGTGGGTTGTAGTTGAGTTGTTGCGAGGATGAAACCATTTTGGGAGACCTGAACAGCAGTTCTTTATAGCTTTAGAGACTTTAAAGCACATGCACAGCAGTTGTCGACAGACTGCTTTTTGAAATGAAACAGAAATGAGGATGCTGATAGACCACAGTAGATTTATACAGCTAATGTTATTGGACTTCTAACTAGATAGAAAAACTGACTGTTTAAGACTTGATAGTTTTAGAACATAACGAATACCTGGATCTTTGAAGCACAAAACACAAACATGGTCTTGGTCCTGACTGAGGTTCACAACATCGGATCAGTTCTCATTAAATATCCATCCATTCTCTATACACCGCTTTCTCCTCACTAGGGTCGCAGGGGGTGCTGGAGCCTATCCCAGCTGACTCGGGCGAAGGCAGGGGACACCCTGGACAGGTCACCAGTCTGTCGCAGGGCTACATATACAGGCAAACAATCACACTCACATTCACGCCTATTTAGAGTTATCAATTAACCTCAGCATATTTTTGGACTGTGGGAGGAAGCCGGAGTGCCCACGCATGCACTGGGAGAACATGCAAACTCCATGCAGAAAGATCCCGGGCCAGGATTTGAACCTGGGATCTTCTTTCTGCAAGGCAAAAGTGCTAACCACGAGGCTACTGTGCATCCCTCTCATTAAATATGATACAGATATTCATGTTCCTCACAAAAATATTTGGAACTACTTGCATAATTCCCCGAAGGGCCATCATAAGGTTAAAATTTCAATTTGTTCAATACTTTGGTTTATGAACAAATACCTGCAAAAGAAGTGAAACTTTCATCAGCATCAGCAGTGTTTTGTATCTAGAGCTAAATGGCAAATATTGATATGTTAGCATCAACTAATATGACAACTGTGGTAAACTATGTCAAAATAGTAAATAATAATTATGACAGCATTGGTAAACTATACCTAAATTGTTAACTAATTAAATAAATAAACCTGTTACACATCACTTTATTAACATGTTGCCATGCTTGTGTTAGTCTGTCTTTCAAAGCACCAGTGCACAGCTGAGAATGTAAACCAAAATCTAAACGCACCCATCCTACTTTTAATGACCTTAACTCATAGACTGACCTTCGCCATCTTGCTCTCTTGAAACCAAATGTAGAAAGTGAGGGATCGATCGAACACAAGAAAACTACGCACACCGATACAGTAGTGGCCTGTCACTTCCAAAGTAGCCCCCATCTTAAAACGGACCTCACTTTATTTCACTCTGAATAGAACTGTAATGTACACCATGCAATGCTGAAGACTTGAAACTGTAAGGAAAATGTTCATGGAGGTAACAAATCAAGTGCGCAGTAGGGTCATATTCTCTTAGCTTTCTACAGAATTGGAGACCGGAGGAGTCGCCCCCTGTTGGTTGTGAAAGAATGTGGATTTAAGGCACTACTGGGTTGGGTTTACTTTTCCGACCTGTGCATCCATATTTTAAATATAGATGTACAGGCTTACATCCATATTTTATATACAGTCTATGGTTTACTGACAATAAATCCATTCGTTTTGCTGGAAATGCATCAGTCGCCATTCACTCAAGCTTTCACTGTTCGCAAAAGTTAATTCAGCTTCAGTGTTGCTTCATGTGCATCTGATGTTTGCTTTTCACATAAGTCCAAGCATCTGCATAAACATTCAAATATTAATATTTTTGTTTTTATATGTAACCACAAAAATGATTCTGGAGGCAGCTGTGTTTTTTCCCCATGTTTTGCATTAAACACAAGGAGACAAAAAATTTAATGCTGACTTCTCACCTCTGAGGTACATCAACCGCATCATTAGTACAGCTTCACAATGCTGATAGCTGATCGTGTAACTGTGAATTCTCACTCTACAAATCAACAACATGTGATTTGCTGTGTGTATAGCACACATTGCAAATCCCTTTGTTTCTCCATTCACTTCTCCCTCTCTTTCTCCAGCTTTGTGTTTTTGTCACCATGCTCTTGGGTAAGCCGAGGGACTGTAATTATTTATCAAACGAATCCGAAGGCTCTCTGCATACACCCAATCAGATCTTGTTTTCACAGTTCCTACAGAGCCACCAAAAGAGCACCACGAGTTTCCCCTGGCACTCATTAATCAGCCTCTGTGTCTGCTTGGATACAAAAAAAGTGAATTTTAAGCAGATCTTATAATGTAACACTTGGATCAAGTCATCAATCACAGCCTAATACAAGGTTGCAGGCTAGGGGACATGTCTAATGGTGATATCTAACTGTGGCCATTACCTGAAAAGGTTTTATTATTTTGCTATCTCAGTTCCAAGCATGATGGATGAACGAGGTGGCCAGTCATTTGCCGGACCTGAGTACAGCTGGCATCTCCCTCTTTGATCTGAGCGGGGCCCAGGACATTGTCAAAGATCTTAAGTTCCTTTGATGGATGAGGGAACTTTTCTGGCTTTTTTTCTGGGCCAAATAATGACTTTCTCTGTCTGTCCCCTTGTCTCGAAACAAGGCTGGAGGTCAGGGGAGAAATGCTGCTTGGCACCATAATAAATGAGCGAGAAGACAGTCTGTGAAAGTAGAGAGCTTTCTGGCTGCCGCGACGTACCAGAAGGCACGAACAATACATTGCATCATTCTTAATGCTTGCTGTTCTTGTCGAACTTCAAATAAGTCTTAGAAAGTGATTTACAAAACACTTTAGAGGCTCTAAACCAGTTGTACTTCAATCGGTGTTGAGCTATACAGCATATGGCAGCTCTAGTTTTAATGCTAGTAAATAAAATTGCCTCAGGACATGGTGCTTTGTAATAGTTCTTTCCACCAGGTGGTGATGTTGTTCACAAAGTGTTGGGCAATGTTGCATTACAGCACACTTTCCAAATGATCCAGCAAACATCTATTTCCCTCAAATGTTGTTTACTCATTTGACCCTCAAGGCTTCTGTGATTATTGAATTGTTAATTATTAGCAAGAGTCACAATAAGCGGGTAAACACATTGACGATGATGAGCAGTGTTTTTGCATGAGAGCATCGTGTGTGCATCCTCCTTTGTTAGGTCTCTCTTTGCTCTTGGCTACATGAAGGAAATCCAGCGCTGAGCCTGTGCACTGCTGATGTCACTGATGCTGAACGTCTTAAAGAAATGTCACAGAAATAGATGAATCACTGGCCGCAGGGCTCATTCGATACAAGCAGAGAAATCTGAAGCGCGTTCTTCATCTAATTCATTAGCATGTGTTTAAATATAGCGCCGAGTTCTCACATGTTCCAGGTACATGATGCTGATAAAGTGATGATGCAGCAACCATGAACATCCTGATCTGCTTTGGTCCATTTCATTTGATGTTTTTAAGGCACACATCAAAGGGTATTCTCCAGCCTGCGCAGCTTGACAAAGATTAAAAAGGGAGAACTTTTGAAATATTTTCAAGAGTTTGGCAGTAACATTATCCTAAAACCAATAATTTTATCACAGTAAGCGTTTCTGTTTTTCATATAATAAATGTGTGTGGCATAATTTGTCTTCTGAAGAGACAAATCTCAGAGCAGCAGCCCATGAGAAAAAGCTTTAATTAGGAAATTTTGCATGGAGTAGAAAGGTGAAATCTTCATTTAGTACGATTAATTTGGTTTGCAATGGATGTTACAGTGCATATATAGTCGGACCACCTTCAATTATGGCTGTGTTGTCTAATTTACCGTAGAAGAATACAAATAAAAGTCAAAGAACTCTGTGTGCAATTCCTTTCAGGTTCTGTACCATTCATTAAAGACAGCAGGAGATGTAATGGTTTCCCTTAAAGGATCAGCATGTAGGATTTAGGAAGACCTATAAGCAGAAATGGAATATAGTATTTGTAATTATGTATTATTGAGTGTATAATCACCTGCAACTAAGACTCTTTGAGCTTTCATTAGCTAAGAATGAGTGCTTCATATTTACATACGGAGCGGATCCTCTTCCACAAAGCCTACAATGGAGACAATGTTGTCTCCACAGTAACCCAGAAAGGACAAATCACTGGGTCTACATTTTCACGTTGAAGTGGCAGCCATTGTAAGTTCTCTGATACTCTTGGAAACGGAGATGTGAGGGATGTTTTTTTTAATCT
Organism: Acanthochromis polyacanthus; assembly: GCF_021347895.1. Lineage (NCBI taxonomy): Eukaryota > Metazoa > Chordata > Actinopteri > Pomacentridae > Acanthochromis > Acanthochromis polyacanthus. The sequence continues at coordinate 13,145,084 of NC_067130.1, forward strand.
GCGACCCCACCACTAGATGCCACTAAATGCTACATGCTGGTCCTTTAATGGAAAAGGCTTTAGTTAGAGTGAGGACAACGTTCATTTTAGGTTTGCTGCTGGTTATATGACTTTAATAACAGTTATTTATTAAAACAGGATATGGGTTAGGGTTAGGGTATGTACAGTTCGAACACAAATGATACCATTTGGTGCAGCATAACAGATTACAACACTAACAGTAACCCTTGTGTTGTCCTGCGGGTCAAAATTGATCCGTTTTAAAGTTTGAAAATGTGGGGAAAAAATATATTTTCACTGTGAAACTTCTGATGTCCACATTTTCAACATTTTTGGGAAATCTTTGACCATCTTTTGGTGGAATAAAAGATATGTAAAAAAATGTTTCTTAAGAACATTCACATAAAAATCACTTTTATGTGAATGTTCTTAAAGAAAATATTAGAAGTTTTACTGATATATATGTAATCACTTTAGATATTTTTAGGAATTTTGGAAGATTTTTAATAATTTTTTGAAAATATTTACAAGAATTTTCTTGCTAAATTTGAGGGATGTTTTAAAAATAAAACTTTTAAGGGAAACTTTTAGGGAATTATTGGAATTTTCTTCCTGAAGGTTTTGCAAATTTTCAGAAATTTGGGGGAATTTCTTTGCAGAATTTTTGGATTTTTTCAGACAAGGAAACAATATTTTTTGGTGCCTGTAAATGAGAACAACAGGAGGGTTAAAATCACTGACAGGGAAGGTGTACAACATTGATTGACTTTTTGACAATGCAATATTGTGTATTACAACGTTCACGTTGATGTTTAACACGCACCACCTACCTAAACATTGTTGCAGATGACTATACCACAAATACTGCCCAGGAATGAGTATCTGGTATCATGAAAAGGTGTAGTTTAAACACACACTTGGAGTCACATGATGTGCCTGTCATTGCATGCTATGTAGAGGTGACAAACGACCTGACAATATCATTTTAACACAGCAAAATGACAAACTTAACGGCTTTAAAAGCATAGAAATGACTCGCAAAATGTAACAGAAGTGTGTTTCCATGATATCGCATAGCAGGAACAGCTCAAGGAACACGACAAAGAGCCCAAAATGTTGACCTGGCCTCTAAACTCTCCAAATCCAATCGAATCGAGCATCTGTGGGGTGCACCAGAACAAGGTCGATCTGTAAAGACCCTACACTGCAACCCAACAGGATCCAAAGCATCTGAAGACAATGTCAAAGTGCCAGACACTCAAGGACTCCCACAAAGTTCAGCTGGTCTGAGGTGTTTTGGTGGTACAAGGACGACTTGCACATTATTAGGCAGGGGGTTTTAATGCTGTGACTGATTGATGTAAAGCTTCAAATTAATGTGCATCATCCTTTGTTACAGACAAACAAGCAAGCAAGCAAGCAAGACCATGCAGCTGAAAACAATACCTTCCGGAAAACGCAGTTTTGCTGGGCGGTAAAAACACACATTAACAGACAGGACGGAATAGTATTGCAGGAAAACATTATACAGACAAGAACAGACAGGACAAAACTACAGCCAACAGCACATCACAAATGTATGCTTGTAAAAATAAATACAACTCATGTAGACCGTAGGATCGAATATCAAAGTCAGTGAGTGCAGAGTTGAGCAGCTTTTGCAGACTTTTTGAGTTGGATTTGAAAGTGCTGATAGATCTGCAGCCCCTCACAGGCAGCCCGGCTGTTCCATTGATTTACAGAGAAAGCTGACTACCCAAATGCAGCGCAGAGAAACGGTATGATACAATCTCATACAGAGGATATTCTGGAGGATCTGAGAGAATATACTGAGTGAGTGTACGCAGGCTGACGTAAAGGGGAAGGGGTCAAGCTCTATGAAGATTTAATAAGGCAGCGCTGAACATTCGGTAAGCTCTTCTGATCAATGGATTATTTAAAAAACAAGAAAGAAAAAACTGGTGACCGTCCAAACAAAGTAGAGCAACCGTATGGACTGTTAGGTTTCATAGTGCACAACAATGCTAACATTGTAAATGTAAATGTGTTAAGTGCCGAAACTCTGATCTCAAGGTGACATTTATCTACTAAACCACTTTCGATGATGCAAATGTTGTTTGATGAAAAACACATTTATAACGTGCGCATTCTTAAAACCATTTATTACATAAATGGGGAACTTGTGTTGCTTCTTTGTACAGAGTCAGTGAGATTGATGCCATTCTTGAGTCTAGATCAGGGGTGGACAAACATTTTGGCTCAGGGGCCACATTGACATTCAACAGACGGGCCAGACCAGCATCAGATGGTTGGAGATTGTGCAAACTGATATGAATTACATGTTAAAGACATTACTGACAAAGTAAAGCATACTCACATTCAGTTTCAGTGGGAACAGAGTTATTGGTCACCCTTTTCTGCCAGTGCATCAAAGTCTGGTGTCAATTTGGTTGTGGCAATTCCCAGGATGGATCTGAGGTGTGCTTTGTTGATGTTCATCACGCTAAAAGTCTGCTCACACACGTAGTTAGATCCGGACAACACCAGCATCCTCCATGGCTTCACTTAGTGAAGTGTAAAAGTCATTCAGTTTAAGGGAGTTGAACTTCTCCTTTAAGACAGAGTCACTTTGAAGATCGATCAGTTCCAACCGCAACTCCTGAGATGTCGTTTCTGGGTCTTGTGACAAGGGACATGATACCAGCTGAAGTGTCTTGTTATTTTTTTCAAAATCAGAGAACCCACAGCAGAATTCTCTGTGTAGGTCTTCTAGTGATTCCTTATATTTCATCACATGTCCACTGGCCTCTGTCAGCGGCGCCAATGTAGGGAAATGAGCCAAGGATTTTTTTGACATTTGCCTTGAGAATAAAGCATAGACTGTATATATAGTGGACGTAGCATCTGGCTCCAGAATTGAAGCCCACCCGGAAGTGTCAAAAACTTGCAATATCACGCCGTCCGCTAGGGTTGGCTCCAAAAAGCTTTTTCTCCATAGACCCCAATTCATTTTTGGAAAAAATCTAATTTGATAGACTGATTTTCTACAGCTCAGGATTTTTTTCCTGTTAGTTTTCATGGTCAAAATGAGAGATCAGGTGGCCGATCTTAAAATAAATCAATACTGAATTTTAAATAAATCGTTAAAGTTGGCTGAGTCAGGGGACGTGGCTATACTTGATAGACAGCAACAGAAGCCTCTGCGGTAAAATGTGGGTGGGATAAGAGAGTCCTCAGCCAATCCTGCCCCTCGTTGCTCTCCGGTCCAGCCTGTTTGATGACGCTTTTTACATCACTGGCTCCAAAAAATCCAAAACGGCGACCAGGAAGTAGCAAAATCCGGGCTTCATTTTCTCGGCTTTGAAACCAACGGGTGACGTCACGGTTAGTTCACGCCTGGAATAAAGTCAGTTTGGCTTTGAAGGCTGTCACATTTGTGTACATTTCGTGCACAAATTGATCTTTCCCTTGCAGCTTCAAGTTCAGTCCACGGCAAAAGCAATATCACAGCCAATCTCTGTCGTGCAGCTCAGGAAAAGCATCGGGTTTCCGATTGCGCCTTTGAGCTCCCACACTCGCCGACATACGTTCCCCAAACTTAACCAGCGGACATGAGAGTGGTAAAGCAAGTCCTGGTGATCAACATCAGTTTCTTCAAGAAACTTAATGAACTGACGATGCTGAACACAGATATCTATGATGGTAACCCTCTCGCTCGTATAAAGTAGAAGAAGAGAAAATAAACCAACAAAGGTCACTTGTGTTTGGAGAGCGCCATCTAATGGGGTCAACAGAAACGTCAGGTACTGCAGGAAAAGGCCAAATGAATGTGATCTTTATTGTAATTTCGTCAATTCTAATATTGACAAAATTATTTCACGGCACAGCATCACTGTAACTATGACAACAAGTGAACACTACGTCAGCTGCCTGCTGACGATCAAAAAAAATTAATTAAATTGTGGGGGTGTTTCCGAGTCCCGTAGCACTCAGAGTACTACGCTGTCTGAGTGCTTTTCTTGTTTATCATTATAATTAATTAAGAAAGTTGTTTCATATGTGTAAATGTGCACAACTCTCTTTGTTTTGGAGACAGGTGTCTAATAAACTCAGAGGAAATACTCCTACGAACAGCTGGAAGCAAAATACTGAACTTTAAATTCTGGTAATATTTCATAAAAAGTACAGATTATATTCATCATTGATGTCTTATTAATCTGACCTGTTAAAGTCTTCATGGTAGTACAGCTTTCTCTCTTTGATGTTTTGGGACCAATATTGATGCTGAAATGTGGAAAATGTCCTTGCCAAATTACTTTACACAACTTAAAGTGTCCTTCTTTGTGTTCAAAGTGATACAGAAATGTTACTACATCTGACCAAGTGAGACATTCAATGGGATTTTTACCAAAAGGTTCCAAAACAGGAGTGCCTGCAATAAATCAGCTTAAAAAAACATGACAGAAAGTGTTCATTACTGAATTTCAAAGATGCAAGGTAGATTTTTGGACAAACCCCAGCTTGTGGTTTCAGCCTGTTTCCAATCTTTATGCTAAGCCAATCAACTTCAGGCTATATTAAAAAAGACATGAAAATGGGATCAAACATCTTGTTTCACTCTGTAAAAATGTCAGTATCTTCTTTTAATGATGAAAGTTTGCAAACAGCTAAAAGGCAGAGTTAGAAAAACAAAGAGACGAGAACAATCAACACAAGATACAACACAGAAATCCCCACACTGATCCCAGTCCTGAGGAAGTCCTCTGGCATTAACTATCAGTGCCGGAAATTAAAACAGGGGTCAAAAATATTGTCATTACACTATTCATATCCACTCCTTGTCTGCTTTAATATTAATATAAGAATATATATAAAAATAATATTAAAAGTATATTACAGGAAGGTCACTGAGTCCCTTTTGAATAAAGTGACTGATATTAACATTTCTTTTGTTTTTGTTTTGTTCGACATAATAAAGCTCCACAGGGCAAACTTGCGCTATAGCAAACCTAAATTAAAATTAGAAAAGCAATATCTTTGATGGATGCGTGACACTGGAAATGGGTCACAGTGGATTTGGTATGGTAGGAGGCTTTGGACATTATTGTAACAAGATACTGACATGAGATCAGTTCAGGTGCAGCTGTTAACCAACAGCAGCAGTTAAGAGTTGCAGTAAACCTACAAAATGTTGCTTACAGAGATGCAAAATGGATGAAAATGATGCAATAATGCCTGCGTGGGAAGAAAGGAGGCGCCTTTTTACATGTCTGTGCCCGGGGTCCCACTGTCTTCTAATCCATGCGTGAATCCAACAAATAAACCGCTCCACTGTAGAGTTAATGCAATATAAACAGGGAATTTGGAGGGATGTTCCCAGAACCAAGAAAGTTGTTCTTAACCATTTCATTTTGCTCGGAAAAAGTCCCAAAGTTAAATATGTTGCACAGTCATAAATTGCATTGCAACGTACTGTAGGACATTGGATATGTTTTAAGCAATATATGAAATAAATGTGCTAACTCAGCCCTGTTCAAAAGTTTATATGCAGGTCCATCATGGAAAGATCTGGGAGGTGTATTATTGGCTCCAAATTCATTGGCCCAAACACACAGCAAGAGTCATAAAGAGCTATATTGAGCCACATGAAGAACAAAGAGTCCTGCAGCAGATGGATGGCCTCCACACAGCCCTGATCTCAGCCTCATGGAGTCAGCGTGGGATTACACAGGGAGACAGAAGACACTGAGACAGCTTAAATCCACAGAAGAATGGTGGCAACTTCTCCAAGATGCCTGTCAAGTACTGTGTAACTCCAAATCTGCTGCAGCACAGTCATGTAAGCTGCCTGTCAATCCGTCGTTCTCATGCCAGGGGAGACGCTGCTTACTCTGTCTGCAGCAGCACACGGTTGTTGTTTTGTCACAGGCTTCTGCAGACAACAGCAGACAGCCTGGGGTTAAGGATGGTGATACTGTTTGATTGACTGTCCATCCAACACTTTGGTGAATATACAGTGTGCTGAACAAAAATATAAACACAGCATGCGATATGTAAAGTTCAATCCATTTTTACCATAAGGGAATGAGTATTTGTTGTTGTAACACACTGCATCTCTACAACCTAATGGAAACAACCAAGTATGGTGATAATGATGATGACAATGGGCAGACTGACAGTGGGGTCATAATCTAGAAAATACAAGTCAGTGATGAGTGTGTCCTCCACTTATTTAATGAGGTGGTCAATGTTGCTGGGGAAATGTTGACTGACTTTTCCTGAAGGTAAAGCTGAAGTACATTTCTGAGGACAGGATCATGCTATTGGAGATCTAAACCTATCTGAAATCAGTTTTTAGACAAAAATTGGTGGACATTCGGGCTGCACAAACTGTTCTGAGTTATTCTATTGTTCAAAAGTTTGGGTTCGCTTAGAAATGTCCTTATTTTATTTATTATTTATTTTACTTTCAGTCAAATGTGATACAGATGTAGTTTGTTGTCAAGTGCTTGCTCAAGGGAAACCAAAGGAAACTTAGATTTGTTGCAATTCTTTTGTTGTTTTGTGAGATCATGACCTGACTATGTGAAGCATAGTCATGACATGGCATGGCATTGAAGTGGGCCTATAGCAACAGAAGTGTTGAACTGAATTGAATATACATATAAAAGGATATATAAAATGCTGAAATATTAGCATTTCATCTGTGTCACCAATCAGACCAAGATTTTACCTCTATGAAAGAAAAATTCAACATGAGTTTAGGTTAAAGTTACCAGTGTTGTTGTTGTGATGGAATGACTCTCTAATGTGTGTACGTTCTCCAGCTGTGCAACAGGAAGCTGAGAAGTTTTTAATCAGTTTTTTACTGGTCATTTTCTGAATAATTTATTGTTACTTTTACAGATTTTCCCTGTTTTGTTCGGAAAAAAAACCAAACCCTCAGAACTGTAAAAAATGTCCACATCAAATCTTGATTTTGAAATGTTAGTTTGTCGCTTTGCAGTGTCTCATTGGAGAATTACACTTAAACAAACTGTATTTAAATCAATGAAATTAACAAACAAAAAATAAATAATACACAGAAATTTGCTGTTACCTGTAAGAGAAGTGTGTATAATCAAATCAGAGAAAAAAGTCTAAAACTTGCATGATGGCTGTAAAAAGCAAAACAAACAACCACATTTAAATCAGCTAGAAAAAAGACTTTTTTCATTTACCGATTTCTTAGGGCTTTACTATTTTTGAACATGACAGTATTGCACTATCATGCAGATTTATCAAAATTTGCATAATTATCTTTAATTTTTGTTAACAACCAGTAAAATGTGACCAACAAATTACACACTTTCTAGTATATTTATTGCTCTGTAAAAATAGTGCTCCTACATGTTCATAGAAACTTTACAATATGAAGTTACAAGACAAAGACATTGTAGTAAAGCAGCCCAGTCTATGGGTTTATTTGGAGCTGTAGACTGAAGGAGGTTCCTTAATTCTTGTGTAAAAGTTCATTTAAGTAATGCTTAATATTTCAGATTTATAATACAATTAGCGATCAATAAAGTGATTAAATAGTTTATGAGGTATCAGGGAGCAATCTTTTAAAAGAAATAACGTACTTCAACCCTTCAGCTTTTGTTATTGTCCTCAACAAATGATGTAATGTCAGCAGCAGTGATCTGGAGAGCAGTCTGACAACAGGACTCCAGCTTCACTTGTGTAATTTATTGTGAAATGTGTGTTACACAAACATTTCTTACACAAGCATCTGATAGGTTGTTTTAGTCAATCAGAAATGATGAGGGTGAGTATTGTTAGGGACACCTGCTAAATGGTACAGTTAGGCTTTGCAATGAGTTTTTTTTTCTGGGATTATATAAATAATCAAAAAGCATCACCTAAGCACATCTGACAAGGCATTTGATGAAGGTTTTACATGGGTAAGGTGTCATATAAGAGGACATGACATCAGAAGAAGGACACTTGATTACAGAATCTCAGTGAATGAAATCAGAGCGTTCTGACATTAAAAATCTAAAAACAATATTCACAACTTGACTCTATTTTATCTGATAGTGGAATGTAATTACGAATCAAAATCATTTAGAATCACTCATCACTCCTTTTGTCCTTTGAAAAATGTATATTTTGACAACTGTCCAATTTTGCTATTGTTAAAACTCTGTTCATTTTGATAGAAAATTAGTTTTTGAGGATCACAAATTACACACTATGTTATAACAAATAATATTTCCAAAAAGTGGACATTACATATAATTTATAACATATTTAGCTTATATATTTGACATGTATATGTATTTTGAATTGATAATTTTTAATACATGAGTATCTTTTATAAGTAAATGAATAAATCAGTCTGTGTTTTAGTTTGGAAGGACCTGATAAACTGCACTCTAAAGTAAAGAAAGTAAACAGTGTGACATTAGTTCCTGACTGATCCTGTCTGTGTCAGGGGTTAATTTTATAATTATTAGTATTTAATTAAGTCACTACAGTTGCTTCATATGTGTTAATGTGCAGAACTCTGTTGTTATGGAGACAGGCGTCTAACAAAGGACAAAGACTGATAAATAAATAAAATCAGGAAAGCAAATAAATGTGAAATACTTTGCACTAGTCATGTTATCACAGTCATGTTGTTGTATGTTCATTGTACATTTATTGGAAGACGATAAAATATCGACATTATCATCTTAAATTTCTCAGTTTTTTTTTATAAAGGTCACATTTTTTGCCAGTAGTGTCTGTAAAACAGCTCTGGGGACATACTGTGATTGAAATGCATTTGATTATTCTTTATTTTTCTTCTGTTATATTGCAGTAAGGAGGATATTGTTGTTAGAATTATATTAAATTTGGAGCTGATGCACTGGGATGATTCTGTAAATTGCTCCAGAATACTTTTTTCTTTTCTTTTTTTTTACCAACACTCACTATATTTTATAGTAGACTTGAGCTCTCAGGTAACATTAAAAGAGTGTTTCAGTGCAGAGTTACCTCTCAGAGCTTTGTCATGCACCTTGTTGTGGCTTCTGAGCTCACCCCGGCCTGTTTGTTTACCTCTTCGCTCCTGACACGTGGGAAACGGAGGGGGAGGGAGGGAGGGAGGGGAGGAGGAAGAGGGAAGGGAGGGGAGCGGAATTAACGCGGCGTCGGTTCCCGGTGTCCTTTTTAGATCACAACAAAACACAACAGAGATTGAGAGAAACTGGTTCAGGGCACAAAAAAAAACAAACAAAAAAATATCCCATTTTGCGTCCCGAGTCGTCCTCCTCGGTCGAGCAGCAGCATCTCCGCCTCATCCAGCTCATCCTCCGGCGCGTAAAACATGTCTGTATCCGGCTCTCAGTCACCAGAAGACGGGCTGTACGGTGAGTGATGGTGGCACACAGACCCACACAGGTTGCTTGTATGTCGTGACACTTAGATATTTGCCTTGCAGTAGAGGATTTCTGCTCGTTCTGCGCGCACAACATCTACAGATCTACGTTTCAAAATGCAAATATCAGCCCTGCGCGTGTGTAAACAGTGTGAGCGGCTCATTTCAGTCAGTCAGGTGTGATGATGTGCAGCTGCTGGTCACTGCAGACATGATAGTACACACTGACAGGCTGAGGCAGCTGTGTCGGGATGAAACACACACCAGAGAAGGCCTCTGCCAGTTTTATACTTGTCATTGTTGTTGCACTGACACTGTCATTGTGAAAGGGATTCCATGACTCACCTGTTTGTATCTCTGTAAGCCAATTAAGCTGTGGAGATTTTCGACACTATAGCATCCACTGTGTGCTGGCTGCACATGGTGGCACAGAAGATGCTCTTTGAAACATGTCGCGCAATGTGGAGCCGGACACTGAGGGACCACCATGAGGCCTGATGTTTGACTCCTCGGTGGCCCAGGTTGGATTTTTTTAGGCCAAAACTGAAAATTCAATGGCCATATATGATCTGATCGCTGCTCGTTTGACATAAACACTGAAACAATCTTGATACTGATCCTCGAGATGACAATGTATTCTAATATCTTCTGCCCTCATTTGGCATTTCTGTGCTGCAGTTTCTTCTTGGCAGGAATGCAATATATGTGCAATAGTCTAGCTCTGGTATCAATATTCGCTAAAAGAATGTTCTGACGCCTTCCATCCTAATAATATAGCCCCGATTTCAAGTTTAATGTGCTAAGCGAGCAAATAAATTTCCAGAAAAACAAGCAAAAGAAAATGCTTTACTTTTGCTGCTGTTAATCAAACATTATGAGCTCAGCGGAAATTCAAATTCTCCTGTTTGGTGCCAAAAAAAAAAATCACTGAAGCAGAGAAAGGTACAGAGAGAGAGAGAGAAAGAAAGTGCATGCCAGGCTTAAAATGAATGTAAACAATGTGGACACTGTGGTTTGAATTTAGTGTTTTAAATTGATTTGCACACCAGTTTTCCCACCTCAGCAAGGTGTAAAGCTTCTTTTAAAATCAATTTTTGCTGTTTCCATTTAGGGCTTTAAAAAATATGTGAAGGAACACTCTTGCAGTTTCCCTGATGGTCTTTTTGACCTTAATTTTCTCATGTAAGCCATAAATCTGGGACAACATTTCAAACTGCACTAAGCCTCCTCTCCTCTGAGCCCACCTCACGCCCTGATATTTCCCCTTCCAGTCCATAAACTGGACAACAGGCATTCATAACCCGGCAAGCCAAAATGAATGTGCTGCGCCGCGGTTCATTGAGTCTTTTAGCATCCAGCTTGTGTCCACGTTACATAAAGCTGATTTGGCAGAGGCACAGATGAATGTGTTCGGGATTGCACCGTAGAAACTGATTTAGTGCTGCAGAATGGCGACAGATAGATAAGTCAGGCAGCAAGGCAGTTGTTATGTCATAACTCCCCTCTGTAGGAAAATAACTAGGGCAATGGCACAGTTTCCATCTCCCTCCCTCCCTCCCTCCCCCTTTTCTCTCCCCCATCTCTCTCTCTCTCCCACCCATCCTGCAGCACTGAGCCCACTCATGCCTCTGCTGCTGTTTGTGTGATCGCACAGTGGTGTCATAACCGGCATAAAGTAAAGATTAAAGAGATCGGATGAGACGGAAGGACACTCTGGTAGGCAGATTGAGGTGAGATATTTTGTACACGCTGCCTGTGTCGGCCAGAGATTACAGGCGGCATGACAGAGAGAAACAAGGGGGGAAGGGAGAGGGCGAATGGCTAATCTCTAACAGAAATAAGATCTTACGTAAGCAAACATGCTGTCAGCCCGAGTTAGCCCTGCCCTACTGTTTAGCTGAGGGTGTGTGCACGCCACACACAGCAGCGTGCATGTGTGTGTGTGTGTGTGCATGTGGTAAATCTCATCTGATCTTGACCCAGTGAATCTGCGTGTCCATTCATTCATCTGTTGTGTCGCTTTCCATTGATAGAATGAAAAATGTGTCTGTTTGTCTTGTTTTGTGTGTGTGAATGTGTTTGTGGCACACAGCTGGATGTCAGCGTTTCTCAGGTCGTCTGATGTCACGTCAGGGCATCTCAGAGTCACCATATGTCACGTCTCCATTCACTGTCAGCTCCACACTGAAGCAGTGACATTATAAATGAACAGGCGACCATGTGTGTCCTTCACAGCTCAGTGGTGTACTTGATATCAGTCTAGCAACACTGCAGAAATATTTAATGCTTATAAGATGAATAAGGCTTCTGCATCATTTAAGCCTCATAAAAAGATTTTGATGGTTTCTCTGGACACAATAGGAGCTCCATTGGATAAGCCATTAAAAGAAATCTAAGAAAAACAATTCAAATAATCTGGTCTGTAGAAAAACAACAATTTGAAACAGTATAAATTCAATCATTGGGAAAATGAAAGAGGACCCAAGTCATTTGCAGAGCAAATTTTAATCAAAAGTGGGAATGTGTTTGTGTGGATATTCAAACAGAGAAAAGACGGAAATTACTGAACTGCAATAATTCACAGAGGATTTAGAATTCACCAATAAACATCCTTTGTATTAAAAATGATGTCCATTGCATTACTTTACATTCACTTTCTGACATGCAAACTCAGCAGACAAACGCTTCCAGAGCTGATCTTGTCAGTGTTTTATCGCAACACCATTTAAATTACAATTTTATCACATATGCACAACACAATTTTGTTAATAGTGATTTTAGTCAAGATCTGAACCCAGCTCCTGCTGTTTATTGCTCCTGCCGCATTTTTATTCACTAGGAGCTCATTTGTCCTACAACATAGTCCTGCAACTCTATGGTATCAGCAAAACCGTGGCTAGAAGCAGAAAGAATTCAAACATGACACAGATGTAAGGCCATAAATCATCCATCCATTATCTATACACCGCTTAATCCTCATTAGGGTCATGGGAGCTGGAGTCTATCCCAGCTGCCTTGGGGTGAAGGCAGGGGACACTATGGATAGGTCACCAGTCTGTCAGAGGGCTACATATAAACAAACAATCACACTCACATTCACACCTACGGGCAATTTAGAGTTATCAGTTAACTTCAGCGTGTTTCTGGATTGTGGGATGAAGCCGGAGTGCCTGGGAGAACATGCAAACCCTGTGCAGAAAAATCCTGGGAAGGCCGGGACACGAACCAGGGATCTTCCAGCTGCAAGGCGACAGTGCTAACCACCATGCCACGGTGCAGCCCTATCAGAAGACCATTTTGTAAAATAAATCAGCAAAAAACCCTGCCAGAAATCATCAAGATGAAAATATTTTGGATTATTCATTTTATAGAAACTGAAAAAACTCTTAATCATCATGGACAACATTTTGCCCACAGGTTTAAGCAAAACCGGAAAAAAAAATCAAATACTATTGATATGTTACTACCTCTGTTTTTAATTGATTCCCATAGTTGTTGTCGTCAGTGTAAACACAGCCTGCAGTTTTGTTTTGTCACATGACTATTGATCACAGCTGAGTTGCTAATGGATTCAAAGTTGCATAGTGGAGCTGAGAACTTTCAGTTTTTTACAGAATCTGGTCGTTGGAAACCATTACCTTTGGGCAAATTTGTAATTAAGATGTGTTTGGGATGAAGCGACTGCCATGGAATATGATGATTTTAAGCTTAGACATAGATAAGATTGTCGATGTAATAACATGTCACAGACGAGTTCACAGCTCAAAGACTGTCAGAAAGCTGAAATCCGAGGATTTGTTCTGTTTTTGCAGTTTCTGCCTCTGATGGATGATTTTTAAAAGATAACATGCCCTTCAAACCTGGATTTAGGCTTCAGTGAATGAATTAATGCTAACCATTGCCTTACCTTGTTAATGCTGTGAAGGAAATTACAGCAAAATGTCAGTAAAAGGTCAAAGGTCAGTAAATGTGACTCTTAAGGGTCTAGATTTGTTCATTTTCAGTATCACAGCACGTTTCTGGCTGATCACAGTCTAATATACATGTATGAAGCAGAATATATGGAGCATCAGCACCAACTCTGGCCTTTGTGTTGCTGTTCCAGGCTCCTGGGTGGAGCTGGAGGAGCTGATCGCAGCCGTGAGCCGCAGAGAGAGTCTGACGGGGCCGCAGGACAGCATCTCCACCGCCCTGCAGGGGGAGCTGGAGAGGATCCTGCTGGAGGCACAGCTGGAGTGTGAGAGGAGTAGAGACAGGTAATGATGCAGTTTGTTAATGTGGTGTGTTTTTTTTTAATGTTTTGTTCTGTTCATGGGGTTTGGAGGGAGTGTGGGAGTCTGAGCTGCACAGCGAGGTGTAGAAATCATTTGCACAGTAATGAGGTTTATTCTGCGCTCAGAGGAACTCTGCTTGTTTTTCACAACGTGTGTTTACTTTGTCAGTTTTTGTTAGTTTTTGCAAGAATGTTGAATTATTACGCTGCACTCGGTCTGTTTCTTGACACTGAGCCTGCATTGTAAAGTGTCTTCTGTCCACAGTCCTCCACAGGTGACGACTCCACAGTCCACCGGCTCTCCAAGACCCACTAGTGAGCAGGACAGCGACTGTGTGACCATACAGGTATCCATTTGTTGAAATATAAAGCAAAGCAGACCAACAACATGCACGCATGTTTAGTTTTGCTCTGACAAGTACAAAAATGTTGTTTATAGCTGTAAATCACAGAAAGTAGTTACACTGCATTACGTGTTAAATTATTGATGAGCAGCTTCCAAAGCACAAAGGGATCATTTCAATGCAGCTTCAAACTCCACTTGCCTGAGGTAGATAATCAATACCAGAGTGTATATTTTGCATTTCTGTGACAAATTATTTATTTTGTTACAAATGGGAACAACTGAACAAAGTCTTGATGCTCTCACATCCAAGAGAGAATCAACTAAGCTGCTGTTTCTTGTTAACCCTCCTGTTGTCCTCATTTACGGGCTCCAAAAAATATTGTTCCCTTGTCTGAAAAAAAATCCAGAAATTCAGCAAAAAAAAAAAAAAAAATCCCCAAATGTTTAAAAATTTGCAAAATCTTCAGGAAGAAATTTCCAAAAAATCCTTAAAATTCTGCCTTAAAAGATTTATTTAAAAACAAATTTTAAAAAATCCCTAAATTTGGCAAGAAATAAAAATTTAAAAAGTTACCCTAGTGAGGATAAAGCTCTGTATAGAGAATGGATGGATGAATTGTAAATATTTTCAGAAATTAATAAAAAATCTTCCAAAAAAAATCCTAAAAACATCTAAAATGATTTCATATATATCAGTAAAAGTGCTAATGTTTTATTTAAGAAAATTTGGGGGAAAAAAATCAACCAAAATCCAGCAAATTTCGTTGGATATTGGTTGATTTGTTTCTGATTGTTCTTAAAGAAACATTGTTTTTAACATTTTTTTTTCCACCAAAAAATGTTCAAATATTTCCCAAAATGATGAAAATGTGGAAGTTTTCACTGTTAAAATATATATATATTTTCCACATTTTGAAACTTTAAAACAGGTCAGTTTGAGTCACGGACAACACGAGGCTTAAATGTCGTTCAGTTTTACTTCAGTGATTTGCTCTTTTCACAGTAACATCACTGTCACTGTTTTCTACTGTCCTTCATTAGAATTTTTTAAAATTTTCATTTTACCTCAAATCTTCTCATCTGTGTTCTGTGTTGCAGGAGGAAGCTGAGCGACGGGCGGACACTGACTGGGTGTGGGATTGGTCCAGTAGACCTGAAAATATGCCACCAAAGTAAGACTGGCTCCTTTGAGTTTGACTGTTTTGCTTATGTTTGCTGTGATATTTTACTGCATGCCTACGCTGTCAGAGGACTCAGCCAGGAGGCAGTTGGCTTAACTTAATGTATAGATTGGAAGCAGGTGACCAAAAATCTGCCTACTGATCAATTATTTACACCCCATTTCTAGTTTGTTTGCACATAAACATGAACTACAAAAGTTTGGTTTTACAGAAACAACCAGACAACCTCCCTAATAATCTGTTCATGTACAGGGTGTCCATAAAGTCTCTTTAATAAATTCTTAAAATTGTAAAGACACCTTATGGACACCCTGTATATTTAAAGGAGCATACAGTAAATGAACTCGAGCACTTTTTGCTTTTCTCAGAAAAATAGGCCGGGTATACTTTTAAGACATCACAAACCTACTGATTGCCTAGTGTGTTTGTTCAGTTTAACTTTAACAGCACGCTGTGTATTTTTGTTTTGTTTGTGGATTATACCTTTGAAGCACATGAAGCGCCCTCATTTTTATTTACTGTGCTGCACTTGACATTTAATCTCCCGCAATAAAATAAGTCTGTTTGACAGGTAGCAGTTCTCAGTGGTCTCAGACTCTCAGTATTTTTCTTGCATCCTCAGTCTTCTCTCTTGTGCTCTCATTATCTCTGTTTATTTCTCTCCCTTTCAATCTTCCGTCCTCCTGCATCTCTTATCTCTGACTCCTCTCCTCCTTTCTCTCTCTCTCTCTGCAGAGAGTTTGTGTTTCAGCACCCGAAGCAGCCGAGCTCCCTCAGCGTTAGGAAGACAGAGGTGATGAAGAGGGGACTCTTCTCCTCCGATGTCCTCCTCATTCTTGTCCCTTCACTGCTGGCTTCACACCTGCTCACACTTGGAGTTGGGTGAGTATGATCCATGTTTGAAGGGAAAAATAGTAAGAAATGAAGAAAACACAGAGCTCACAATACAGTCTCATAATTAGAAAAAAAAAGCATAAGATCAAACAGCTATTTTGTTTTTACAAACTCGGATTCCTCACCAGGTAAATTATTACAGCAGCTAGATACAGATGAGGCCTGGAAGAAGCAGGAAAAGAATTACAAATTTTTCAAAAAAACTCAGATGTCGGATTCATTTCAAACTCTCTTAAAAACAACTTTAACTACATTTACTAATACGACGTGCCACAAAATGAATAATTTCTTATGCATCACAGAACTTCTGGCATTCTTGATTGCGCATCGTACAGAAGGCAAAATTATTGTACAAATGGGATAATTATCGTACATCTGGCCACGCTGTAGAGAGAATGGCATGTCTGAACTAACCTCTGGAGCCAGAAACTTATGTAACTCAGTGCAATCTCCTATTCAGCACGTCTTTCACTGCTGTCTCTGAAAAATAAATGAATATTACAGCAACTTGTGTCCTTTTAATAGCAGATACGGCCAGGTCACAGTACCAGCGTGTAAAATGATCATTTTGTGAGCAACAAAAAAAAATGCAAATAAAAGTTTTAAGTGCGGCAAAACAGGTTTTATCCTAACTTAGTTCATAACTCACCCAGACTCTATTAAACTTTCAGTCGGTCCCTTTGAAGTCTCTTACAGACACAACTGAACGAATGCATCTCTTTGGCGTCCTCGCTTGTGAAGTCATCTCCTCCGTTGATGTGTCTTTTGCAAATATTGCATTGCATATTGCAAATTGAATAAACAAAAATAACTGCCTGCTATGTTTTTAACGTTTGGCAGTTTAACTTTACCTCTTTGTGAAGAGCAAGACAGAAGTGCCAACCTTAGATTAAACTTTAATAGCATCCTGGACTGCCTGGTTGGGGAATACTGCACAGTAAATGGGCTATTAGTGAACACGGTTTTTATATGATGTTGATATTACATAATCTACAAGGCCACAAATTAATGTAGTTAGTTAGCTCATACTAGAGCAAAAAGGAGCACCGTTTATTCCATTTCTTACTCTGTTGCTCCGGTGTTTTTAAATCCTGCCATCTCTAATTATGGTTGCTAAGGTTTGAGGGTTCAGTGAAGTGTCAGTCATTAATTCATGCTTTTTCTTTTCTCCTTTTAGGATCTACATAGGAAAACGATTGGCCGCTTCCACAACCAGCACGCTGTGACGTCAGCTGTAGGCTAGCGACCCTATTCGCTAAAAGTCTGGCCATTAAGGTCACAGTCCGCCCTCTCTACCGCACTAATTTGCCTCCTTCCTTCGTCATGGGGCAAACATAGGATCCTGCCTGTCTGTACCTCTGTCTTTCTGTTTGTCTGTCCACCCAGCAGTACTCTGTCCGTCCGTCCTTTCTGTCAGCCTCTTTGTCAGTCTGTGCATGTCGTAGGGCCCGGGGAGCGGATGGATGTCGACCAGTGAGTCAGACTGAGGTCACTTTTACTCTCCCACAGAGTAACACTGATCTCAACCAGCTGAAGCATAATCAGAGGGGAGAGATTGCCGTGATACAAGAGAGAGGAGAGAAAGAGTGTTTTGCCCGACTAGAACAATAAATCCCTTTGATAGGAGGAGATGAAAACGCTTCGTTGGGAACGGTGTGTTCCGACAAAATGAGAAAGCTAATATGTGATAGCCATTCTCCCAACCTTTGAGAAAGCAAAATGTCTGTCATTTGTCAAAAGTAATGACCCTCTGTACGACTGAGCTGCTAAAAGTGGTTCTGGGGGTTTTGTCTGCCCTGATGGTGAATCTAACGTAGAGAGTTTTAGTTGGCTGAGTGAATGTAGGAGTGGCTCTGGTTGTGCTTTTTGTCCCATAAACCAATTAAATATTTGACCTCTGACAAAGACAATCATGATCCCATTAAACTTCACTCCTCAAAACCTTAACGTGCCTCCTGGGTCTTTTGTTCCTCTCTTCCACTGCTCATCCTGGCAGGTATTTAATGTACACATGCTCGTCTGTTTTATCAATGCGAGGAAAGTGAAGCGTTTTCAGCTGACAAAGCACAAACATTTGCCGAAGTAAGCACTGTACAATAAATATTTTTAGTTTGCGTTGTCTGGAGATCATTTGTAGGCAGTCACAGACAACAAAAAGGAAAGATTTTTACAAGCTAATGTGTTGTTAACAACCTGTAAATGAACCACAACATCTGCTTAAAATTCCTTCCTCTTTCCATAGGAGGTAAATCACTCCAAATCACTCCAAATCACTCCGGTGGTTTGTCCTGATAAGCTCTGTAGCGTGCATGTCGCTGGTGTTTTTTCATGCACCAGTGATGACTCTTCCTCTTGTCTAGCTGAACTCTTGCAGAAATGTTATGACGTCACACGAGCGTGTCTGTTTCCATCTGCCTTTGTCGTTCCTTACCTCACATAAGTCTTCCTTTTCTCTTTTTTTTAACAAGCTGCTGCTTTGACCCGTCATGGATTTGACATTTTATTGCTTTCCCATAAAGCAGAAAGCCGTTTCCTCTTAACATCTCATGAAAATAGTTGGCCCAGATTTTGAATGGAGGGTCTGAGAGGCACGCTGAGGCTTTGCTGTGCCTCCTCGGACGCAAACGTGCCCATTTGTTGTCCAGCTTGGCCAAGCCCAATGAGTTTATCAGCCATTAGCGCAGTGTTTGATGTGAGGGTCCTGCTGAGCTCGTTAAGCTACTCCTAGACTCACCGAGCTGACGATGCAACAACAAGGCTGCCTTGGCGGAGCACAAAAGCACCTGGTTTCCATTCACAGCGAACCGCAGGTAACTCTCTCACGTGCACACAAGGAATCTATGGCGAGTGCATGTTTTGGCATCGCTTTCACACAACAACAAGCAAAAGGAAACACTTTATCGGTAGATGACACATGCTTGAGAAATGTTCGTTCATCATTTTTAGCTGACAAAACCATTGCATCTGTGTATGATGATGTAATTCCAGCTTTAGAAAGATGGTTACATTATAGTGGATCATAGCATATTGTAAGCAAAAAGCAAGGCTAACATTGCAAGGCGTATGGTTTACAGAGTGACCTGTATTTACTGTGGATGTGTGCACAGTTTTTAAGGTCAGAAAGGTTCTAATCAGTGGTCATTTTGTCAGCAATTGCTGTGATGGAAAGTATTTGTTCATGACATTACCGTGACTATAAAAAGTATTCACCCCCCTTGCAGGTTTTCCCCTTTAATTGCTTTTCAACGTGTGATATTCTTTTGTGTCAAAGTGAAAACAGCTTTCTGCAAAGTAATGTCAGTTAATTAGAAATATAAAATACAAAATAAGTGATTGCTTAAGTATTTACCCCCTATAAAGTGACCTATGTCAGTACAGCTGCAGCTAACCAGGGCTGGAAGTCACAAAGTTAGTGAAATAAAGCTCTGTCTCAGTGATTGTAGTACAAAGACACCTATATCTGGAAGGTCCAGTCACTGGTGAAGTGGTACTCCTCACTACAACCACACCATGAAGACAAATAAACACACCAAGCAACTCTGTCGAAAGGTTTTTGAAAAGTGTAAGTCAGAGACTGGAAAGAGGAAAGTTTCAAAGACTCTGGAGAACTCAAAAAAAGAGTGACTGTGGAAGAAAGAGATCAGTGAAGGAGGCCACAAGACACCTATGACTCCCCTGAAGGAGTTAAAAGCTTCAACATGGAGATGTGAGAGACAACAAACAACAACTGTTGCCTGTTCTTCACCAGTCAAAGCTTTATGGGAGAGAGAAAACCAATGCTGAAGAAAACCTCATTAAATTTCAAGAATCCACCAGAAGGCATGTAGGAGACTCTGAGGTCAGATGGAGGAAGGTCTAGCTCTTTGGTCATTTGGAAAATACCAAATACTGCACATCTCCACCGTGAAGCATGGAGATGAAGTCTTTTCTCCTATGTTTTTAGGGGTTTTTTTTAGATTCGGTCTCAGAACAAATAAATTTACACAGCTGCATGTTTTAGTATTTTGTACTTGGATTATTTCAGATTTGATGGGTGGGATGTAAAACGTCCTCCAATTCTGAAATGACCCAAAAAGCGACAAAATCAAAACAAATCAAAGTCAGAGGTTTAGATGATGAGACTAAACTGTTCTTTTTTCTAAACGACATGGTAGCGTTAAATCCCAGATCTCACTTAATTCAACTGGGAGAGATACCAGTGACAGATCAGAGGTGTAATCCATCCTAATAGTTCTATAGGTCATCAGTTTTGGCCTCTCGGGTTCAACCCCTCAAGCTGTTAATGCTCAGCCTGGGACAAACAGGCAGCCACAGGTGGGTCAGAGTGTTATAAATCATCATGTTCCCACACAGTTTCATCCCGTTTCTGTGAACGGGATTTCAGCATAGCAGGGGACCACGTTAAGATCTGTCAACCTTGTAATATCCTCCCTGAAAAGGGGAGCAGTTACTGCACTGAACACCATCTGTGATTTTTCCGTCAGCATTAAAGTGAACCAGTAGATCTACGTGGATACATGTGGAATAGGGTGATAAACACCAGTCTGAGCAGCCGGACTTACGAAAGAAACCCCAAATCCTGTTCTTGAAGGTGAAGGAGACTGAAGCCGAGACAGACTGTGCAAGAAATCTGTTCATTTCCTGGACTGCACTTTAGAGATCGGACATCTGTCTCTCTGGGAAATGCATTATCTTCCTGCTCCTATACTGCTAGACAGGAAATAGAGAGTACAGTTTCAAAGGGTTTTGGATGTAACAAAAGAATTCAGTTAAACTGGCATGGCGTCTGAGCCTCAACATTAAAACAAGGTCACTAATTTGAGCCTCCATCTCAAGTAGCTTGACTTTACCACATGTGGCCCCCTCATGAACCACTTATTATGAGAAATACTGGGTTATAATTCCACTAAACAGAATGACGTACTCGGAAGTCAGACACATAATACAGCTTACCAAGCCAGCACGTTCCCACACAAGAGTGAAAAACTTTTCTGCTTGCCTTGTATGGACTCAGACAGCTACACTCACACAGAACAACCACATTCACTTCCAAAAATCGATATTTGCTTTAATAAATCCAAAATGAATGCTTGTTGAGGGAGATCAACGCATCTCTTTAGATGTAATCTGGCATTCAAGCAGCACAATGAATGCCCCGCCGGTAACATTTGCAAACAGAGAGTTTTTGCATTTTTCATATTCTCTGTCACTCTTGAGAACACAGCAGCAATTTGACTAATCAGTCTAATATCTGACAAGGCACGGAGGTGGAACGGGGAGAGTGAAAGAAGCTCCTTTGTGTACAAGAATGATTTGCCATGTGTTTTTTCCCCCCTGTCATGTACTCAAACATGTGCTTGTCATCTTGTATCTGCGGTGCCAGATTACACACCAGGAAGGGGCAATAATTGCTTCCACGTGCTGTCGTCCCTTTCCTCCTCTTATATGCGCTCCCCTTTCTAGTCAATCATGCCGGCTGAGCGTGGCACAGACGTGGATGTGAACTGCACGGCGTCTGAACAAATGACCCTGTGTACTCTCCCTCTCGGCGCTGTTTCCCACTGTACGGCGGCCCTTTCTAGTCCGGACATGTTTGGTCTCAATGTGCCAGAAGTATGAAGGATTAATGAGAGCACCTGGAATAGGGCTCAAAGGAACACAATGCACCGCTGTTCGTTCTGTGTAAACAAGCAGCTCAATAAAGTGTGGGTGTGTTTTGTCCTGAAGAAATTGTCCTATGCATGTTTTGCTATGAAGAAAGCTTTATGGACACGCTGAGTTGAGTAAAAGGGAGCATTTGTCACATTTTGCACTACTGTGTGTGTTTACTATATCAAGATTAATGCCTTCAGTATGCTTCCAAAGAACAGCTTGTTTGATGATCAAATATCTTCTGTGCCTCCCCCTGACAACACCTTTCTCATGCCACATTAAGGCCATCTGTGTTAACTATTAGTTGAAACTTCTTGAAACCTATAATCTGACATTCACTGCAATTGACCGGCAGTGAGAAAGGAGGCTAAACTTCTCCCTCAGCTCTCTTTCTGGTTCATTACACAGCTATGTCAGTGTTCCTGTGAACAGCCCTCTATGAATTCCTTCCACTACCAACATATTTAAATAATACTGCATCCCCTCTCTGTATGATCCTTCTCTGACTTCTCACTTTACATTCGAGTTTGGCTCTTTATTATGGCTACAAAGAACGTTTGATTTAAAAATTTCCAGAGCTCATATATTGCTAATTTCTTTGAGGCTCTTTCAAGGGGTAATTTCCTGGATTAAAACAAAATAAAAAATGAAGCCGACACCAAAATGCCAAAGCTGCAGTTCCTTAAATGGCCACTAGATGTTATCTCCAAAAGCAAGTCAGTCCTGATAGAGCCCCATGTTAAAATATTCAACTTTGCTGCGAAAAAATAAAAACATTTACAGCCTCGTGTAGAAAACAGTTTGGCCTTTATAGATAACTTCCCCACTCATGACAACTGTACATTAGATAAATCTTTCGAGGTCTCACCTGTTTAAATTGTTTTAAGGTTTAAAGTTAAACCTAATTGTGGGCGTGGCCACTCTTTGATTGACAGGTGGGTATTGTCGTAGGACAGTCCATGGCTCATGCTGCTCATCTTTGCTCATTTAAGTTGGAGTCAGGCACTGCCAAGACTGCACTGAGCAAATGTGCTGCTAAAGATGGCAATGTCATTAGACGACAGGTGACAACCCTGTGTCTGGAAAATGACGTTCTTTTCCAGCTAAATTGTGCTCTCATTTACGTTTAGAAGGAAATTTATTTTCTCTCTGAAGAATAGGACTGTGACGTAGAAATAAATGTTTCCAGTGTGAAAAAGTATTCATGGGAAGGATGGAGTCATAAGTCTCTTCCTCAGAACATTATTCCTCGACTTGAGTTTAATTTGAACTGGTTGTGTAATTTTTATTTCCACTCAAGCTTTGTAAAGGATTAGGCACCAAAAATATGTGATTTGGTTTCTTAGAAGCTTGTTTAAGTTTAGGTACCAAAATTATTTTGTCACGTTTGGTAAAATAGCATCGTTGAGATTAATTTATGATAATTTCACAACAAATTAGAAGTTTCTCTTCTGTTTTTGGGGTTAATACAGTCACGTGTCTCACTCCATCTAATATGTGATTGGTTGGCTGAAAAAGAGTGACAGTAAATGAATAAAATAAAGATATGTTGATTGCAGAATATATTTCAAAATATAACTGAGAATACTGAGAATGTAGTTAGTTTTATAGGAATGCAATTTTTAGGAGACAGGAGGGGAGTTAAAGGTATTTTATGAACCCAAGTGCAAGAGGATTTAAATTTTGACCTGCAATGGCGATAGATGAAAAGTTCAAGGGTTCGTAAAAACAGGGGTTCTAAAAAAAAAGGATTCCAGGGAGAAGGTGTCACTTGTACAAAATTTAATGGCAATCCATTCAAAAAGATGTCAAAAACCTCATGGAGGAAGTCACCGAAGTCAGTAGGATTCATCCTCTGGGGAGCATAAATATCTGCACCAATTTTCAGGGCAATCTATCCGACATTTGCTGAGACGTTTCAGTCTGTACTAAAGTGTCGGTGCTCCTTCCTACAGCCATGCCAGCAGCAAGACTAAAAAAGCAAAATTAAAGAAGAGAAATGTCAGAACACGGAAAAAGGTTGCGTTGGAGGTGTTCGTGTGAAAAAGTGAGAGAAATTTTCAGAGCCACGTAGCCGACTGGGTGTCAAGTATCTCCAGTGGTGATTTACGGCCGTCTCTATCTGTATGAGGCGTGTAGGTGTAGGTGAGACATTCACTGGGATGGAATGAATTCGTCCAGCTGGTGTGAGTGACTGAAAGAGCAGCTGTAAGGTCTGAGATGCTCTAAGAATGAACTCACAGTTTACACATGGCAAAACCATCAACCGCAAGTCTTAACGGCGGCTTTGCGGGGGCTTTCATTAGGAGTCCTTGCATAATCCTGAGTAATTTTGTGAGACACTGAAACCGCATTGTTGTTTTAGAGACGATATCTTCCCCCTTTGCGCCGAGGTTATTCTGAGAATACCTTTGTGCACCTATCATCAATCTTCTAGAATAATAGCTTTTCTAAGAAGGGCAGGTTTATGTTACAGTGTCCACAACTGAGGCCATTTTGAACGATTTTGCAGAGCGATGTGTAGAGATTCGGTCAGGTAAATGGAATTGAAAAAATATAGCAATGGTTTCGTCTGTTTCCTGTTATTTTCCATAGAATCCTATTGAGCAACCAAACTCAAACAAATGTGACTGTAGCAACTTCAGTCTGAATAGCTCAAGGCCCTGAACTAAATAAAGCTACAGATGTAAAAACTGTGCCTCATTTCTAAACATTTTCCTGTTCCATATTAACTCCGAATAAATTTTCTGATTAATTTAGAATCTATAACATTTGATGCATAATTTGTATTCATGCCCCTCTACGCCGTGTTAGACGATTCCGGGAAGCTTTATCCACCATGACATACCAATTTGGCTCAAGAGTTTGCAGACTAAATATGCTGCAGGATGTGGGTCCATTTATTAAGCCTCTGCCTTGGGTTCAGAGCTACAGTCTGTCTAATACCAGAAATTCAGGCAATTTAATGCTGTAATTTCGGGTTTGGAGCGAGTCCCTGCTACCGGACTGGGGTGAGGTTTTGATAGATGCTGCACATTTAATGAGGTGTTGGATCAGAGACCCCTGTGACTTGCTGACTGGCTGCTGTTACGTAACTTCATCAGGTAAGACAGTGCAGAGCTTGTAACGTTCTGCATCCCACAGTGTAATGAGCACTTAAGCACTCAGCGCAGGAGCAATGAGACTTATGGTCACCTCCAGCTGTGGCTGTAAAAGTCGTGTCCATTCCTCAAACATACTGATGTAAGTCATTTCATGAAAGAACGTCTTGTGGGAAGGGACCTTTATGTGGTGAATGTAATTATTATTTTCTTTAATACTATAATTTCTTTGACATAAAAACACTTTGCCCGCACAGTCTAGACCAGTAAATCATTTTCAATTACGCCCGAAAATGTCACATTAATGAGAAAAAATATATATTTATATGTACTTTCTGTGGAACATTTGGTATATTTATGTGTGCCAGGGGAATAAAATGCTATATTATAAGTAACTTGTAGGGACAGTAAGTGATACTACCATATAAATTCCACAAATTAATCTTGCAAGTACTTCTGTGCAGTACACCATTGACAATTTAATCAAATGGGCTTGATACATCATCCCACAATACCACACCAGAGGAAGAATAACAAAAATCATATGACTTAAGAGCAAAAAAAACAGCTTATAATGAATTATGGGAAATGTTGAGTTGAAAATCGGTAAGAAACAGACAGAAGCAACAGCACAGAAGGATGAATTTCCTCTTTGGCAGGATGTGATGAGCATTAACCCTGTTTCTAAAGTATTTCTAGGCTGTTCAAGTTTATCTCCCCCCCCTTACAGGGTTGCAATTTAACTGTACAATTTAATCTTCTTTTTTTTGCTATTAATGCACCACATGCTTCCGATTACAGCTTTGATCATTCTACTTTCTGACCAGTTTGTCTTGTTTTCGTTTACGGTCCAAAGCTTTTGAAAAATGCTAATTGTCAGGCCTCCCCTGAGCACAGAAACAGCCCTTACTGTCTTTTTATGCTGCATGAAACCTCAATTTCAGCCCGGCTATGTAATGCTCGTTTTGTTGTCACTGCGGTTTCAGCCATGCTATAATCTTTAGTGTCTGTTACAAAGTTAAGCTGAGTTATGAGTGTGAGAGACTCAGGACTTGACTGTATCGATATCACAAATAAAAATAGTCCGGCGATGGTGTCAGACACATTTGGGGTTTATCTCTGAGCCAGCTGCTGCGTTCACTGTCTGACCTCATCGACCGCATCGTGATGTGAGTCAGGCCGGGTACTCCAGCAAACTGATGTGGTCTGTTGAGCTCCTGGCTGCAGCTGCCGACCATTCACGGAGGTCTGTGGGGCTTTCTGCGATCCAGAACCCCGACGTCTGCAAAGGATCAGTCTGAAAACCAACCAGAGGGCAGATAAAACTCTCTGTGTCCCGTTGCTAACTGGATCTAGTCCATATCAGTGTGCAACAACAAACCGGAGCGCCTGTCTACAGGCAAACCACAAGGAACACCTGTGGTACTGCGGCACATGTATGGAAACTATGACTCATTTGCTGCTGCTAGTTGCTATAGATACTTGTGTTTATCCTCTTAAGTAGGAACACCGTCTTAAGGTGACTGAGACTTGAAAGAGTGAAGGCTTCAAACATCATTAATACGGATTCTGTGTTTTTTTTTCTGCTCGATGGCAGCCACCCATCCATAGAATTAGGCTTGAAAATAAAATGCAACAGGCAAAGGAAAAGAGGGAAAAACAAACATCATTAAGACCCGAGCTTTTCCATCGCTGCCAAATGTGGCAGGTCGCGTGGTGCCAGACATGCTGACGACCTGGAGGCCGAATGAGCCGGCAGCTTGTCTGAAGCTCTGCCGGCCGAGTAACACGGCTTGTTAAGGCGCGAGCTCCAGAGCGCTCATTTCCTGACGTCGCCCAGGGATGTAAGGGGAAAGCAAGGGCACATGGGAAAGGTGTTACATCTGATCCCTGGAAGGAAACTGAAAGAATTTCAAGGTGCGAAAAAAATATATACTACGAGTCTGATTGCTGGAGGTGGGAAACCCATTTTCAGAAATTCCCCCAAGCATGAACTCACGAGTCTAAAAATATTTTGGGCTCAGTTGGGTCGAAACATGATGTCAGTGGCCAAACATGAGGCTGAATCAGGAGCTGCTCGTGCACAGTAGATTTGTGAAAGAGCCTGTGGGAATTAAGTAGCAGCCAGTAGGAGCCAATGCAAAGAGTTTCCCCAGGTCACTCCTTCTCTGCATGGGGCCGTCTGAGGAAGGTTTTAAAAGCAGGTTCTGGCCCTGATGCTCCTCCCTCAATACGACTCCTACGATCCCCTTCTTCACACACCAATTCAGACACACACACACACCAAAAACACTCAGCAGCTTCTGTCGAGGCTTAACATGTCAGTCTTGCCTCACTTTTGATTCAAAAAGGAGGCACGGACACAGACGCACCACTCACAACAGGCGCAGACATACGGGAAACTGCCACTGTATCACATACAGATAAGACACCACAGAGGAACTGCAGATCTGGGACCAGTTGGAAGGACAAAATGGGAGTTTGGACGGCCCTCGTTCTGGCCTCGCAGCTGCTATTAAAACTGTGCTTACACGTAGAAGCCCAGGCTTTGGGTGAGTGTTATTTGAAGTGTTTAAATTTCCTTTTCCTATCAGTTATTTAAATGTCATTGCAGTTTTTACATAATGTGTCACATTGATTACAGCTGTGGTTTGTTGCTGCTGGGGACTGACAGAAATTCAAGAAATAGGAAACATCTTTTTAGGATTTCTTCTTGCTGTTTAAATTTCAAAACACAAAGAAAGATGTCTGGGCTTTTTTTTTTCTTTTTTTGAATGCTGCATTTTTCTGATATCCTGCCTGTGATGTAATCCTCCATTTTCATTATCTGTCAAAAAGATTTAATGGCTTCACCACTCGGTATTTTAACACTCTATGTATGAGTTTAATGCATAATGGATGAAGCAGACACTGTGAAAGAGAATATCATATGCAGACCCAAAGAACACAAAAGATTAGACATGGTGTGTGATACTCACTGAGGTATGAATAAAATGCTAAATATCCCTGTCAGTTGGAGGAGAGATGGGGCAGTCGAATAATTTTTCGTTTCTGACAGAATGCAGAAGCAGATAAAAAGAAAAAGTAGACAAAAGTTGGAGTTTCAAACTCGCCATCTTCCCACTGAAGTCAAGTCACCCTGATTTTCATATCCATCTAGACGGATCTGCTTGATTATTTCGGCTCAGGAGGTTCAGCCTTTCTGGCTTGTATTAATTCAAACAAAGTCTCAGCTGGGACACACACATGGGAATAATCAGAGATGATCTGGGCGCAATATTGAACTTCAAGTCACACACACACTCCCCTGACACACACTTACAGTCGCACACACTCCTGCTCAAGGTCGCACACAGAAAGCTGCAGACGACACGTAGAAACGCCAGTGTTTATAGTTTATCAGCTCCTTACAAATCACACCAGGTGATTGATGGCGTACCTCTCCAGCGCCCATTAATCCCCACAATCTTTTGGCAATGGGTACCTGATGTTACGCATAAAACAAGTCCACGTTAATAGAGTTCATCATCTATCATTTCCCTTGCAAATGGCTCATTGTCTGCATGACTGGAATTCAGTGTGTTTAAAAGGAGTTAGAGCAATTTAAAGCAGATTTTAGGTGCAGAAAAACTGCATTATAGTCGGTTAGAGTTATTGGGGTTATTGATCAGTATTAGCGTCTCATGGATGACTTCACTGGGAGCTGGAATTTGAGGCTCGCCGCTCAGAGCCAAAGTGCATCATTACAGTGGCTCTAATCGATATTTTTGTAATAACAATGTATCAAATGACAATGTGAAAACAAGGTAGAGGGGGTCATTCATGTAGAGAATTATTACCTTAATCTGCAGCTCCACTTGGCTGTAAAGAGTTTATAGTGAGTTTCATCTCATTGTTTAGCCACCTGGTTCACAGCCTTACCTGTTTGGTTCACTTTCATTGTTGTAATAGCCTTTTTTTTGGCAACTGTTCCTTCTAAAAACCTGCTGTGCCATACCTGCTTGGCATTAATTAGATTGCAGGGAGACACGGTGAGTGACTAGATGGTGAACATAGCGGAGCATTTAGCAGCTGAGGAGGTGGTGGAAACGGAGCTAAAAGGAGGTGAATTGACAACAGTGCTCTACTCTGTGTATAAATAACCAACTATTACATTTGCAGTATCAACTTAAAGGTGATGATGTGTGCTGGGTTCATAAGTCACAATGTTCAAAAAAGTGTGTTATTGAAGATTAATATGTTTTTGTCTCCACCAAAAAGTGGACATGAGAGCAAAATCGTCTCAGTTTGTTCCTTCAGCCTTGTTCCTCGTAAATCTTCTCTGTGTTTTTGGACCTTTGCCTGCTCCTTGTCTGCATTGCTTGCGTAGGTTTGCATTTTTCATCTGCCTCCTACATCCTGCATTTGGGTTTTCTCTTCTTTAAAGTGACCATAATATTCTTGCTTGAAATATAATACATTTGGATTATTTAGATTACTCATGGCTAAGTGTGACTTCACTGTTTATGTTAGCTACATGCTAATGTTGAAGATGTAATTCCTCCATCACCAGTAATGGCTGAGTCTTAAACATGACGCAATAAATCAGAGCTTTCCACACACAAAC